>NC_056732.1:1523908799-1524028799 GCF_019279795.1 Protopterus annectens | reverse complement strand
AATGGCAACTGTTATTGATCTACACAATGGCATATCACAGTACCACATTCCATACCTTTTACAACTTGTAATGTGATCCTAACATGAGCAATGAATGTGCAATATAGAATCCTATGTTAGGACAGCAAATATGCGGAATACATACCTTAACAAACACTGGAAGCATATGTGTGCACACACTCCAAATAATAAATTGTGGAAGCAGCTTTTGAGGTACTGACAGCATTCACTTTTCTTGAGTACGCACCTTCCATCATATACAGGGCCTCAGTGTCACACCAGCTAATGGTCTGCTGTCCAAGAAGTATGTCCATGACATTTGCCCACTCACCTGCAACAGAGGCAGCTGTGACTTGCACACATCTTACAAACCATGGACTGTAACCCATATCCAAAAGGTAGCATTCAGGTGTGGGAGACATAGCCTTCCCTCACCATTGCATATACTATGACAAACAGTGCAGACAGTCATGTATCTGTGTATGAATTATGGGATAACAGTAATGTAGAAAATAAGCAGATGCCCATCCAAGACAGATGACAACACATGTTGCAAACTGGTCATGGAAGTGGCCCAGAAATATGCAGCAACATTGAGGGACTTGCAGGAACATTTAGCAAGTACTGCCTGTGCAGAACCTGTGTTGACAATCGCCTGTACTCTACATAAGTGTGGCCTAAGGGGTAGCATAATCAGATGGAAGAGTTGTTTTAACAGGAAAAATCATCCAGGGCTCTCTACAGGTAGCATATGCATAACATCAAGTCTCCCAATGGCATGTGTTGCAATTTGTAATGGTGTACTGAGACCAAGACTGAAACCTATTGACAGTATTAATAAAGATAGATGTGATGCACAAGCAACACCTCACTCCACCTCAGGCCCACCATCCCCATCTGCACCTTGCTGGTGCCAGTGTACACCTTCAGGTTTGCTGTTTATTAGCAGGAACTAAGCTGGTAAACATGGTGTTTTAAATTTGGAACACTGCAAAATGACACTCATGTGTGGCCCATAATTGTCAAGCATCTGCAATAAGGCTGAGGATGGGGAGGGATGTCATCCTGAAACACAACAGTGAACTGAAGCATACATCCAAAGCTCACTAAGAATTGACTCTACTGAACACAGTCAAGGCCATGAATTGTGCCAGACATAACACTGACTCCACAACAATAGTGAAAGCACTATGTGACCTCCAAGGACTGTGCACATGAGCTGACCTTGCAATCCAACAGAGTTGGGGGACATTTTTAGGGCGGAGTGATCAAATAATGGCAAGTGAAGATGGGCCATGCTAGTATACCCCTTCCAGGAATAGTGACTGCTGCAGTTCACTTGGCAGGTGCTGCAACAAGCCATCATGTTAAGGGTGTGCACACTTATGCTACTCACATATTGTATGTATCTCAATCACCATCTACACAACTAACATATTTGTTTGATACTGCATTTGATTGCACAGGTCATATGTCACATATCAGGTGTGTGTAATTTTAACATATGCAGTATTGTGGCCCCATTGCATATCATGGAAGAGTCTGGCATGTCAATAAGGCTGTATACACTCCTCATTGCCACAGTAACCTTTAAAGATTGTCAGTGTAATTGGATTTTATTGCTCATACATGCACTGCTGATGATGAGATCGCAAATCAGAGGTCAGGCATTCACTGCTGACATCTGTCCTCATATCATCCCAGGTTAGTGTCAGAGAAACACACAGGGGCTGTGAGCAACAGAAAAAACATAACTGCCACACATATACATATTCAGCAATGGTGTGTACACTCATGAGGTATGGTGCACAGTACAAACCAGGGTGCTGAACAGGTGCACAGTACATGCCATGGTGCTGAACAGGTGCACAGCAATACTGTGTACTTGGGTGCAGTGTGTTTCAGGGGGAGGGACATCATCTACGAACACTAACATGCATCACAGAAATGTATAATGTTGGTAACAATGAGTATAGCTGCAGTGTATGCTGTTGAGTGCCATATGTCATGCAGGTTGACTGTTGGGTAAAGAGAGGTCTGTGTAATATCTTTGTGCCATCTCATCAATAATTGTGTGTGTGTGTGTGTGTGTGTGTGTGTGTGTGTGTGTGTGTGTGTGTGTGTGTGTGTGTGTGTGTGTGTGTGTGTGTGTGAGTGTGTGTAGAGGTAAGCAATGATATACAGGTCTTAAATTACATTTTTTGTTTTCACCTCACATGTGGCGAGGTGGTTTAGGGTCCATCCTGCAGGCAAACTGATGTTAGTGCCCATACAGACTTTGACAATGATGAAAGGTATGGCGAGGCACAGGCAGGGTTGTCAGGGGCTGAAGCTGTATCATCGGTTGACATCCCACTTTTATTCACCCCATCCCAGCACACAGTCACAATGCCTACACCTACCCCATCACCCGTGGCCATAGATGAGTGACAGTTGGCAGGTGGTGGCATGGGACAGGACAGTGTGATGACTATGGCAAGTGTGTCTGTACACAGCAGCCATAGCTGAATGACCGGTGAGGTACCACACAGGTAGATATACAGGAGTGTTGATAGGATGGCTGCTGGCCATCATGTCCCTGGCAGAAGTGCCACAGCAGTTATCACCAGACGCATGTTATGGGCCATCATGGAGGCACAGGCACATATGGAACATTATACCAGGCAGAGTCTGAGCTTTCAGAGGGCTACTCTTTCTGCTGTACTTAACAACATCCGTGATCTTGCAGGTGCCCACCATTATTTTTCAGAGATCCTGGATAGACGGGTGGGTGAGATGGTGGGAATCCTTGACTGTGCATTGTCTGTGTTAGAGAATATGGTGGGAGTAGGGTGACAGCCACATGGATGTAGGTCAGCAACACCTACAGGTGGAGGTCTATATGGACATGCAACAAGTCACAGCTGCTCCTGAAGTTGTAGTACCAGCACCAGTACTGCAAAGGGGGTGCTGTCCACACCACAACACAGCAGACCATTTGCACGTGGTCTTGGCCAGTCCCAACAGGGACCTGGATCCAGTCGACCTTTTTCATCATCAAGGGAGAGTACTATATCTGGGCTTGTACCTGGTAGTGCCTGTGGAACCTCAGGCAGGCACAGTTCTCATGTCTGTGACCAGTCATAGTGAACTGTACACCTGGCTATGTACGGTCTGTAGATGTCCAACAATCCTCTGTATAGGGCAACCACATGGCAGAACTGTGTGTATACATACATACACACATCACCAACACAGCTAGGGCACCGCCATACCTACACACACCACATCTGCACAGACCAATTGATAACAAACCCCCCTAACACATACACATTATGTCAACCAAATGGCTCAGCTTAGGGCTCTGGCAAACCAACAACACCCCTGTGCATATGATGATACCGGTGCCACATCCCTGTCATCCATACCATCAATGTAGGGATATGCTAATATGGTTCTGATGCAAAGGGTGAATGTACTAAGGTTTAGCAATATAATGCTGTGTAATATGTTTTCAGCTGGAAAGTTTAATGCTTACATGTCAGGATGTGTAGCTGTTCAGCCATAATGCATTATAGCTGTTATTAACACTGACTGATTGTGGTCTCCATAATGTATTCAGTTTGTGTTGTAGGTGTCTATGTGTCAGCAGAATGTTGGTCTGCTGTCGTTTCCTACAAGGGGTATGGCACTGTGGTGACACATTGACTGTGTCATATCATGGGTACAGCCGAACACAAGTAACAGGTCTGTATAACAGTTACTGCATGTCCCACATGGCTGATAAGTTTGAGGGGTATATACAGGTGAGTGCATGGTGGCTGATGTCAGCAGCCCTTTTACAGTAAGTGTACTGGGTAGTACACACCAAATGTTTGTGAATAACACACACACACACACACACACACACACACACACACACACACACACACACACACACACACACACACACACACAGACACACACACACACACACACACACACACACACACACACACACACACACACACACACACACACACACACACACACACACACACACTTTGGTGTTGATGCAATACACAGAGAAAACTGTACACACTGATGTACTTAATTTTGCAGTGAACTCATTTTAGCCTATGTAATTCCACCAAGAGAAAATAGGCAAAACATCACATCAGTAAATAAGCAGTCTGCCAGTTTAATGTAATTGACGATGGTACTGGCAGGGTGTATGTCCTCTTCCCCAATGAAGTGCAATCCTGGAGTTGGTAAACATAGGTGTACTGGTGTGGGTGGCACAGCCCTCTACTTTGGAGGGTGTAGGGTAGCATAGAACCACACAGAGTTTGATTGACAACTACTTAACCTATTAATATAAACTGTACAGTATTACAGCAGACTAAGCAGGGGGATCCAAACAACAATAACCCCAATGAGGGTGGCTGTGCCCACAACATCCACACCCAACTATATATACCAACTCCAGTATTGCTGTACAGCTGTACAGTGGGGAAAAGGGCATTTAAACATCTACTACTAGTTTTAATGGAATGAATTTCCACAACATGATTCCTTTGAAATGTTAGCATTTAGGTTCATAGGTTCATAGGTAGGTTCTAGGCTATCTGTCCAAGGGCATTTCTAAGCCTATCCAGAGTGTGTCAGCTTTCGCTGCCCCATTGATTAATTAACTGAGCTTCTGTCAAGCAGAGCCAATGAAGTGATCCCAGGGGTGTATTTTCTGTTACCCATCCACTTGTCAAGGCTTCTGTTGAAGAGTGTTAGTGAGGGGCTCTGCCTAATGTAGTTAGGAATTTTGTTCCAAAGCATGGGGAGTCTCTGTGACAGGAATCTATCCTTCCAGCATGTTCCCTTTATTGTTGTGGTGAGGTTTAGCTCATTAGAGCGGGTGGCTCGGAGTGACTTGGATTTCTTTAGGTGGAGCATGTCCATCAATTCTGAGTTGGACATGGCTTTGTACATCAGGAAGAGATCACCTCTGAGTAAGCGATATGCCACTGAGTACAGCCAGAGTTTTTTCAGTCGGGCTGCATAGGACATATGTTTGAAGCCAGTAATCCTCTTGGTGAGGTGCTTTTGTGGTCTTGCCAGCTGTTGGAAGTGTCTTGTGAAGTACATCCCAAATGGGGCATTGTACTCTATGATGGGTCTGATGAGTGACGAGTAGAGGGGCACTATAACCTCTTTATTTCTAGATGTGAACCCCTTAGTAATTAGATGGGCCACATAGAAGGATTTCCTAACTACTTTGGCAATATGATTGTCAAAGGAGAGAATACTATCTACCTGGGTCCCCAGTTCTCTTATTACCTTTTCTGTATTAAGGGGGCTGCCGCCTATGTGGTAATTCATGGGTGTTTTGTTTTTACCAAATGGGATGACTATGTATTTTTTGGCATTAAGCTTGAGGCCATGACTTTGACTTTGTCTGTCTCGGTAAGGCCTTTTTGAAGGATGTCTGCATCAGCCGGAAAGTCAGTTATGGCTCCCAGTTTGCAGTCATCGGCAAACTTAGTTAGCCATAGTCCTCCTGTGTTTGTCTGTACTTCTGAGAAATATATGCCGAACAGTAGGGGTCCCAGAACCAAGTCTTGTGGAAAACCACTTGTGACTGGTTTAGAGTTGGACCTGGAGCCCGCTGTTCTTACAGAGTGAGTTCTGTCTGTAAGCTAGTTGGCAACCCATCTTGTGGCGTAGAGGTTTAGGTTCAGGCTGGTGAGTTTTTCTATAATACCCGAGTGAGGAATGGTGTTGAACGCCTTGGCAAGATCAAGGTAGGCTGTGTGAACCACATTTCCCTCGTCTATGGCCTTGGTGACTATCTCAAAGAAATCAACCAGGTTTAGTAGGCATGATCTGCCCTTAACAAAGCCGAACTGAGTTCCATGATGATGCATTCCATAGCCTTGCAGACCAGGCTAGTCAGGCTTATGGGGTGATAGTTACCAGGGTCAGTTATGGCCCCTCCTTTGTGGAGCAGAATAACCATTGCTGTGCACCATTCTATGGGCACGTAGCCTGTGGAGAGGCTGAGGTTGAACAGTGTCTTTAAGTGGGGGGGTTAGTTTGTTTTGTAGTTCGTGCAAGATGCAGCCTGGGACACCATCTGGCCCCACTAATGCTGTGTTTTTGGCTTTTGAAAGGGCTGTTTTCGCCTGCGTTTCTGTGATTTCTGGGACACTATACTTTTGCAGTATTGTTGTGAGCCCTTTTGAAGGTGAGGGAGGTGAAGTTTGCACTGAATCTATCTGCCCGAATTTTGGCAATATCAGTAGGTTCAGTATATTTTGTGCTATTTTGCACTAGTTCAGTGCATATCTGTGAGTTGCCACTTAGATTCTTGACATAGCTAAAGGAGGCTTTGTGGTTATCTTTTGAATCCTTGGCTATTTTTCTTTAGAAGTTAGCCTTGGATGATTTTATGAGGGACCTTAGTTTCTTACTGATACTGATACAGGATGTCTTTCCTTTTTGGGATTTGCTATTTTTCTGAACTAGTTCCCTCCTTCTTTTGTATAACCTGTTTAAGGCAGGGGTTCACCAGACTGGTTTCCTTCTTTTAGGTGAGTGAGTCTTGGCTTTGCTATGGATAGCACGATCCATGCATCCTTGTAGGTGCTCATAGAGTGCAATTGCAAAGGATTCTGCATCTTGAGCAGTGTTATCCTTTAGCGTGGGGGCTGTGAAACTTACCACCTCTGCCTTAAGTAAGGTGAAGTTTGCTTTAGAAAAGTTTTTCACTGTGGTTTCCTTGCTTGGGCTTGGTGGTGGCTTGTGGACATCCAGGGTGATTCGTTTATGGTCTGATCTAACCAGTGACGGGTTGACCTCTGGTATGGAACACCTGTTGCCCATGTTGGTGATGACCAGGTCCAATATGTTGTGGCCTCTGGTAGGGGAGTTTAACAGCTAATCCAGGGCATTTGAGCTGATAAATTCCAGGAAGCGCTGAGCCTGGGAGTTTGTACTCAAGTAGTTTTCCCAGTTAATGGTAGGGTTATTGAAATCGCCCAATATCAGGGTGTTCGGTAGGACCTTCATGTTTTCCAGTGTCTTCAGAAAGGCGGAGTGGGGGTCCTGGGTCATGGAGGGTGATCTGTAGCAGGCAACAATTTCCATTGCAGATTTGCCTGATGTTAGTTGCACATGGATGATCTCAGAGGTATCATGCTGCGCCACTAACCTGGAGGTGTGAGTATCTTTGATGAATATGGATACACCCCCTCCTTTTGTGTTTCAGTCCATGTTCTGTGGTCGAAATGTGTGGTATGAGTTGTAGCCCAGTAGTGCTGGAGTGCTCTCTGGAGCCTTGAACCAGGTTTCAGTTACTGCACAGATGTCGACATTATCCATACTTAGGAGTGCTTCGAGCGCATGCATTTTGAGATTTAAACTCCTGGCGTTGAGTAGTATAACCCTCATTTTTTTACTTGTTCTGTTTACGGTGGTGGGTTTGAATTTTGAGCCTTGCCTAAAAAAAAAGGCACTATGGGGGCAGCAAGAGCCTTGGCCAGTATTCAAAAGCCAAAGGGTGACAGGTGCAAGCCGTCTCTTGCGAAGCAATGCGGCTTGTTGAGCAGGTCATCCCAGGCTGACAGACACTGGATCCCCTTTGAATGACACCAGAAGCTTAGCCAATTATTGAAATTGATCATTTTTTCTTTATACTGAGGAAGCATCCTTGGTGACGGCAGGATGTTACTCAGGGTCAGTGTCATACCCACCTGGGCTACATGATCAGAGAGCTCTTCCATGTCTCTTTTCATGTAGTCCAGGGAGGTACGTCTCACGTCATTCACACCAACATGAACAATGACAGAGTCATATCTGTACTTGTTCTGGAGTGACCTGAGTGCTTGTGTTATGTGGCGGATTCTGGCTCTCGATAGGCAGCTAACAGTAACCTTCTCCTTGTCCAGCCTAGTGAGTGGGGCGTCAGTGTGTCTGACTATTGAGTCATCTATTACTAGTGTGTTAGGTATGTTATTTCACCTTAAGGGCTGTGATTGTGCAGCACATTGATTTTGTGTTTTATGTGTTGTCTGGTTTGTGACGGGAGGTGCAGGTTTTGTGGGTGTCTGCTTTGGAGCTCTCTGATGCTTTTGCAGGTTTTTATTTAGAGCCTCCGAGTATGATGTTATGTATTTATGTGTATTTTTTGCCAGTGCTGCTTTAGTGGGTCTATGTGAGGCTGGAGATGTGGTACAAGTGTTAACCTTCTCCTCATGACTGTCTGTTCCAGTCTTGGGTGGAGAGACCTTAGCCTCCAGTTTGGCTGTATAATTACATCCCTCGCATATGTTAGTGTTTTATGGTAGGAGGAGAGGGCTGTCTGTGTACATGAGGCAGTTGTAACATTGCCTCAGGATACCCAGATTTATCAGCTGGACTGTAGAGTACACCTGAAGTTGCCCTTTGGTCATGCCTGAATAGTAGGGTGAGCTGCTTAGTCGCTTGGTTGGTGAGGGGTGGATAAAGAGCCTTGCCCTGCTGGGCAGTCAAGTGTCGGGGTATATTAGTGCTTGCTATTAGGTCTGAGCAAGTGCTGGACTGTAGGATGCTTTTTGAGTGCTTAGGTTGAGAGTTAGACTAGTTTCAAGTGAAAAACTGAAGAGGAGACTTAGTGGAGCCGGGAATAATTTAACCCTAGGTAACCGGTGCTGCCCCACGCACAAAACAGTGCAAACACGGTTTTTAAACTACTAACTTCTGGGCTGGAACCACTCCTCCAGGGACAGATGGCTGCTCAAAGTTCCCCTCTCTCACAGGTGAACAGAGAAACTTCCCTCTATCCATGTAAGGTATGGGCAACTCAGAAACTTGTAACACAGCCCTGAATTCAGCACTAGCCTGAAAATTGGACTATACTAGCTTTGAAAGGTGGGAAACAAGAGATTATTTTTTTTTTTGGAAAGATAAGGCAAAACAGCAAAAAGTACACTTAAAACAGCTTTAAATGACTACAAGCGATCAGAAAAGGCTATTGCACTTTAGTGTGTAGCCTACAGCAGTTAAACAATTTATTTAAACAATAAACAATTTTTTAAAAGTGCAGGTAGTCAAATAGGTACAATATGTGAAAAAAACAAGCTTTTAAATCACAATAAGTGCTGGAAAAATCAGTGTTTAGGTGGAAAACAGTTAAGTACAGCAAGAAAAGACAGAAAACTGATACTCAATCACTCCAAAGTCTCTCTTTTAAGCTAGAAAGCTTGTATCAGTTTAAGGCTTTCTAGTGCTTTCCAGTAGGTTAGTTACAAGAAAGATGGGAAACAAGCGCAGATGTGGTCTTTTAAACCAGAAAGTTGAAAGAGATGGACAACTTCCCGAATGATCAATAAGCTACAATTTCTGGGCCAGAACCACTCCTCTTGTGGTAGGTAGGCTACCTAGTGCTTACCACTCCCACTGATAAGCTAGAAGGCTGCACTCCAACACAAAGGCTTGGGGGGCTCAGAAGCTTACCAACAGTCCTGGATACAGCAACTCTGTATCTGGACTAGGCTAGTAACAGGAAAGGTGGGAAACAACGCAAGTGCAGCTTTTAAACCAGAAAGTTGAAAGAGATGGAAAAAAAACTGCCCAAACGGCCAGTAGCTACAATTTCTGGGCCAGGAACCACTCCTCTTGTGGTAGATAGGCTACCTAATGCTTACCACTCCCACCAATAAGCTAATAGGCTTCCTTCCAACACAAAAAGGCTTGGGGGGCTCAGAAGCTTACAAAGAGTCCTGGATACAGCAAATCTGTACCTCAACTAGACTAGTAACAGGAAAGGCAGGAAACAAGCACAAACACAGGCTTTTGAATCAGAAGGTTGAAAGAGATGGAAGAGCTTTCCAGACGGCCAATAAACTATCATTTCTGGGCCAGAAACCTCTCCTCCTGTGGTAGATAGGCTACCTAGTGCTAATCACTCCCACTGATAAGCTAGAAGGTTTCCATCCAACACAGAAAGGCTTGGGGGGCTCAGGAGCTTACAAACAGTCCTGGATACAGCAAGTCTGTATCTGGACTAGACAAGTTACAGGAAAGGCAGGAAACAAGCTAGGAATTTTTTTTTTTTTTTTTACAGAAAATCAGCTAAAACAGCAGTAAATACCATTCAAATGCAGTGCAGGCTAGCACACGTGTATCAATATTACGGAAAATACAGCTTAATTAAATGCAGTTAAATTAACAAATAACTAAAAAACAAGTGCAGAAGGCATTAAATTAGAAGGCTACTAACAAGCAGTAATAAGGGCAGGATAAGAACAACTGAACAGATAACAGCATGCAGAACAGCAACAACTAAGACAGTTACAGTAAGAGCAGCTGAGTGCCAGAGAAGTATGTAAGAGTGGTACAGGATATGTACGAGGGTGGTGTGACAGCGGTGAGGTCTGCCGTGGGAGTGACGGATGGGTTTAAGGTCGAGGTGGGGTTACATCAAGGATCAGCTCTGAGTCCTTTCTTATTTGCAATGGTGATGGACAGGTTGACAGACGAGATCAGACAGGAGTCCCTGTGGACCATGATGTTTGCAGATGACATTGTGATCTGTAGTGAGAGAAGGGAACAGGTGAGGAGACCCTGGAGAGATGGAGATATGCTCTAGAGAGAAGAGGAATGAAGGTCAGCAGGACTAAGACAGAATATATGTGTGTGAATGAGAGGGAGGATAGAGGAATGGTGAGGATGCAAGGAGTAGAGGTGGCGAAGGTGGATGAGTTTAAATACTTGGGGTCAATAGTCCAGAGTAATGGTGAGTGTGGAAGAGAGTTGAAGAAGAGAGTACAGGCAGGATGGAGTGGGTGGAGAAGAATGTCAGGAGTGATTTGTGACAGACGAGTACCTGTAAGAGTGAAAGGGAAAGTCTACAAGAGGGTAGTGAGACCAGCTATGTTATATGTCTTGGAGACAGTGGCATTGACAAAAAGGCAGGAGCTTGAGCTGGATGTGGCAGAGTTAAAGATGTTAAGATTTGCACTGGATGTGACAAGGGTGGACAGGATTAGGAATAAGTACATTAGATGGTCATCCCAGGTTGGAAGGTTTGGAGACAAAGCCAGAGAGGCAACATTACATTGGTTTGGACACGTGCTGAGGAGGAATGCTGAGTATATTGGGAAACAGATGCTAAGGATGAAGCTACCAGGTAACAGGAAAAGAGGAAGGCCTAAGATAAGGTTTATGGATGTGGTGAGAGAGGACATGCAGGTGGTTGGTGTGACAGAGCAAGATGCAGAGGACAGGAAGAAATGGAAACCAGTGATCCGCTGTGGTGACCCCTAATGGGAACAGCCGAAAGAAGATGATGATGATATATATGGATATATATATATATATATATATATATTTTTTTTTTTTTTTTTTTTTTGCCAGTCAGTTCTCGGACAGATGACCTCCTGGGACATGTATTTTCTGCAAATTGATGTAGATCCCTTCACATACACACACACTTACTTGGCAAAACTGAGAGTAGAATCCCTACCTAGGTACTTATTGCTACTAAGGTGTTTGGCCTTAACTGTGCACACCACACAGCTTTTAGGATGAGATGTGTCCTGAGTTTCTTGTTAAGTGAAGAACATTACCAGGCCTTGTACAGTATGGTAGCGGGGGATGTTCTGGGTGTTAATGAACAATACATAGTATGACATACTGTCATATACACACTGACAAACACAGAGTGGTCAGAGACGCATCTGAGAGAACTGGGTTTATCAGTGCTAACTACCTTGTCAGTGAGTCCATTCTGTAACAGATAATTTTCACACAGCGTATGCATCATTGGGCTGGATAGTGTAATCAGTTACCTGTATGGTTGATGGTGACAGTGGTCCTCATACAGTGGACCTTGGGGCATGTACTGGGGGTACCATGGTGTAAAGACAGTATACTCAGCACCCACACCCCAAATTGGATATTTTACTCACTGAAACCCATGATAATGCTCTGACATACCCACAATCACACATTGACCAGGACTGAAATACAACCCCTTGCCTATGTGATCAGTGCTACTACAGGGATATGCATTTATTGCACATGGCACAGGGACAGTAGGGTGAGGGCTTGTCATACCTCTCCTAATGTTAGCAACATCACTATCCCTTATAATATATGGCAAGGTGTACTGTATCTGGAGAATGTGGCCTCAGAATGCTGTATCCTACAAATATACACAATTGCACACATACACACACTTGCAAGGACTCACAGGGTAACCCATGCCTAGCTCCCCATTTGTACAACAGTACTATCCTGGTACTGCAAGCTCCAGGTAGTCCATAGGGTGAAAAGTGTAACAAGGTACACTTAATGTCCATTACAGCAGCAGCTATTTCTGACTATGGCAATTGGGGATGTAGTGGGTGACAAGGCCCTCAGGGTATTATCAACTACAAGTTTGCAAACACACAGACACTGTTATCCTCAGTAATGCACACTGACACATTTGATAGTACTGGGGTTCATAAGTGCATGTGTTCCTAGGTGTGTAACAGGATAATGTCCATGGAGAGGTGAGAAGAGTAGGGGATGTGGGTACAGTGGTATCATGCCACCTGACATTTGTCAGCAAGCCATCTATCAATTGATGCCACTTCAGTGATCCCCAGGGTGACAGTTAAATGCAATATCCAGTCATCTGTTTTTCTCTTGTAGAGGGCCAGTGAAGTGCTCCAACTGACATTTATATGTATATATGTATATATATATATATATATATATATATATATATATATATATATATATATATATATATATATATATATATATATATTTTTATATATATATATATGTGTGTGTGTGTGTGTGTGTGTGTATATATATATATATATATATATATATATATATATATATATACTTGTGTGTGTGTGTGCATATATATATATATATATATATATATATATATATATATATATATATATATATATATATATATATGTATATGGTTTCACTTCATAAACGCGAATTGCTGAAATATCGAATTTCAGCAATTTGTGTCCATGAAGCCGAAACCTCTAAATAACGAAAGAGCATAATCGCGAATAGGACTATGTCGAATTCACGCTTATGCATTTTCGTTATCGTACGGAAGTGTTCGGCTGGGATGGTGTCTACAGTTTAAGGTGAGTGTGCATGAGTGTTTTTGCAACTTGTATAAGTGGGTGAGGGCAGGGATATAAGTGTGTGTGTGTTGGCTGTGTGTGATTTTTTTTTTTTTAATGTCTGTGCAATCTCAGAGTTAGTATATAAAAGTAGGGGGGTGTGGGGGTGCAGGAGAGCTTGGCCACCTGCATATGTGTAGTGTAGGTGTGTGTCTGTGTGGTGTTGTGTTGTTTTTCAGTGTTTTGTGGTGTGGGTGTTATGGTTTGTGTGTTGTGTGCTGTATGCTGTGTGTTCGATGTTGTGATTTCGTGGTTGTGAGGTGTCAGTGTTTTAATGGTTTCGACTTTATACTGTCGAAATAATGAAATTCGATATTTCAGCATTTCTGCACTATCAAGTGAAACTATATATATATATATATATATATATATATATATATATATATATATATATATATATATATATATACACATTTCAGCATTCCAAAACCATGAAGCCGAACCATTCACAATACCGAAATCAACAATCACGAATCACACAATCACAAACATACATACACCATACACCACATATCACACACACACACACACACACACACACACACACACATACACACACACATACACACACACACACACACACACACACACACACACACACACACACACCATTCCACCCACACCACACAAACCACACAACCCTACACTACATACAATTCGAGATTTCAACATTTCGAGATTATGAAGTGAAACCACACACACACACACACACACACACACACACACACACACACACACACACACACACATGTGTGTGTGTGTGTTTATGTGTGTGTGTGTATGTGTGTGTGTGTGTATATATATATATATATATATATATGTATATACACATATATATATATATATATATATATATATATATATATATATATATATATATATGTAAGAATTATTATCCCTTTGTACAGAATGTTTTAATGACTTGAAAAATATCCTTTGCATTTCTAACTGTGCATGCTTGTGAAGAGAAATTGTAAAGGCAAACTGTTTCAGATTCTGCTGATCATCAGATGATGTCATCTGAGTGTTGGCAGTTGCTATGTGTTACTGTCAGAAGCTGAAAGACAGGAAGGAACTTTTAGAAAACAGATGTTTGTTTATTTTCAAACTATGGAATGAAAATTTGGACTGCAGCAGTTGACAGTCTAGTCTTTAAAAGAGCCTTCTGAAGACAGTAGTCAGTTGACAGAAGTTAGTTGTTAGTTACAGTCAGTTACAGCAGGGACAGTTGCAGATGTACTGTGCAGTGGATACTCAAATGAAGGACTCAGCAAGGATTGTAAGCTTGCCTTTGCTCTGTTGTAGTAATTACATTTAGATCAGCGACAGGATTCTTTAGTTAGATAGGAAAATTATAAATAATCAGTGAGATCATTTATAGTTTTTCTAAATGTTGGATTTCTATCCTTCAGTATTGATTTCATTTTCCTGGTGTTTGAGCTCTGTTTGTTTATTGGAAATTACTGCCTTATATTTTTAATCATTTTGATCAATATTAAATAGTTTTGTTAACTTACATTGTAGCTAGTCAATCAGTGTTTTTTCTTTAGTGACTTCAGAGTGCTTATACTTGCTTTGCTCATTCCCATGGCCACTCCAAAAGCCTGGCTGCTTAGGTCATTTGCTACTATTTGTTTTAATATTTAATTTTCATAACTGGACACCCCTTTGGAAGGGCATGAAGACACTCTTATTGGTGGCAGCATTACCGTATCATTTTGAGGGAAGAGACACAGCTGGAAATCTGTGTCAGTCTTTCCCAGAAGTGTTTGGATGTGTGAGATTTCATTTATTTAAGGGTGAGTGTATCAGAGGTCTTAAACTGGGACACATTGCTCTGAAGCATATAATAAAGAGTTACTTTAGGGGTGGACAGAATTATTATACAGTCCAGTCACAGGCTATAGAGTGTGTTCCTGTTGTGCTTTTAGGGGAAAATTGTGAAATATTACTCCTGTTTAAGTGACAGTCTCACATTGCATTCGGTAGTGAGGACTGAAACTCCTTACTTAGTGACCCAGGACAGTAAAGAACATCAATCACAAGGACACTTAATAATATGAGGAGGGGGGGTTGTTAGCTGCTAAAATGAACAAACTTCAGCTGGAAAAAAGCAACATATAATGACATTTTAACAAGAACAATAAAACATGAAAGCTTTCAGATTGCCTGAGTACTTTCTTAAGTATTAAAACCAAAATCAAACCATCAGACTTATGAATATTAAAAAAAATAATAATCGAGTGCGAGTGACAGTTTGACTATTTCATATTTTAAAAAGTGATAAACATTCCAATAAATGTTGCAATAGATGTAAATGTATAAAGTCAATTGATGCCCGCTTAATACATTAATGTTGTGACACTGATCTGATGCTGAGAAAGGCTGAATATGGGGGTTTTGGGGAGGCTGACCAAGACACAAGCGGTCAGAAGCTGTGATCAGAACCTCAAAAGAGTTGCCTAATGGGTGTGAGTAAAGCACTGACATACATTTAAGAAGTTGCACCTGATATTGAGGCAAATTAAGTGAATGTATTTATTGTTTCTAGTATTGGCATAGGATCTTGGCCACAATTAGAGAGAGACCTTTTCCTTTGAACTCAAATTTGGGTTGATGGGTCCCAACACTGGGGTTGACCAGGGTGCACACTGATCTATTCTGTCTTAGCAAGTCACTCAAACTGGTTCCTAATATCCAATAATAAGTGTGGCATTCAATGTCTGGGGCGGTCTCCACCCCTTTTAATCCATGCAACATACTTACTGACTTGCCACTGAAATAAATATTGATCATTATTTTCAATAATTAATATTTCACATCTAATATTTGAGTAATGCAGTCCTTAAGTTTTGTGTATCTTTTGTCAATATATATGGTTGCCTTGCATTATAGATTGTAAAGTACGCACTATTACATGAATGACAGTGTGCATATAACTTAAAGGTACAAATGTTATTGCTATTTGAATGTTTACATTTTTAATTTTGTAAAATATTCTAAAGTATTTTGACAGGGTAAATGTCTTTAACATGGGAAAGTGCCATTTCTTTCACTGACTTGTGTTAGGAAATGAAGTCACTGGTGGTCAATGTCAACTCCATTGATACCTTTATGAGAGGGACTTCATTTGTCACTTAGTCTGCCTCTACAATGGCATTAACTCCATGGCAGTTGGGGGGGGATAAATCTAAGGAAGTTGTTCCCAGTGCATCTCAACTCGGACTAAATAGATTACTCTTTAGACAGCATCACTGTAATCTGTGGACATTTAGCCTGCTATCCCTGGTTGTGGGCATCATCCAGGTGGCAGCCAATGGTGTTCCTGTGGATCAAAATCTATCAAGCGTTATCAGGCTGCACACACATATATATACCCATCCAGTCCTTGGCATTGACCAGGTCACCACTGGAGCCAATGTTAATCATCAGTATCAAAGCTCACCATGCCCCATCAGAATACACTTCCATGTTCCCATAGTTCTACCTCTTTCATACTACTGACCACATTGAGCCCCACTGCCACAAGCCATTACAGTATACATCAGCAATTATCATACTGCAGCAACTTGATCCATCACCCTGATGTCCTACAACTTCCCAGAGTAAGAGGTGGCTTTATTCACCTCCTGTGTCCCCGACCATCACATAATGTTGAACTCACCTGATAATGTGCTCCTTCTTCTCTGTAAGTCATATTGACTGTAACATTCTCACCTTCTAACATGTAGTCCAAACACATGTTCCACTACACTTTGTGTTTCTGCATTGTCTGCATTACAAGCCATTTTTTGCATGTTCTGGGATTATGCACTGAAGTCATCATTCAGATCTCTAAGGCATAGTCAGGATTACTTGCAACACTCAACAAACACAGTATTAGATATGACCTGATCCCTGCTTGCATGGTGCTTCTGTATGTAGATCTATCTTACGTGTAAGCTCCTACCAATAAGACAACTGTGTAGGAAGTCCCCTCAAAAGGTGCTTTTTGTTATAGATCGAACATGTCCCAAATCTTAGAATCATGTGAATTGCATAGGTAGCTGATGGACGTATCAAATATTTCCCTGGGAATTGCACATCATCCTTCAGTTCAAAGAATGGAAGGCCTTTCTGATGATGTATCACAGAACAACATCCTGTGTGCAAGCTAGGTGTACTTAGACCTCAGGATAATGAGTTATGTTTCAAAATTTAATTTTGGTACTGTTTATTTTTGTTGTCGTTTGTCCTAGGGAACCAGATATTGTCCTCTGCATACTGCTGCATAATGCAGAGGAAATGGTTTAGGATTCATCAGACTCATACTTGCAATATCCCTAATGTGCCTTCCATAGATCACAGAAAGATCCTAGTAGCTTGCTAGGATCATTAAGAATATATATACTTTAGTTTCCACAATAATGGGCATACCATGCTTTTTCCTTGATTATGCTTTTGGGCAGCACAGTTCAACTTGATCCATTATAGCTTCCCTGTCCACGTATAAATGATCATCAGTCTGCTGGTATGTGAGCTGTTGCAGATTGTTATGACTTACAACCTTTCAGGCACTGGTTTTGATAGTGATTCCTCACATATGCTGCTGTGCTATTTTTGGTATTACTAGCATAAGTCCCATAATTTACAACATGTCTCTGTTCAAAATGGAGCAGCACACCAGTGTTACATGTTTCTGGACTGCCTAAAATTGGGATGTTATTGATTGCATAATGCATGTTGATTCTTTTCATGGTGCTCCTGATTTCTCTGCCATTAGCATACATTGCCTACTACTTTATTTTGACCCTTGGATTACTGTACTGTATGTGTCTTAGAACAGACCACACCATGTGCATTGCTGAAAATCATGTTAATTTGCATAGCACTATGTACTACTCATCTATGAATCCCACTCACAAGGTGTTGTAAAGGTGGATATGTAGTGAGGATTTTTCACTGTTCATATTAGCCTATAAAATTAAGTCAAAATAGAAGGTGACAGGAAGCCATTCTAATGTGAAATACGATATGATCATGTTTAGATTAGAACTGCAAGTGTGACTGTTAGCTGCGTGCAGTAAATAAATACATTAAGTTAGCACAGCAAAAGTGAACTCTACGTACTGCTGCCTTCCTCCTGTGAAATCAACAAAACAGAGTTTGAATTATTGAGAGTTATAGATTTTGCCATAATAATTAAGTGTACTAGAAAGTGTTAATTTATCACTGGCATAGTGATATGACAGCTACCATTCTCTTCCATCCTGTCCATAACACTATACAAACTGTACCATCAAACAACTACGTGCTATGTAGGATACCAGTAGTAACCTTGCATTATAACAGACTGATTAAGCATACTACTTTATGAGTTACTTGGATTTACTAGGCTAGCCTTCATGCAAATGAATAAGTTATGGGTGATGGGCAAATGCAATAGTGACTTATGCCAGTGATGGGAATGACGATTTCTGTATTGTAACCAGACAGTGCTCCCGAAGAGAAACATTTCTACTGGGTAGATGTATATACTGCAAGAAGTCAGTGGGGCAAGTCTGTTATGTAGATGGCATTTGATAGTAACAGATCAAAATTTTGGAGAGTGGATCTACTGTAGGTTTGTGAGTTTTTTGCTACCACCATCAGCCCCTGGATGGAGAAGTGGAACAGAAGTGGAGTCAAACAGTATGGTGCACAAAGTTCCTTCTGATAGGAAAGAATCCTGTCATATTGGACTTAGTAACCAAGGACAGGGACTTTGAAGATGATAACAGGACCATACCAGTGACTGGTAAGGACTATATATGGAGCTGATCTGACATTGTGATAACATAGTATACCAGTTACTAGTTTAGCAGCAGTAATTTGTACAATCTACAGACGGTCTACTTCACTGTCTTCTAACTGAGGTGCTTAGAGTTAAATTGTATGTTGCAATCACTTCAAGGTCCTCTGTTGCCAACAGCTGATTGATCCTGGAAATAGCCCTTGGTGAAAATGCACAATCTTTATGATAACTCATGCTTAGTTTGTTAAGTGTTGGCCACTCATCAAGGATGATGGTGAGATGATAGACCTGGTACACAAATTCCCTTGTAGACGAGTGAGCATATAATTTCTGGAATGAGGTACTATAGTGTTAATAGCAAAGTTAATTATTTTAGCTCTATTAAACTTCAGCTGATAACTGACCTTCTAGTGGGACATGTAGTTTTGTCTATCAGCAAGGCAATCCATATCCAAAACAAAGTTTAGTTGTAAGAAGATGTGTAGAAGTGTATTGCCAGAATAGAATTAATACTGTAATTATCACATTCTAATGAGATAGTCCACAGGATTCAGCAAGATCTGCATGGTGTGCAGGAATAGTGCAAGAGCAGCTGCATGCAATATGGCAACGAGTAATCCAGGAACAAGCTCCTACACTATTCCTGCACAGACACAGCTCCTGTATGCTAATTTCCCAATTTTTGGTGAAAACCATGCAAATGAGGTGAATTAGTGATCCAGAAAGCAGGCAGACATTTGTGCAGGAATAGTGTAACCTGCAGAAATGTATTTGGTTAGCAGGACAGCACTGGGCAGGGCCACACAGCCTAGCATAGCACATACACTGACAGGGTAGGGACCTAGGGAATGACACCTCTCTCTGTCTCCCACATACAGTAAAAAGGATGCCAAACATAACACTACCTGTGCTTTACCATATATAGAGAGTGTACTATGTGCATCAGACATAGTCAGCCTCCAGCACCATCCTCAATACTGGCACAACCACAAGGTAAGTCATTCTTCCTGTTAATTGCTGAGTGGAGTATTATGTTCTGCTAGTTGTATCTATGGTATTGGATGTGAGCATGTAAGGGAATCGGTGGCTGAATTGGGTGGCAGCAGATAGTGGACACCTATATGGGCAACATGAAATCCATGAGAAATACTGGTGTCAGCAAAGTAGACAGTACTAGACAAGGTGACAAATCTCACTGCAGTACATGTGGCAGCCCAAATGTGTGCCCATAGGACACATACACACACATATGCATGTCAGTGAGGCTTACATACCCAACAACAGCCTCAGCCAGCAGGACAGGTGTAGATGACCATAAAGAAAGGCTATGCTTAGGCTCCAACTGATGACAATGGAGAACAGCCCCCCCCGACCTACACAGATAGATTACAACAGGTCTGGCAGTTGTAAGTTAGTTCTGAAGGGTAAGAAGTCTGAAACTGAAATATAAGTCAATAAAACCTAAGATCTGTACTCTACTGATATGCCTCTAGTCTGCATGATAGGTCAGAATGCAAAATGAAATGGAAGCCAACAGAGTACCTGAAATACCAGTACAGTCATTGCAAATGTTTACAGTTGTCAGGTGTCCCTCCCCCCACATTCCTATGCAGAAATGCAATAACATGTAAGTGTGGGTTTAATAACAGTGGAGCACAGATTACCTGAGCTAGCCCAATTTATAGGATAGAGTGTTGCATGTGTACAATATGCGGGGGTCTGTGAGTTAGGTTGTTGTGTGTTGTATATTGTGTGGAAATGGTCAGCATGTAGGCATGGAGGGTTGTGTCTCGGTGGTCTATGGCCAGCCCATAACCATACCAGAAGAATGTAGTGCTCCTGAAATCACAGACACTCAGTTTAAAACAGCCCTCACCAAAGCCAAAAACACAGTATCAATGGGACCAGATGGTGTCCCAGGCTGTATCCTACATAAGCTCAAAGATGAACTAACCCTTCACCTAAACACACTGTTCAAACTCAGCATCTCCACAGGCTATGTGCCCATAGAGAGGCACACAGCAACAGTTATTCTGCTCCACAAAGGTGGAGCCACAACAGACCCAGGGAACTATTGCCCTATAAGCCTAACTAGCTTGGTCTGCAAGTCTATGGAGTGCATCATCATGGATCTCATTAACAGAGACATTGGGAACCTCCAAACACTGGACCCTACACAGTTTGGCTTTGTTAAGGGCAGATTATGCCTCCTAAACCTGTTGGACTTCTTTGAGACAGTCACCAAGGCTATAGATGAGGGAAAGGTGGTCTACACAGCCTACTTGGACCTCGCAAAGGCCTTTGACACCATTCCCCATTCTGGTATTATAGACAAGCTCAGCAGCCTGAACATAAACTCCTATGTCACGAGATGGGTTGCCAACGGGCTCATGGACAGAACCCACATGGTAAAAGTTGTGGGAGCTAGGTCTGACTCATTCCCCAGGGCCCAGTCCTAGGACCCGTCCTGTTTGGCATATACTTCTCAGAGGTACAGGCAAGCACAGGAGGACTATGGCTGACCAAGTTCACAGATGACTGCAAACTAGGGGCTATAATTGACTCTCCGGCTGACACAGTCATCCTCCAAAAGAGTCTCACTGAGACAGATACCTGTTGTCAAAACCATGGCCTCAAGCTAAATGCCAAAAAGTGCATAGTCATCCTCTTTGGAAAAAACAAAGTACCCATAAATTATCACATAGGTGGTAGCCTCCTAAATACGGAAGATGAAATAAGGGATCTGGGGACCCAAGTAGATAGTAATCTCTGCTTTGATAATCACATTGCCAAAGTGGTTAGAAAATCCTTCTATGTGGCCCACCTAATCACAAAAGGGTTTGCATCCAGATCAAAAGAGGTCATTGTGCCCCTCTACACATCATTCATCAGACCCATCATAGAGTACAATGCCCCATTTGGGATGTACCTTACAAGACACCTGCAACAGCTGGAAAGACCACAGAAGTACCTCACCAAGAGGATCACTGGCCTCAAACAGATGTCCTATGCAGCTCGAATGAAGAAACTCCAGCTGTACTCAGTTGCATACCACCTACTCAGAGGTGATCTCTACCTGATATACAAGGCCATGTCCAACCCAGAATTGATGGACATGCTCCACCTAAAGAAAACCATATCTCCTCAAGCCACACACTCTAGGGATCTAAACCTTACAACAACAATAAATAGGACATGCTGGTGGGATAGATTCCTGTCCCAGAGACTTCCCATGCTCTGGAACAAGATTCCAGTCTTCATTAGACAGAGCTCCTCACTAACACTCTTCAAGCGAAACCTTGACCAGTGGATGGGAAACAGGAAGTTTACCCCGGGGATCACTTCAGTGGCTCTGCTGGACAGAGGCACAGGGAACTAATCTAAGAGGGCAGTGAAAGCCAGCACATTCCAGCAAGGCTTATAAATGCCTTTGGGCAGATAGCCTAGTATCTACCTATGAACCTATATACCTACTGTTGATGACAGGGCCATATTCTGATAACTGCAGTGCCAACCACAATGCAGACCAGCAAGACCCAATTCAGCAGTTATCCATACTCACTGTTCAGATGTCAGTATCTGTCACCATCTGAAAGATGAACATGCCATGAATGTAAGCCCAGACATTAATACAGTACACAGGTGGAAGTACCCTAGACAAAGTACATAAAATTTAACAGTCAACTGCACACACATTTGGAATTGTACATACAGGTTAGCAGCACATTTGTTGTCCATGTAGTATGGAATACTGATGTAGTCTGGCCAATCACTTGCAGACCACAAAAGGCACAGTTATGAAGTAATGCGAGACTGCCTATGTCCCCACAAAAGGCAGCATAAGGGGAATGTCCCAGGTATTTCTGTGAGTCAGCTGCAAGAAGCTTCCATATCACACATGCACTCAGCTCACCCCACCATCAGCCACAGGTTTATCACAGGTCATATCCCTGCTGTTGGGAATGAGTACAGTATGACCCCCACTTCTGTATGGGAATACCCACAGAATGCAGCATGCTGAAGAGGTGTCCCATAGACGTGTGTCCCTAGCTGTAAGCAGCACCCTGCCAGAATCCAGAACAATGGATTCATATGGACAGAAACTATTGCCATTAACACCGTGCACACTTACCCTGTCACCCCGGGGAATCCATTGGCTCACAGCCTGGGATTGTTGGACTGACAGAATGCACTGGCCTGCTACAGATGGTCTGCATCACTACCAAATGCCCTACAGTCCTCTATCAAAGGTCTGTGCCTCACCCGTACTACCAAAGTATATTATCTCATGGGGTCCCAACTAACAACACACTACAGTCCACAGAACACAAATGCAAGGCCATGTTGACAAATCCCAGTAGCATGGCCACCATGTCCTACTGCATGAACTGTGGACCAACCCCTAAATACCACTGTGATGAAGGGACAACTATAGGGATACTTCTCAGATATTGCACGCATAATGTTAGGAAGAGGACAGAATAACAGAGTGGGAGGTGTAGAAGCATGGACACCATGGACTGTGTGAAGTCTGAAACTCTGATATGTGCCCATACTACCCCTGCCTGCAAACCCAGTAATGGGTGGCTACAAACCTGCTTGTAAACCACAATGTGAAGGGGGACTGACCAGATATATGAGCCCTGCCTCTGGATAACCTGGGTGAATCTGTACAGCTGAGAGGTATGACCACAGCAGGATATGGCCATTCCATTACATCGATAGAGGTACAAGCAGGGGATCATCAGCCCCCACAGTACCAAGGTGCCGAAACATTTACACAGACCCATCAGCAAATGTCTGCAGCTACCCCTCCATGAGTTTGCAAGAATATGTAGGCTGCAGACCACAATACTGGACAGAGCTTCATTCATCTTGTATTTCCCAGGAAATAACTGTAAGAAAATAAGTATATCTCTCAGTAGTTGATGACATAATACATCACAGTGTAAAACAGTACATATGTCTGAATATCTCTGCTAACACCAACCATGTAACACAAGCAGCACAGACACAATAGTTACAGTATCCCACTATCTTTCACCCATTGTGACCTATCTACAGATATCCTGCAGAAACAGGTCACTAGCTGTAGGTGTAGAACACAAAATCCTGGCCTGGAGTACAACCTACCTGTAATGGATTCACACGCTCAATGCAGAAGGTCATACTGGGCATGCTCCTACACTTAGAGAAATGAAGCCCATGTCTGACAACAACAGTGGACTATATATATTTGTCAGTTGCAGATGTCTGTGCACACACACCACATTGCACACCATTCATGCTTTGCACACACATTGGATACAAATATTCACACATATCCAAGGCCAACACACTATCATAGGTCAAACATACACAGACACAGATGTGGGGAAGAGAGAGACAGACAATGACAGAGAGATTTCCATCATGAGGCCTGTCCTACCCACCACACATCCAATTGGCCAATATCACATGCTGTGCCAAAGCCAATAACAGTAGACATTCGCTTTTGGTAGCCCTCAGCCCTATAGTGTCTGTGGTGCTTGTGATAGCTGTGTAACATGATAGTACAAATCCCTATTCATCTAGCATTTGTATACTCAGTCCTGTCAAATGTAAAGTTGTGTGTGACTGAGTGTTGTGTGTGTGTTTCCATATATATATATATATATATATATATATATATATATATATATATATATATATATATATATATATATATATATATATATATATATATATACATACATACATACATACATACATACAGAGAGAGAGAGCTGTATACATCTATTAATCATCTACTATATATATGTATATATATATATATATATATATATATATATATATATATATATATATATATTAGATATAGATATATAGATAGATAAGTATATTTGACATTTGATAACAGAAAACTGGCTGGCTTTTCTAGTACTTTGGACTAGTTGTAGGACTTCTGTCTTTGAATAGGAGGTATGTGAGTTTGAAACTGTCTGTCCCAAACGTTCCTGTTTAAACTGTGAGCTTTGGCCAACTGAGACCTACATGAGTGGAGTTAAGTAGATTTTTACCTGCACTTTTATCAAATAATACACGATTTAAAGTAATTTGTTTGTGTTGCATTGAGCAATATCTAGCTGGAAGTTGACTGTTTTTTCAGTAGGTCATATATAAGTGGTATTTTCAGTTAAGGCTTGTTAAAAAACCTGCATAGCCAGTGATACGTGGGGGTAGTTTACCTCATTGTTATTCGATTTCTGTCTTATACAAGTGGTACAGTGAATTGTGTTCTGTTTAAACTGTGAGCTTTGGCCAACTGAGACCTACACGAGTGGAGTTAAGTAGATTTTTACCTGCACTTTTATCAAATAATACACAATTTAAAGTAATTTGTTTGTGTTGCATTGAGCAATATCTAGCTGGAAGTTGACTTTTTTTTTCAGTATCTCATAAACAAGTAGTATTTTCAGTTAAGGCTTGTTAAAAAACCTGCATAGCCAGTGATAAGTGGGGGTAGTTTACCTCATTGTTATTCGGTTTCTGTCTTATACAAGTGGTACAGTGAATTGTGTTCTGTTTAAACTGTGAGCTTTGGCCAACTGAGACCTACATGAGTGGAGTTAAGTAGATTTTTACCTGAACTTTTATCAAATAATACACAATTTAAAGTAATTTGTTTGTGTTGCATTGAGCAATATCTAGCTGGAAGTTGACTGTTTTTTCAGTAGGTCATATACAAGTGGTATTTTCAGTTAAGGCTTGTTAAAAAACCTGCATAGCCAGTGATAAGTAGGGGTAGTTTACCTCATTGTTATTCGGTTTCTGTCTTATACAAGTGGTACAGTGAATTGTGTTCTGTTTAAAATGTGAGGTTTGGCCAACTGAGACCTGCATGAGTGGAGTTAAGTAGATTTTTACCTGAACTTTTATCAAATAATACACAATTTAAAGTAATTTGTTTGTGTTGCATTGAGCAATATCTAGCTGGAAGTTGACTGTTTTTTCAGTAGGTCCCCACCCACCCTCCCTGTTTTTGTTTTGGTGATAACCTTGGTGGCTTTGAAACTGCCCGCCCCTCTTGTAAATTTGCACTTGGATACTCCGCCTGGGCCCATCTCATTTGCTCACTCAAAAAAAAAAAATGTATCTGCTTTTACTGCATTTGTGTTTTTTCCAACTTTATTTTGCTTTTGCGTCATCTTAAAAGTACTCAGTTGTATTTATTACTGCTTGGTGTAACTCATTATAAGCCTTTTAGTTTAAGCACTTGAGCTTCAGACCTGTTGTTTTACATTAAGAAGGTTTGTGGTCTGCACTGTAGTGGCAGGACAGGTAGCTTACATCCTTCTAAGTTGGGAACTGCTGATTGAGGGCTCAGTGTCTGTTATTCTAAAAGTGTATTAATTCTGGTTAAAGCACTTGGGCTTCAGGCCAGTTATTTTACATAAAGAGGGTTCATGGTCTGCACTCTTGCGGGAGGAGAGGCTGGACTCTGCCCTTCTGAGCTAGGAATTTCTGGTTAAAGGCTTATAGTGCCTGCATATTTGAACTGCTTCTTACTGAAATTGGTACACCTTGTTTGCTGTAGCATAGACTCGATCCAGGCCTGCTGAATCTAGCTTTGTTTGTATAACTTGAGCACTAATCCAGGCATTCTTTAAAGTATTCAATTGTATTTATTACTGCTTGGTAGTAACTTGATTAAAGTGTAGCTATCATTCTAAGTCTTTTGGATTAAGCACTTGGGTTTCAGACCAGTTGTTTTACATTAGGAAGGTTTGTGGCCTGCACTGTGGTGGCAGGACAGGTAGCTTACATCCTTCTAAGTTGGGAACTGCTGATTGAGGGCTCAGTGTCTGTTATTCTAAAAGTGTATTAATTCTGGTTAAAGCACTTGGGCTTCAGGCCAGTTATTTTACATAAAGAGGGTTCGTGGTCTGCACTCTTGTGGGATGAGAGGCTTGACTCTGCCCTTCTGAGCTGGGAATTTCTGGTTAAAGGCTTATAGTGCCTGCATATTTGAACTGCTTATTACTGAAATTGGTACACCTTGTTTTGCTGTAGCATAGACTAGATCCAGGCCTGCTGAATCTAGCTTTGTTTGAATGCTTGTTGTTTGTTTGCTTGTTATTTCTCTGAAACGCTAATTCCACCTAAAACGCAGCTTTTCAGCACTTCTGTGGATCCCTAGTGATATCTGCATTGCTTATTGTACTTATTTCCTTGTTTTACTTGAATGAAAGTTATGGTTTGTCGTTTTTGCATTTAAGTTACCTGTAGCACATTGCATTTAAGTTACCTGGCACTTGCTCACTAAATCAATTATATAGGTCAGCGCTAAAAAATTAAAAGCACTACACCCTCACAAACTCCCCTTGAGTACCTTTTCCCCATTGACCCTTTTTTTTCAATTATAAAGGAATTTCCAGTACTATTCTAGCATGTCAAAAGGTCAGTTCTCAATCTCCTCTCTGGTCCAGCTGGTGAATCTGGGAATCTTGAGGCAATGTTACAACTGCATCATGTACACAGACAACCCTCTCCTCCTCCCAACAAATTCCAACACATATAAATACACCAAAATGCTACTAGAGTCGCAGAAAGAGTGCCAAAAAAGATTTTATATTGAATTTGTTAACGCTCTTCACATAACCATACAGAAACACGCGTTTTCGTCCCTCTCCACCAGGACTTCATCAGACAACTACCTATTAAAACCTTTCCATTTTTATACTTTAATTAATAACAAATTTTCCAATAAAATCATCCCTGCAATTAAAAATAAAATTCAAATACACCAATCCTGTTTGACCATTCATGAATATTTAACAGAACTAATACATATTCATATATCAAGACTTCTAAAGTCATTCAAAGACTCTTGTGAAACAGCTCCATCTAGTGTGCAAATCCTGCTATACCATACCAAATTTCATATATACACTTACAAGAATAATGACAATTATAAAAATTAATTGACCCATTTATAGCTTAATATGACAATCTAAATAAATATTATTGAATTACTTATGAATAAATAATTAAATTTTATATAATTTATACATATTTTATAATAAACATATTAATATATTTAAAATATGTTTAAAATGTTAAAATATCAAATTAAAATGTTGTTGTTGTTACCAGGATCATTCTTGTTGAAACTTCATTCATTTTTTCATACTTTATTAGCCTTTAGCTTTAATAATGGTTTCACAGAAACCATATCAAGACCCGGTTTTCTACTTGCATCTAATCTCACTTGCCACCACAGTTCCTTATTCTCTAGAATGTCTTCCCATGGGCCCCCTCTTATATCCCATTTGACTTGCTCTATTATAAACCATAAATAATTAGCTTCCTTACAGTCTATACAATGCTTATATAAAGCATTTGTCTCTTTAGACCTACTGATGTCATAAATGTGTTCATATATACGTCTTTTTAGGGACCTCTCAGTCTTCCCTATATAAAATGAAAAACATTTCTGACAAATAGCTATATATACCACTCCTTGGGTGTCACAATTATAATGATCCCTACCTCTTAATTTCATATTCCTACTTACAATACTTATCTCTTCTGCATTCATTATATATGGACATTGTTTGCATCTTCCACATTTGAAGGTGCCTTTCTTCCTATAACATGTTTCTCTATTATTCATTGTTTTACTTTCAAACATGTTGCGTATACATATTGGATTTTTATATATGACAAGGGGTGTCATATTTTTAATTTCTTCCATATCTGTGAAGGATATAAATTTCTCCCATTCCTTATTTATTATACTTTTTATATTCCTATTAATAGAATTGAACTCTACTATTAATCTTTTTTGTGTGTTTTTATCATTCCCTTTTCCACACTTATTTTCTTTCAAGTTCATATTTCCCATTATTCCTTTGATGGGTTAAAATCTATCCTTCCTACCAATTTCAACTTCTTTCCTTATGTCCCGAATAAAATTAATTGGATAACCCCTTTCTAGGAACATAGTTTCCAATTTGTCACATTCTTGTGTGAAGTCTATGTCCCTACTTGTCATCCTTGAACCCCTCACAAACTGTCCTTTGACTATGTTTTTCTTACAATGTGAGGGGTGAGAACTATTATAATGCAGGTAGGAATTACAATATGTGGCTTTTCTGAAAACCTTAGTTTCAAATTTTTGGTCTATTTTAATAACCTCTACATCTAAGTAGTTTAAAATGTCCTTATTTATGACATACGTAAATTTCAAGAACTTAGTAGACAAACTGATGTATTCAAAGAACTCATGGAATTTTTGTATTCCTCCAGTCCAGAAAATCACTATATCATCCAAGAATCTGTGGTATAGTGTCCAGTATTTATTGAAACTGGAATTAATGACATATTTTTCTTCCCATTTTGAAAGAACTATATTCGCATACGTGGGAGCACATGCTGCTCCCATGGACACCCCACTAGTTTGTTGATAAAATTCACCATCAAATATTAAAAAATTGTATTTCAATACGGTATCCATGAGAGCAACTGTAGCTACCTTATCTTCATGTGTCATTTTATGGTCTAAATAGATGCTTTCCTCAAAATAATCCATCCCTTCCTTATAAGGGATACAAGAAAACAGGTCTATAATGTCAATTGTTATGAATATTAAATCGTCTTCATATACTTCAGGTGTGAGTTCCCTTAAAAAGTCCCATGAATCTTTTAATATAGTTTTATTGTCGACCCAAATATGCTTTGCTTTTTCATCTACGTATTTAGCCAAGGTACTGTCTTAGCTCCCTCAGATGTAACTATGGGTCTAAGGGGGGGGGGGATTGTCTTCATTCTTATGAGTTTTGGGAATCCCAAAAATAGTGGCTATTCTCGGGTTTCTATTTTCAAGATATCTATGTGTCCTAACATCAATTACTTTCTCAATTAACAAGTTTTCTAACACCATATCAATCTTTTTATATGCTATTTCAATTTCATTCTTTGATACTATACTATGCTTACTTTCATCTCCCAAAATAGAATTCATTTTAGCTTCATACAATATTTTATCCATGATTACAATACCCCCTCCCTTATCCGGTTTCATGATTCTCACACTCTTATTACATCTTAATTCATTTAATATTTCATTTTCCTTTTCTGTCAAATTATAATTAAGTCTATTATTGCCCCTTACTTTTCTAACTTCTTTTTCTAATACATTTTCTAAGTTCTTGAGCTGTGGTAAAAGTGGTGGGTTATATACAGAACTCCTAGTCAATCTTACCCCTTCACTCTCATTTCTTTTAAACCCAGCTCTTGTGGTTAGGATAGCCAAATTAATTTTCCTAATAAATAATTTGATATCTAATATAGTTCCTGCTACTTCCCCTTTCTTGTTTGGAATACACTTTAAACCCTTACTCAACAAATTAAAATGATCCTTAGTTAACAAAACATCACTAAAATTATAAATAGAGAAACCTCTATATGTACCTTTGTCTTTATTGAAAATAATATCTTGGGTATCATTAAGCTTTGTACTGGATGAGGGGATACAACTTAATATCTTCCCCTCCCCCTTCTCCCCCCTCTCATGTAAAAATTTCCTCTCTTAGCCTGGGGTGGTTGAACTTCATCTCCATTGTTCCTTAAAGGGGGAAATTCTTCATCATACATTTCCATTCTCCCCCATCCCTCTTCATTGTCTCTCTTATTATAATTCTGTTGATGAAACATTTGATTTTTAAAAATATAATTATTTCTTTTACTATTGATGTATGCAGGTTTGGGGTAACTGGTATTATTATTATATTCTTTGATATCCCTATCCAGTTTTCCCATTTTGCGCTGTATAATAATTTCACATTTAGAGTCTATGTCATTTCGAATCTTAAAATACTTTTCTTTCTCTTCTCCAATATTAAAAATTAAATCATTCTTGATACATAAATCTAGTTCATGAATTTCTTTTCCCAATATTTCCTGTCTTCTTACATTGTCGTCTATAATCAGCTGGACTACTTCCAGCCCACATTTATTAAACAGTTTTACCAAATTTTCATGAAACAATGAACCATTCTCCACATTATTGGGATATTTATACATCCTAAGCCCCTTAGGGACTATCTCTTTAAATAAACATTCATTGAGATATGCATTCTCAATACTCAATGTCCTGTATTGTGTCATTAGTTTAGTAAGTTCATTTAATTTAGCTGCATACGAACGACCTTCAGTACGGTTTTTATATGCTTGCTGATTGTCATCTTTAAATAAATAATCTTTCTTTAACCACTCATTTGTGGTTTGATATTCCAAAACAACAGTACCTTTAGATAGCAGTGAAGACTTTGGTCTAGCCCCCTGCGAACTATAGTTCCTTTCCATCATTTCAGTTCTTTCAGTTCCTTTCACCAAAACACTAGGCGTCCTCATGGGGTTGAAATTCGTCCCTTCTATGTCCTCAGGGTCACCGGCTGCATCTTCACCGCCAATAAGCTCCTTCTTTCTTTTGGACGTTGGCCCCAAGAGTCTCTCGGATATACCGCCATCAGATTGTATCGCTGCCTTACCAGGCAGTAAGGTTTGACACAAAGGAGTAAGCAGATCGATTAGTTCTGTCAATTGGCCAATAAGCTTACGCGTCTGGCCCACTTCTTCTTGCACTTCCGTACTCATGGTACTGTGTTCGAAATACACAGTCAAACTGCAACTCAGGTCCACCCGATAAAAACCAAGAATCACCAAAAACGATGGAAGGTAGCACACCAACGACTATAAATACACCAAAATGCTACTAGAGTCGCAGAAAGAGTGCCAAAAAAGATTTTATATTGAATTTATTAACGCTCTTCACATAACCATACAGAAACACGCGTTTTCATCCCTCTCCAACAGGACTTCATCAGACAACTACCTATTAAAACCTTTCCATTTTTATACTTTAATTAATAACAAATTTTCCAATAAAATCATCCCTGCAATTAAAAATAAAATTCAAATACACCAATCCTGTTTGACCATTCATGAATATTTAACAGAACTAATACATATTCATATGTCAAGACTTCTAAAGTCATTCAAAGACTCTTAATTCCAACACATGTCAGAGATGCAACCATATAGCCAAACTGGAGGCTAAGCTCTCTCAACTCAGTACTGGCGTAACCAGTCAGGAGGAAAAGGAAACTGCATTCACTACAATTCCAGTCTCACATAGACCTACCATGACAGCAAACCAAACACATAAACACACAAAAACATACTCGGAGGCTCTAAATAAAAATCTGCCTAAGCAGCAGAGACCTCCAAAGCAGACACCCAAGCAACCACTACCCCAAAACAAAACACGTGCAACACATAGCTCACAAAGCCAGTGTGCCAAACAGTCACAGCCCTTAAGGCTAAACAACACACCTGATACACTTGTAATAGGTGACTCTATCATCAAGCACACTGATGTCCCGCTCACCAGGGTGAACAAGGAGAAGGTCACCGTGAGCTGCCTGTCAGGCACTAGGATCCGCCATATAACACAAGCACTCAGGTCACTCCAAGGCAAGTACAAATATGACTCAGTCATTGTCCATGCTGGTGTGAATGACCTGAGATGTACCTCCCTGGACTACATGAAAAGAGACATAGAGGAGCTCTCTGAGCATGTAGCCCAGGCCGGTATGACCCTGAACTTGAGTAGCATCTCACCTTCACCAAGAATGATGCCACAATATGAAGACAAGATCATCAATTTCAACAATTGGATTAAGTATTGGTGTCATTCAAAGGGGATCCAATGCCTGTCAGCCTGGGATGACATGCTCGACAAGCCACAATGCTTCGCTAGGGACAGCTTGCACCTATCACCCCTGGGCTTTTGGATATTGGCAAAGGCTCTTGCTACCCCCATAGTGCCTTTTTTAGGCAAGGCTCTAAAGACAAACCCACCTCCATAGGTATCACAAGGGATAAGAAACTAAGAGTAATGCTACTCAATGCCAGAAGTCTAAACCTCAAGATCCATGCACTCAAAACTCTCCTTAGGATGGAGAACATCGATATCTGTGCAGTAACAGAAACCTGGTTCAAGGCTCCTGAGAGCACCCCAGCACTACCAGGTTATACCTCATACCATGCTTTTTAGCCCCAAAACTTGGACCGAACCATAAAAGGAGGGGGAGTATCAATATTCGTCAAAGATACCCCCACCTCCAGGTTGGTGGCACAGCATGAAGCATCAGAGACTATCCATGTGCAACTAACAGTGGGTAAAACAGCCTTCCAGTTTATAGCCTGCTACAGAGCACCCTCCCAAACCCAGGAACTCCACTCAGCCTTCCTGAGAACACTGGAAAATATGAAGGTCTCTCCAAACACCATTATATTGGGCGACTTCAACTACCCAAACATAGACTGGGAGCATTACTCTAGCTCCAACACCCTAGCCCAAAGGTTCCTAGAATTTATAAACTCAAATGCTATGGAACAACTTGTTACCACTCCCACAAGAGGGGAAAACATACTGGACCTGATCATCACCAACATGGGGACTCTATGCTCCAGACCGGAAGTGTATCCCTCACTGGTAAGATCAGACCATAAACTAATCTCACTGGATATTCACATCCCGACCTCACCCCCTACCCAGAAAACCAAAGTGAAAAACTTCTCTAAAGCAAATTTCACACTCCTCAAAACTGAGGTGGAATCCTTAAAAGGCCCCGGGCCTGTGGAAAATATGGCCCAGACTGCAGAATCCTTTATAAACGCATTCTGTGAACATCTTCAGGAATGCATGGATCATGCAATCCCAAATAAAACCAAGACCCAATCCTCCAAAGCAGACAACCTGTCTGGTGGACCCCAGCCATAAACAAACTATACAATTGAAGGAGGAAGCTACTACATGATAGAGCAAAATCCCAAAAAGGGAAGGCATCTCTGATCAGTATTAGCAAAAAACTACGGGCACTCATAAAATCATCTAAGGCCAGCTTTGAGAGAAAAATTGCACAGGACATAAAGGATAATCACAAGGCTTCCTTTAGTTATGTTAGGAACCTGGGTGGGAATTCCCAGATATGCTCAGAATTAGTCCAAAATGACAAAAAATTCACCGAACCCACAGACATTGCCAACATCCTAGCTGACAGGTTCAGCGCAAACTCCCCTCCCACCAAAAGGGCAAATATCTATCCCAGCAGAGTGCAGCCCCCCTGACATCTCAGATGCTCAGGTAAGAGCCGCCCTCTCCAAAGCAAAAAACACAGCATCAATGGGACCAGACGGTGTCCCGGGCTGCGTCCTACATGAGCTCCAAGAAGAGCTAAACCCTAACATAAAACTATTGTTCAATCTCAGCCTTAATACAGGATATGTACTCAAAGAGTGGCGTACAGCAACAATGGTCCCTCTCCACAAAGGTGGTGCCTCAACGGATACTGGAAACTATCGCCCCATAAGCCTGACTAGCTTGGTCTGCAAAGCTATGGAAAGGATCATCATGGACCTTATAAATAAAAATATTGCGGACCTACAGACACTGGATCCTACCCAGTTTGGCTTTGTTAAGGGCAGATCCTGCCTCTTAAACCTGGTCTATTTCTTTGAAACAGTCACCAAGGCCATTGACGAGGGGAAGGTGGTCCACACAGCCTACCTGGACCTCGCAAAAGCCTTCGATACAATACCCCACTCGAGCATTATAGATAAGCTCACCAGCTTAAATATAAACCACTATGTCACTAGATGACTTGCAAACTGGCTCAAGGACAGAACCCACATGGTTAGAATTGCTGGAGCCATGTCAGACTCCAAACCAGTTACAAGTGGCATCCCACAAGGCTCAGTCCTGGGACCTCTCTTGTTCGGTATATATTTCTCAGAGGTACAGGCCAACACGGAAGGACTATGGCTGACCAAGTTCGCAGATGACTGCAAACTGGGTGCCATAATCGACTCTCAAGCTGACACAAGCATCCTCCAAAAGGGCCTCATAGAAACAGACAACTGGTGCCAGAGCCATGGCCTCAAGTTAAATGCCAAAACGTGTATAGTCATCCCCTTAGGCAAAAACAAAGTGCCCACAAATTACCACATATGTGGTAATCCATTAAGTATGGAAGAAGTAATTAGGGACCTGGGGACCCAAGTTGATAGCAATCTCTCATTTGACAACCACGTGGCCAAAGTGGTTAGAAAAACATTTTATATAGCCCACCTAACCATGAAGGGATTCCCATCTAGATCAGGGGAGGTCATCGTGCCTCTTTACCCATCCCTCATCAGGCCCATAATTGAGTAAAATGCCTCTTTTGGGATGTAGCTTACCAGACACCTGCAGCAACTGGAAAGACCCCAAAAGTACCTCACCAAGAGGATCAAAGGGCTCAAACAGATGCCATATGCTGCCTGGTTAAAGAAAGTCCAGCTCTACTCAGTGGCATACCACCTGCTCAGAGGCGATCTGTGCCTGACGTATAAAGCCATGTCCAACCTGGAATTAATGGACATGCTGCACCTCAGAAAATCCAAATCCCATCGAGCTATGCGCTCGAGAGACTTGAACCTCAGCACTGAAATAAATAGGACATGCTGGAGGGACAGATTCATAACCCAGAGGCTCCATTCACTCTGGAATAAAATCCCAGTCCAGGTTAGGCAGAGTCCCTCATTGACTCTCTTCAAGAGAAATCTTGATGAGTGGATGGGGGATCGTAGGTTTACCCCGGGTATCACTTCTGTGTCACTGTTAGACAGAGGCACAGTATACTAACCTCAAAAAAGGGCATAGCAAAATTAATTTAAAATGGGTGGCAAAAGCCAAACACACTATGGCTAGGCTTATAAATGCCATAGGGCAGATAGCCTAGTATGAACCAATGAACCTATGAACCTAATAGTGCTAGTTAAAAGACTGACTAGTTGGCTTTAAATAAAGATTGTTGTCAAGTAGAGCACCTCACTGGCCCTCTTCAAGAGAAATCTTGATGAGTGGATGGGAAATAGAAAATTCATCCCAGGGATCACTCCAGTGGTTTTACTTGACAGAGGCACTGGGAACTAAGGTTGGGTGGCATGATGCCAGGGTAATCCTATGGGCTAGGCTTGTAAAGGCCCTAGGGCCATTAACCTAGTACACACCTTTGAACCTATGAACCTATAAGAGAAAGGAAGTGGTATGTTTGATTCCCCTCCTCATGAATTATTAAATTATTTGAGGGTAATCTGTTCATTTTATAGTGGTTATCCTTTTGCAGAGTCAATTTCAAGCTCATTCTGATATTAGTAGCTATGTGTTTAATTATTTTAGAGTCACTTATCCTTTTCATTGATGCAAGTTAAATAAATGGACAAGGCAGTTGTCATTTTCTTGGGTATTTTTATGGAGTCTAGATTATGTGACAGTAATTATCAATACAGCAAGATGCATTAAGATGGCATGCCCCTCTTTTGTGGAGTGGATGTTAGGCTTATTAAAGGGGCTGTACAAAGATTAGATTTATATAGATGATAATCATGAATGTCATCATGTATAGGTAAACAATATTCACCAAAGCTCTAAGATGACAATGGTAAGTGATATTTGGGTATCACTCAACAAGTTTTAAAAATGTGTAGCAGAAGGTCACATTGCATGGTGTGATGGTGATATTTTAGACATTACTGATTAAAAAGAACATAATTATAAGTTATGTTGTAGGTCAATGTTTTATTTAGACATAAGGATAATGCACCAGTCATAACCTTAATGTATGTCAAAATTTTATTTATTTTTTTAATTGTGTGAGGCAGGATTGAACCTGTATGCATAATTGTAATTTGAATTTTCTTTCATTTGTTGGGTAAATAATGAGGATTTTACATAAAACCTCTCCCCGTGCCTTTTTCTCCTTATATCCGTGCTGTCGGTTCATCTATTTTACTGAGGCAGTGGCTCCTCTCCCTGCACTATACGGATTGGCCACTAGGTGGCAGTCTTCACCCAACTACTATCTCTCTTCCCTCTCTCTCCTCCCCACTTATTACTACTTCTCTTTAGAACACTTCTTCTCTTTCTACACTCACTATCAGTCATACCCTCCAGCCAGTTCCAGATACCTGCCTGCTTCCCTTTCACTCCAACATAATATTGCTTAAACCTTCCCACCCAGCTCCCCCTGTTCTTACCTATCTCCTGACTGATTGTTTCCTCTCTCTCCTGCTGTCAGCTTCCTTGTGTCTACCTGCTCCGTTCGCCCTACGGGCTCACTCCGCTCCCCTACCCTACCCCCATATCCCACCCACCCCCACTACTCCTAAACTTAAACCTCCTAAGTCACTCCCTCTTCCTCTATCATCCAATCACACTTACCCCCCAATTATACCAATTAGGCTCACCCTTACTCATCACTTATACTATAACACACCACTCCTTCGATAGCTTTACCATACCCCTCTTCTAATAACTAACAGAACTAATTCCCCCTATCTACACCCACCTTATCCATTCTTTTATAAAACCTTAACCTGCTGTCTAACTCTTCTTATAACCAACCTCAGTAAATATGACTTCTACTCCAATTAATCCAATATTCCTAGCTATACTTACTACTATCCTCACCTCTACCTACCACCTCACTTCCTTCGAGAAACAGCACCATTACTTTTTTAATCACTCTCAAAAACAAACAGCTATACACACCTCTATACTCACTTGCTATCTGACCAATATCACTTCCACTCCCACCTATCTATTACCCAAATACCACCGACTCTCCCACTTTAAATATAACAAACTTACAATAAAAAAAGATAAATATCTATTTTTTCTAAAATATAACTTACAATTAAAACTCCTCAGTGTCTCATTACTAGATGGGGACATCCACCCTAACCCTGGCCCAGCCAATCCTGCTACCCTAACTATCCAACCTAAACTCCCCCATTCACTCTTAATAGGACATCTGAATATCCGCAGTCTTAACAATAAAGTAGCCCATCTCCATGCCCTTTTAGATACTCACTCCTTTGATATCCTTTGCCTGACAGAAACTTGGTTAAAACCAGGAACCAAAGACAACAAAGTTACCCCCCAAGGATATAACATAGTTAGACATGACCGAATACGACAAAAGGGAGGGGGTGTAGCAGTTCTATTCAAAGATGGATTCCATATCTCCACATTACCATGTAACCAACCGCATGATAGCAATGCTGAAATCCTGGCCACCAAACTTCAAATGAACCCAAATAAAGCTTTATATATTATCTGTATCTACCTACCACCTGGCAATAACATCAGCATAATCGAAGGTACACTAAACTGGATATCCTCAGCTTACCCCCAAGAAACAGTAATACTAGGTGATTTTAATACTGACTGGAAAAGTGTTAATGCAGACAACCCCACCTCTCACATTAACCTCCACGGATTTACTCAAACAATCACCTCCACAACCAGAATCAACAAACCAAACAATAAAGAGAGTACCTTAGACTGGATACTTATAAACAGACATGAATATGCCTATAAGGTAGGCACTCTCCCAGATGATTTAAGTGATCATGCTTTAACTTACATTATTAAACAAAAACTAGATCTGCCTCAACCCTCTACTTTTAGGACTGCATGTTCCAATAAACACTTCAACCTAGAATCATTCCAAAATTAACTCAGTGCCTGTAACTGGAACCCCTTAAAAATCTACCACTTGATGAAGCTATAAAATATCAAAACTCTGTGTTTTTATCCATCTTGGATAAACATGCACCTATACGGTCTATCCGTATGAAATCCAAACCAGCCCCCTGGCTCTCTAAAGAAATTAGACAAAAAATTCTACTAAGAAACAAATCCTGGGCTAAGTGGAGGGCTAACAAAAATATCTCTGATCAACATCACTTCAGGGAACTGAGAAATTGCACTGAAAAGGCAATTCTTATGGACAAAAAGAACTATTACTGTAAGTTACAGCAAACTCATCAAAATAATCCCCAAATGTTTTGGTCCAGTATAAACAAACTCCTTTCCCCTGGACACTCTCACACACCTACCCCTCTTGACACTGATCCTAATACCCCCCTTCAAACTGCCAATTCATTCAATACCTTCTTTACAGAGACCATTCAATCTCTAGCTAGTCAACTAATCCCAGATAACTCAAGCCCTCACACTACCAGATCATCTTCTCTACCAACTTTTAAACTGCAACCCATCTCAACTATTTTCATCTGTAAAATCATCCAAAAACCTAAACCTAGTACCCCTTCTGCTGACCAAATACCATCAGAATACCTGCAAAAAGCAGCTAAGGTAATTGCATACCCTGTATCTATCCTCATTAACAGAACCATTAAAGAAGGAACCATTCCTGACATTTGGAAAATCTCCCATATTATTCCCCTTCATAAAGGTGGCAATTCAAATGATTACTCTAACTACAGACCAATAGCTTTATTATCTCCTCTATCTAAAATAATGGAAAAATGCATTCACCAACAAGTACTACATCATTTATCTCAACATAACATAATAGCAAACTGCCAACATGGCTTTAGGCCATCACATAGTACCACAACTGCTCTACTATCTTTTATAGATACCATCAACAGAAACCGCAATAACAATATCCTCTCATCTGCTCTATTTATTGACCTCTCAAAGGCTTTTGACATGGTCAACCATGCCCTTCTCATCAATACTCTAGAATCCCTTGCCTTTGATCACCTGACTATTAAATGGTTCAGATCCTACCTTAGCAATAGGCAACAAGCAGTTCTCTGGCAAAACAAAATATCATCCCTCCAGCCAGTGACCCTCAGAGTCCCTCAAGGCTTTATTCTAGGACCACTGCTCTTTTCATTATTTATCAATGACCTCCATCTAGCACTCCCACAAGCCACCTGCATTCAATATGCAGACAATTCTACACTAGTATGCTCAGCAAACTCCCCTTCAGAACTACACTCTCTAACCCAAGATGTATTTAACATAGTAGAAACATGGTTTACTAAGAGATGCCTCCTTCTCAATACTAAAAAAACTAAGCTCCTCCTCTTTACACCCACCAATAAATCCTCACCCATTGATTTCTCTGTGCCCTCCAATAACAGCACTATCATACTTCCTGATACAATCACCAAACTGCTCGGAATAACTATTGACAATCACCTTACTTTTGATACCCACATAAATAACACTATCAAAACTGTCAATAGAAAAATTGGTTCCTTATACAGGATCAAACCTTTCCTCACCCCTATAGCCAGAACTAAAATTGCTCACTCTCACTTAATATCAACTCTTCTGTATGCTTCGCCCATATATACTAACCTAAAGAAAAATAATCTTACCAAACTAACAAATTCTTATAATAACATCACCAGATTTGCTACTGGCAATCCCTTTAGAACCCACCACTGTTTGAATCTAAGGCAACTAGGCTAGCTGGAACTTCAAAACCAGCTGATGGTGTCCCAACTCACCATTGCCCACAAGATCTTCTACCAACCCAGCAACACTCCTATACTCTCCAGTCTCATCCTCCAGTACAAGCATCTTAATTCCCTGTGCTCTTCCAACAAACTCCTTGCCTGCATATGCAAGTCTAACAACCTGGCTGGAGACTCTCTTTTTTCTAACACAGTTGGAAAAATCTGGAACCTACTGCCAAATGAACTAACTTTACTTTCTTCCTTGCCTCTATTTAAACACAATCTCAAAAAAACACGTAAATTCTCACTGGCTATGCCCCTGCAGCAATCCTGACTAATCTTCTTCCTCTCTTCTTCTTTTTTTCTTTTTCTAATTTCACCTCCTGTTACTTCTTATTTCTACTACTCTTACTTCAACTACTTATACTCTAAATTGATTGTTACATGCTCACTCCTTGTTAGACTTACTAAATGTTGGTCCTAATTTGATATGCCTAAAGAGTAATTCCTACTCTATATTATTACTACTTCCTACAAGGCATACTTTTTAATTTTAAACATTATTACTTGTATTTTTATTTTTATTTTAATCCCTGTGGATGATTTACTAAGTTGTATAACTGCCGGAGCTTTTCTCCCCGGGCCTCTACTGAAAATGGAAATATATCCAGTTAGACTAGCCCGGTTAACAAATGTAAAATAAAATAAAATAAAATAAATAAAACTTGTTACATGTAACACCATATCATTTATACTGACGACAGTAGGCGATCAACTTACTTTTATAGATCTACAGCCCTCCCAGCTCTTCCAATGAAGAGAAAAAAAAAACATAGATGTTCCTTCTACTGGCACACCATCCAGGTGGCCAAATGCATAACACACAAACACCCCTCCTGCCACAGCCATTCAGGTTCCATTTCTGTGCCCTAAGCTACAGTCATCCCGCTCCATAAAGGGGGAGCTACTACAGACCCTGGGAACTATCACCCCATTAGCCTGACAAGCGTGGTATCCAAAGCTATGGAGCACATCATCATGGACCTGCTTAAAGATATAGGTAATCTCCAAACTCTTGACCCCACACAGTTTGGCTTTGTCAAGGGGAGATCCTGCCTGCTGAACCTGGTTGACTTCTTCGAGGCAGTCACCAAGGTTGTGGATGAGGGTAAGGCAGTGCATACATGCTACCTCAACCTGGCCAAACCTTTGATACCATTACCCACTCAAGTATCATCAATAAACTCACCAAACTAGGCATCAATCCTTACATCACTAGGTGGGCTGAAAATTGGCTCACAGACAGGATCCGCAGAGTGAAAGTTATGGATTCTAAGTCAGACTGTCAATCAGTCACGAGTGGAGTCCCACAGGGCTCAGTCTTGGGCCCTGTCCTGTTTGGGATCTACTTCTCAGAAGTCCAGACCAACACACAAGGACTCTGGCTGACCATGTTCGCTGATGACTGCAAGCTAGGAGTCATTATCAATGCCCCAAGTGATGCAGACATCCTACAAAAGGGCCTCTCTGAGACCAATGACTGGTGTCAGAACCAAGGCCTGAAGCTTAATGCCAAAAAAATGCATTATCATCCCCTTTGGAAAAAACTCAGTTCCCAGGAATTACCACATTGATGGGAGCCCACTGAACACTGAAGGGGCCACAAAGGATCTGGGCACTCAGGTTGACAGCCACTTTAGCTTTGACCACCACATTGCCATTGTGATCAGAAAGTACTTCTATGTGGCACATCTTATAACCAAAAGTTTTGCATCCAGGAAGAAGGAGGTCATCCATTATTCCTCTCTACTCATCCATCATTAGACCAATCATGGAATATAATGTCCTGTTTGGCATGTACCTGACCAGACACCTACAACAGCTGGAGAGGCCACAAAAGTACCTCACAAAAAGAATCCTATGCCTTAAACATGTCCTACATGGACAGACTCAAGAAACTTCAGCTGTTCTCAGTCTCTTTTCATCTACGTAGAGGTGATCTCTGCTTGACTTATAAAGCCATGTCCAACCCAGCCCTACTTGAAATGTTACACCTAAAGAAATCCCAGTCCCCCCCCCCCTGCAACACACGCTCCAGAGATCACAACCTCATTACCACAATTAACAGATCATGCTGGAGGGACAGATTTATCTCCCAAAGACTGCCCATACCTGAAATAAGCTTCTCATTCATGTCAAGCAGAGACCTCACTGGCCCTCTTCAAGAGAAGTCTTTATGAGTGGATGGGTAACAGAAAGTTCACCCCTGGGATCATTCCAGTTGCACTACTGGATATGGGCACTGTGAACTAACATCGGGTGGCATGGTCCCTGGGTAATTTTTTGGGGGGCTAGGCTTGTAAAGGCTCAAGGGCCATTAGTCTAGTACACACCTATGAACATATAAACCTATAACCCCAACCCTCCTTCAACATATTTTATTAAAAATATATATATTCTTTTAAAGTATTGCAAACTATTTGCTACAAATGTAGCAAACGTTTGCTACAGTTTGTACCCTGCTTGCATGAAGCGCTGCTGTACTCTTAAACTGTAGCCCTCATGCTTTAGTTAAAAAAAATATTTTTTGTTTTAAACTGTAGTAAACTGCTTGCTACAATGTAACAAGTAGTTGTTAGCTTAGACCACGCACAGAGTGCTATAGTGCTCAAATTTGACTGCAAATAACAATACCAGCTTTTAAAAACCAATATTGCATTAAAGAAAGATCATGATCAACTGATCATTCCCCCTTCAACACTTTGCACATAGGGCAATTGCCCCTCTCACCCCACTCTAGCTATGCTACTGAGTGATGAAGCAAAGACTACTCTAGAACATTATACTTTCTGCCAGTTACTTTGCAAAACCATATCACTAAGCAGCAGAGAATCATACCTGAAAACTTTCTGTGTGGTTTCTCTAAATGATGCTATGCACACATCATCTGATTGTCACAAAAATAATACTTCTCAACCTTTTAATGTAAAAATCAGGGTGAAAGCCCAAAATAATTAGGGACAAAGGACCAGAATCAGGCACATATTTTAAATATTGCTTCTACATACCTAGAAAGTTGTAGAATATTGGTTATTATGTTGTGGTGTATTACCTGAGGGCTACAATGTTAGAAAATTCAGATCTTTGTCATAATTTACTGATGGATATTCTCAATGATTTGCAAGAAAACCACACGTTATGAGAACAGACCAAAAATATGAGGGAAAGCCAGGGACCATCTATTAAATCAAGGACAGTTTTAATCTTTTTTTCACACCAAATGTAGCCAGGTAATAAATCTCTAAACTTACATCATACAGATACATGCAAGTCCTGTAAAGTCAGACTTCAAAAAAGCAAATAGCTGTCAGGAAATTAAGTTTCTGTCATCCTCTATCAATCCACATTATTTGGTAACTGAAATCCTCAATAGTTTATTTAAAAAAAAAACACACATTTTATGAGGAGCAGACCAATAATATAAAAAAAGAAACCTTCTGTGAAATCAGAGTCAGTTTCAACTTTCTGTCAGAGAAACAGCAGTCACACAGTCAATATTCAAACTTGTTCATGCAATCACATACTAGGCTTTAAAGCCAAATTTTAAATTGATCAAATAAAAAGTAGTGGCTTTCAGCAACAGCCCCTCCACCTTATTTGGGACTGCAATCCTTAATACCACTCTAACTGCTCTTATATGGTTGCTAGTTAGGATAAAAAAGTGTACTTATCTTGAGCTGCTCTTTCAAACCACATGTACCCACTAAAACATTTGACATTTGTGGGCTTCTCACTGACATTCCAGTGAGTCATGGGATGGCAGCAAATCAAAAGCAGTGGTACTTTAGATAGGGTCACCACAGGCCATTTATTTTTTCACAGTAAAGAAACATTTCTTTCCTTTAAAAATAGACAAAAAAATAACACGCTGCAAGTTAAGCAGCATTTCTGTCCCATGTTGCTTATGTACAAATGGTCTGTACCATGAAAATGGAAATACAATGTCTTTCATTTAATGTTTTTTTATTTGGAACTTAAAATAAACAGAATGTTCTGTTTGAAATTATGTTCAGTACATAAACAAACTAAAATGAGATAGCAGTGCTAAGCATAGTAAAGCTTTTTTTTTTTTTTTTTTAATAAAATTAGTCTTTTTCTGGCTGGCCATGATCCCCCTGGAGCTGTGGGCAGCTGCCCAAATCACTCTTCTTCTAATTGACCACTGTATGCAGCATGGCTTTGAAATGTAGACTGCCAGAAACTTTATTGGATTATGCTAATTACTTATTACATTATTGTTCTCCTGGTGACATGATGAAAAGTTTTACTTTACAGTGCAGCATGCCTAACTTACCTGACCATACAGGTAGGCTAGACACACTGCAGTGTTACTTGAGTAGTACATGTATACTCCATCCCTCTGAAATGTGGATATAATGATCATGTCTATAGCAGCCTTCCATCTTGTATAGTTATTTGCATACTTACCATCAGTGGTAACTCCCTCCTATGACCTGATCGTCAGAATAGTAGGTGCAGTACCTGTCACCCATGACTGTTTCCATCTCACTAACTAATGGTTTCAATATTAAGCAATGTTTTTTTAACCCACATAGAATTTCAAATTGGTAGTCAGCTGCTTGGCATCCCTTCCTATGTCTTCAACTTCTGCTCCCAGCATTACTGGCCCTATAGGGCCACCGAATAGGGGTGAAAGGTAGAAGTGGACAACTTATTTATCTTTTAATGGGCCTTCATCAATGGGGTAGAAAGACAACTGGATATTGAATATGGAAAAGTTAGAAGTCGAACATGCTTACAGCATTGCATGCACTGTTCTTGCAGCGCTTATTTTTTTTTTATTAGAACTTATACATTCTGAAATGTTGCACTGATGTCACAGTGGCATGCAGGGGTACTGTGATGGACCTGTCTGTATGCTTGTTGTGTTTCTCATGCTACTTCCTTTAACATATGACTGTACAAATTACATTGTTCTGGTATTACAATGAATATTTTTGCTTTTGGATAAATGCCCCCAGCATGCCCCTGTACCACAACCCCAAGAAGGGATAGGCAGGCAAAGCTTCATCATTTTTCTCCTGTTGTTGCCAGCTTCAGGGTATATTGCAGATGCTAAACAAACTTGTGTTACTTGGGTCATAATCAGGGTATTATCCTTAAGCTTACTGTCAGCTATCCTCAATGATTTTCATAGAACTTAAGTAATGTGCTTACTGTCCATGGTGGCTTACCACCACCTTATAAAATAATAAGTATAATGTTCATGCACCCCATAACTTATAAGAATTTGTTGCTTATATGTATGATCACCATCCTTCATCATATATAATAATTTTATTAATGGCACTGCTCATCTGCACCTTATAATAATTTTACCATCATTGCCAGCGTTCATCCCTTATAATAATGCTAATTCACATAACCAGGTTTCTCATCTCCCACTTGTATCATGTTTGTTTCATACACTGTTCTCTCTCTAAGAAAGTTTATCCCCCATCTGCCAGTTTGGAGGTATACCCCTACTCAATTGCCCATTGGTCACCTGCTACCACCCATTTCTGTTATACACCTGGAATACTGATATGCTATGCCTTAACATGGCAAACCACAGCAATTTATCCGTGCAGAGCTTTTGGTGATCCTTAAGTATTATTACAGTTTCAGCACATTAGCATGCAGGCACCTGACAGAGACAAGACAACTAGACATATTTTTTCCTATGGATGGGAGCAAGTAAAAGAAGTGCACATGTGTGTATGTGTCTTCGACTGCAGTCTAGAGAATGGAATAAGGAAGATATGATGTCTTTGTAGAAGGACGAACAGACAATCCGCTCCAGCCATATGAGTATATCACACCATCGAGGAAGAATGTAGTGTTGCCACCCACCCCCCCATCCCCATTTATAATAATCTGTATTTATAATGACATGATTTGAATTCTGATATTCTATGCTACTGTTTGTAAAGCACTAAATTATAAATACCTGACTTCTTATCATGTCATGCAAGAACCCATGAGATGAGATGAGTCTCTTGTGTGTCAGACACCACATCTCTGGAGCTAGCATGAAACAGCATGGCTCAAAGGTCTTGTGCTACCTTGCTTATTGAAACTTTTATTCATCAGCACTATCTGTTGATTGTTTTTATACATTTTAGTCATGATAACATATGTCCATGTATTTATTTATTTTCTTCCTTGATAGTGTACTTGATGAGCTAGACTTATATAGGCCATGTGTTCTCCTCCATCATTTGCCTCCATAGAAATATGACAAAAACTCTTAAAGAGAGAACATTATAGTCTATATTGCTTTAGTTTTGCATTATCACTCAATACATTAGTAAAACTGCATACAATATACTTTTCTCAAATGCTTCAAAAGTATCTTAATGAGGCTGTTTCCAAGTCTTGCAATATACAATAAGTGTCAATTAAAATATAAGTAAATGTTTTTACAGCATTTCTGATGACCACTGTTCAGTTTTTTCAGATGAGAATGTTCAAACACCTATCACTGGGGCTAATAGACATGGCCTACTGTGCATGGAAGAAGCATTGTAATTGCATTGTCATCTATTGATGTACTGTACAGTTACAAATCTCTTCTATAGCCCTACTGCACCATTACCTACAAAGCATGTGCTGACATTTGCACTGCATTTTTATACACTGGCTGTCTGTAGTGCAAACCACTTCTCAGAATTTCTCCTTGATATTCTGCCCTAAAGTGATACATAAATTTTACAAAATGGGTTGATGTCAACAGGGAAAACCTATTGGAGAACAGATATTCTCCAACAGGGTATTAATGTACATGGGAAGCCCTGTATCAAGTCCATGGCTTCACTGCAGCATAATAAGACACCATGAAGTACAAACTGAATGGAAATGGCCACAGTGTTGTTTTCACTCACTAAGCAGATCCTGTTTAGAGAATCTTAATTAAAAAATAAAACAAAAGTAACAAATGTAAATGCAAAAAGCAGTTACAAGGAACTGCAATGTTTCCTTCCCCTTCACTATCCACAGTGCTTAAAGAGCCGCATTTAGCAAGTATAGAAAACAAATAAAGGTAATTTAATGCAGTTACATGCATTAGAAAGATGGTGTATGTGTGTGTGCTGAGAGAGAGAGAGAGAGAGAGAGAGAGAGAGAGAGAGATCTTGCTTTAAGGGACAGTGCGGAATTATGAGGCAAAATCTGGAACTAGTTGAGAGGTAGGGGAGAGGAAATGGATTCCTTTGCATTGTATGTATTTTTTTATTTGAAGACAATAATGCATCTGAGCAGAAGAAAGAAAAGAAAGGGGGTGTAGCTGCAGTGTGCAAGTGGGTTTCAAAACATCGAACATTATATGGTTGATACCATAAGATTGAAGTTTTGGAACTTCGAATGGTTTAAATGGAGATCACTGTATAGTGCAGAATGGGAAATTTACCATTCTTCTAACTATACTGCAATGTCAGAGTTGGTATATTTAATTTGGGGGGGGTGGGGGGGAGCAGGGGGGCTTGCCCTCCTGCATAAACATAAAAAGATATATATATATTTTTTTTTTTATTGAAGTTTCGAACTTTCAAAACTCTGATGTTATGGTCTCGACCATATGAAGTTCGAAGTTTTGAAAGTTCGAGCTTCCAAAGTAGATCCATATATATATATATATATATATATATATATATATATATACTTATTGTTCTCACACTACATGCCTCAGTGCTTCAGTCACACCATAAATGCAGTATGCACTAGTAGTGTACTGTTGCACTTTTAGCACCTGCTGATCACAACAGACTTCTTAAAATCTACCTTATTTTCTTACAGTGTCTTACTCTGGTGCTAATGTTAACATGGGGCACTTGTTTCATCCATCTTTTTTATTTTTGGGGTTTCTACAGCTTCTATCATGACTTTTAAACAATATAACACATTTTACTATATAGCCTTGAGTCTATGGGCACTCATATGCACATTTATGTACATGCATGACCTGTGAGGTGCAATGGTTATGTGTAAATCAATACACTTCTGTGTAAGTAGGCCTGTGTCTGAATGTCTGTAATATATTACATTATGACCAATAACCTTGCCTGTAAACCTGTACAGTGTTTGTGTATCTGTGTGTGTGTGTGTGTGTGTGTGTGTGTGTGTGTGTGTGTGTGTGTGTGTGTGTGTAGAGATGACATTGTCTAAATGACACTGTAATCCAATAAACGTGATTCTACATCACTCAATAACATAACATTATGCCACTGTAATTCACTTATACACAGTGTACAAAGAGTTGTGTCTTAAATTAGTGTTATGTAACGGAATTACATCAAAGAAACTCAGTTACGCACTGTGTACCAAGAACCTTGTCTATGAATCATTCGTACATAGCAGCATTACTATTCACTTTCAAGGCGTACCAAGAAACCTGTCAAGGAATCTCCTATATTAGCATTGCATAGTGTAACTGATGTACACAATATACTGAGAAATTGTCTCTGAATCACTTTTCTGTTTCATCATTGCATTACAGTAACTAAGAGCCTGTCTACAACTCATGCTTACACATTAGCATTATATCAGCATTACTTGTTAACGCAATGAGAAACACTTTTAAATGTTTTGAACATACTGTCCTTACAATATATGTACTAAATGTACTTAATAATGAGTGCAAGCTTTCTGAATCTTACCTTTACCTTTGCCTTAGTAGATTTTTTAAAAATTGTAAAATGTTTGTGGTATAAAACAGAACCCCATCAAATTCTGTCTGAATGTATTCATGGACTTCCATTGTTTTTTTTTTTTTTAATGGCAACTGTGTGATGCAGTTACAGTATAATGCTTGTCTTAGGTTGAAAGTTAATTATGTTATATTAATTTTGACAAATGGTATCCTAACCTAATATTTATCTATTTGAATGTCATATGAGTTTATGATTGTTTCTATCAGTTTGGATCTCCTGAGGGGGAGATAGCATACTGGCCTGAATGAATTTCTATTACCTATATTATTGATTTCTTTTATGTATTGATCAATGAAGTAATAACAGTGAAGGTTAGCTTCATCTGAGGTATCACTTCCTTTACTTTTCTTATAACACATGACTGCATTACGTAAGAGACAATAGCATCAACCACAGTAATATGAATTAACAAACTGCATTGGCATAGAGGGTAAAACCCTGTCTATGAAATAGATGAACCAGTTTAAATTATTGATTTAGATATTTACTATGAATGTGTGAGTGAAGAGTGTAATGACAAAGCTCTACTTGCTCACTTTTTTTTGGGAGGAGGCACAGTGTTGTCCTGATGTGGGTGGGTCACTATCATTATCTTGTTTGAGAATGGGCCATTGGACAGTAGCTTAGCTAGGATGCAGGTGGATCTTAGTGGCATCACTACTTAAAATGAGGTGCCTCCGTACTACACCTGATTCCAGTGCAATATTTGTAATATGAAAAATAGTATGTGGTGGAGATAAACCCTCAACTATTGAAGTGAATACCTCTGTGGAGGAAATATGGTGGCTCACTAGCCCTCCATCCTCATACAACCTTCTTTGCCAGTACTGGGGGCATGACTGGTAACATTATATCTGGGGGCTTATTCTTGTCAGCATTGCATATAAATATCAAGATATTTGATAGGGAGATACACCTCTCTTTCACTACAGAAACATACTACTCCAACTAACCACAGAAAAAAAATATTTAAAAAAAGTACATTATAATATAAATTGCTGTAAACTGCCTCTTAATTTGCTATTTATATTTTAAAAATGTTTGTAAAAGCAGCATGCAGATCTATCTACTCAAATAATTTTATTTGGTCAGCTGGATAGTTGACTAGCATTTGTGCGGGATCCCACATATTACTTAACTAACAGACACTGCATTGCAAGCTAGTAGAGTGTCCAAGACCCACCTGCATCCTAGCCCACCTGTTATCCTGTACCCCACCTTTAAATAAGACAATTACAGAGACCAACCCAAACTGTACTTTGAATGCTGTATATGACTCATTATATACTATTGCTAAAGTCATGGGCCATGTTCTTTCTAAATACATCCCGTTTATTAATTATATCAGACCTTTTTGACACAGTAATGTTGTAGAAGTGCATTTCCTCTATAGATTTTTTTACAGTTGTTGAAAATATTGTAGGAAAACATCATCTAACCTCCAGGGCTTCATTATTTCCCAGAAGAATTTTACTAACATTTGTCTTTTTCATGGCATCTACTGATGTTATTGATTCGAAAGTACCAGGTGCTGTTTTTTTTCCTGCATTACCAAGGACACATGCAGGTCCCAGTATTTTATTATTCAGCACACTAGAAACATGGCCAGCATTGATTTTTACATGTGTTTACTGGTGACAGGTGCTGAGAAATTAACAATTAAATTACTGATGTAATTTTTTTTACCTTTTGTAACATTATTGAGCATTTAACATGCCTGCAGCAAGGCATCAGTGCAAGCTCCCTTTCTTGGATTCATTATGTCTCATGATGTATTTTTCTAGGTGCTATATTATGTCAGCAGTGTGCTAACATAATGTAGTCTTTCATTATGCCTTGCACTAGAATTAACCAAAGATGACACAGACATCCTGTTCGCTGCTGCTATTCTAGCACATGTAAATATGCTAAACAATCATTGTCTTTAATTTCCCTTACCTGTCCAGATATCTGTATCATAAATTAAGATTTATTTCATATAATTAACTCGTGTTCTACTGTAATACTTACAGCAACTCATTTTAGCTTAATTATTTCTACACTCTATATCCACGGTGGTGGTGCTGCAGTAGAGTGGTTTTAACTCTTATGGAAGCAGTGTTGATAAACAATTATATATTCTTTCTGGGTGAATATTTTAAACAAGAAAAAGGAGTAGCTATGGGGGCACATTGTGCTCCTACTTATGCTAACATAATAATTTTTTTGGGGAAAACAAATATTCACCCTACGAAAGTTATTGGATATTATACAGTAGATTCTTGGACGATTTATGTTTTTTGTGGAAGGGCCAACAAGATGACTTTGACAATTTTGTAGAATATGTAAACATCACAACTGATTTCTTGGAGTTTACTAACAACTTCAACCAACATGAATTAATTTATCTAGATGTTCACATTTTGAAAAACAATGGTCATTTTACATCCAAGATTCACAGAAAAGAGACCTTTTTAAATTCCTATTTATACTATACTAGTTCCCATCCACCACACCAGAAGAAAGGTGTGGTGAAGGGACAGCTAGTACGGTTAAGTAGGATGACCTCTGATGACGAGACTTTTTTAAGTGAGGTGAGTGTACTTAGAGAATTATTTTTAAACAGAGGATATCCAGGGGAATTTTTTGACAAAATTTTGGATGAAGTATGTGAAAAGAGAAATGTCAAATTTGCTCCAATTTTAGGTAAAATTCAAACTTTGGATGATACAAAACAAGTAAACAAACCTATGGAAGACTATGCATCTAGTTTAATTACTACATATGATGGTAATTCTAAAGTTATTTGGAGAATTTTTGACAAGGAATGGAGCAATGTTTCTAAAATTTCGGACTTAAAGTATATTTTTGACAAAGAATTGATTTATACATATAGAAAAGGTAATAGTATTAAAATATTTTAGAGAGGGGTTCGGTTAGAGTCAACACACAGAGTAGCATGAAAGAAAAGAAGGGTTTATACAAGTGTGGGTGTTGTAATTACTGTACATTTTATATACGGGAGAGTTTATTTACTTAAAAGCTAGGAAAAGGAAATTAATTTTAAACACATATGCTAACTGCAACACCAAAGGGATTATTTATGTTGCAACTTGTAAAGAATGTGAATCCTTTTATATAGGGAAAAGTGAAAGGAAGTTAAAACAGAGGATTTACGAACATTTATATGAAATTAGAACAAAGAATGAGAGAAACGCATTATACAAGCACACTACCACCTGTAGGACATCTGGTTTTCAATTTTTTTAATTTTGGAGGTGGTTGCATTGAGTCCTAGGGGTGGTATGTGGGAAACACTTGTTGAATATAGAGAGTTATATTGGCAACTGGTGTTGGATTCTAGTAAATTCCCAGGTCTCAATGAAATGGTGTCTTTTAGCACCAGTGCTTAAAATCAGATCTGCTAAACTTTAACTGTTATTCACTATATGTATGAGTTAGAGAGAATATTTATTTGAAGTCCAATTAAAAATGTACCATTTAATTCCTTTTAAGTGGTTTTATATATATTAAGTTATAACTATGAATTAATTTATATGTTATTTTCAGTTTTACCACTTGAGGGAGACATACACTGTTCAACATACAAAATCAATTTTAATCATTTTTACTTATATGATATTTATTAATTGTTTGTTTTTGGAAGAATTTTGGATAGGATTAGGGTATTAAATGTGTTCAAATTATATTTATTAAATGTAAGAAGTTATAAAACTATTTTGGTTTATAGGTTTTTATTATATGTGGAATTAACTGATTTTATTAATCTTGTTGCTTTTATTGTTGATTGAATTGTTTTAATTGTTGTTATTAGGGAGGGTATAAATACAGATGGATGTAGTTGCTTTTCATTTACTGATGAAGTTGATGACGAAAACATGCTGTATCTGTACAAGCGTTAGTGTGGACAATAAACTGTGTCTGGATTTTGCATTTACATTGTTCGTGTTCATTCCTGGTTGGTGGTGCTTACTACTGTTTCTTGGTCTTTTGTGCGCACCATTGGTCCTTTTTTGTGTTTACCTGTGGTAGCATTGTCGCCTCACAGTAAGACGCTGTCTGGTTCGATTCTCAGCTAGAGCGTCTTCTGCGTGGAGACATGTGTGAATGGGTGTACCTTCGTTGAAGGTTGTGCATCAGGGCTGATAACTCGGCATGCAAAAATCAACTACCAATCATTACCGGACCGGAGTTCCGCTGTGGCGATCCCTAACCGGGAAAAGCTGAAAGACACAAACAAACAAACATTTCTACACTCTATAGTTCTAGACTTTACTAAAGCTGAATATGAAAAGTTAGACTGCAGACTGTTATACTGAAATAAAACCTTGTATTACAAAAAAGGAGTATCAGTATGCAATGATTCATATGATCAAAAATTAAAACAATATTAAAATAACTGTCCAAAGAACTGATGTGCCACAGTTTCATCCAAAGCATTTCAACAGTATAACTAAGAAAGACAAACTATCCAAGCAAGTGAACATACAGCCAAAATACAAAACTTGTAAAAAATCACCAAAACTGCTAGCATAGTGTTCTTCCAGAATACTTCTCCCAAAACATAAGGAAAAACTAATACACCAAATCTAAAAAAATGGAGTTTATTGTTTGAAATATTCCAATAATGATGAAGAAACGAATTAAGTGCTTTTGACTCTTAAATCTAAAATGGTACTTCTTCACAACCACATTGCAGTTAAAATCATTAGTTTAAATAGAGTCTCAATAATATCACATAATACAGTTCTCCAATCATAAAAAAAATAATTATGAATTATGTATTAACTGAAAGAATGTATAAATAGGAAATATGAAAAATAGAAAATACATTGTATATATATATATATATATATATATATATATATATATATATATATATTTCTCAAGCCCCAAAAGTGAATGAACATATTTATCAAAGCTAGCTTGATCTCAGTCTTAAAACTGAAATAACAAATAATTGATCATTGAGGCCAAGGCTCTTGGAAGCTCCTAACCGAAGTTGCCAAACCAGGTCCCAATACTTCTGTATGGTTTCCCATGGACCACCTCTTAAATCACAGGGGACAAATTCAATTAAACAAAACAAAACAAAATAAAATGGATTTTCCACATTCTAATGTTTGCTTATAAAGAGCATTTTTGCCCTTACGTTTTCATTGCATGAAAATACTCATAAATTCTTTTTCTAAACTGCCTTTCAGTTTTCCAAACATAAAACAGCCTTTACAAATTGCAGTGTACACCACAACCACACTAGCACAATTCCCAGATGCTAAAACAACTTTGCATTAATTTTCAAAAATGTGGGAACATTGACTACATGCCCCACATTTGCAGGTAAACCCCTACCAACAGTTTTATCGGTGTTAGGATGTTCAAGAAGGTTTCTGTAATTTCTGCTTGTTTTGTAAACAAAACTGGATCCCCCAATTTTTGTAAACTTCTTCATTAATTTTTAAAATATTCCAGTTGTTGGAAACAATATCCTTGACCTTCTTAGAGCTCATATTGTAAGTCGCCACCAAAGAGTTAGTAAAATTACCCCTACTGTGTCCAACCTCTACATCCGAGTGTAAATTCATGCTGTTATAAGTTTCTTGTGGGGCTCCCAATTGGAGTTTGTATTTAGTTCCCCAACCTTCTACCACAGTTTTTTTAACACTATCTAAAAAATCAAAAGGATAATTCCTATCCAAAAACAAGTTAAATAGTTGGCCAACTTCTTCCAGGAAGAGGTTATATTCAGAACATATCTTGGCTACTGTCACAAGTTGTCCATTGCATATGATAGGATTGACAACTGCAGAAATCTATATAACTGTTGGAGAATGAGGGTTTTCTATACAGTTTAGACATAAAGCATGCGTGTTGGGTGCCCTTAAAATTGTAATACCCAGAAAAGTGACTTTATTAACAGAATCAGTGTGAGTAAACCTCAAAAACTGTGTAGTGTTGTTGATATAGTTCACAAATTTGTCCAGGTATGTCACCAATTCCTTTCCATAAAATAAATATATCTCCAGGTATCTGCAGTATAAGTGCCAATGTCCATGGTATTGGGAGTCAAACACGTATTGTTTCTCCCAACTATACATGACAAGATTTACATAAACAGGTACACAATCAGTACCCATAGTGAATCCTTTTGCCTGACAAAAATATTCACCTTCAAATAAGATGAAATTGTTGGACAAAATTACATCCATACTATCAACTAAGAAATGTATAATTTTGCCATCCAATTTAGTGAGCTCAGCAATAGCTGAATGAAAAAAATCCAATCCGGTTTTGTGCGGTATGCAATTAAATGAACATTTAACATCAATGGTAGAAATCTGCATTTTGGGTGAAAAAATTACTGTTTAAATTTTGTGAGAAAATCCCACAAATCTTTCAGAATAAAAGTCACATGGTCTAAAGCCCCCTTCAAAATCTGATCTACAAATATGGCAAGGGTATACATCTTAGACTTATGTGCTGATGCTATAATTCTATAGGGAGGGCAAACAGCATCCTTATGGACTTTTGGAATGCCAAAAACAATAGGGATTCATGGCCTGTCATTATGTAAAAACTTGAAAAGTTCAGGTGAGATAGCACTCTGTAAAACTGAATCTTCTAAAAACAAGTCGATTTTCCTAGATGCTATGTGCACTTCATTGAGAGAAATGTTGACATAACTATCAGTATCATGTAGCATATTGGGTATCTGGTTTAAATAATCTGTATTCTGTACTAAAAGTATCCCCCCACCCTTATCAGACCTCATAATTCTTAAACTGGGATGAACTCTCAAATCACATAATAGTTTCCATTCATCATTTGTTAAATTATGCCGGAAATGTGTCTGGGATGCATATAATTTATAAAATTCCTTTTTACAAGACGTTTGAGTAAAGCCAAGGTAGAATTGAGTGGGGAATTGTAAGTGCTTTTCTTCTTAAAATTAACATACTTCCCAGAAGTAAATTGCTTGTCTAAAAGAGAATCCTGGTGAAGTAATTATAAATTGAGTTTCTGGGCGAAAAGTTTTAATTCAATTAAAGTGTTCGATAAATTCATCGGATTAGCTTGTATAAAATAATAAAAAGTTTAAAATGACAAGTAGTAATTTCCAAATCACTGTCGTTATAAATAATAAACCAATGAAAGAATGTACAATCGCTGCCTGTAACACCATAATGGCATTTTTACTATGTCTTAATGGCAAACAAGGATTCACCATTTTGAATTGCCATTCTTGCGTCCCCTCTCCCTGGTCTTGCTTGCCCTCTGATGAATTCTGGAGGTTGTGTAAAAGAGTACCTTTGTAAGAATTGATCCCTTGATCAAAATAAGAGAAAGTATCAACATTACCAGTATCATGAGTTCTTCTCGGTGGGGGGTAATTGTTTTCAAAATTGAGTTAATTTTCCATATTATCACAGCTAGTTGCCATAGGGCTATAATGGTTAATGGATAATGGAACCGAAACTGCTTCCCCCAATTATCATTTACACTACATATGCCATTATATTTCAAATTAGAATGCTTATTTAATAAGGGGTAGACGTCTGTTTCTGTAAATATTCCTCTTGGTCCCTCTTAAGTTTCTTCTGTTTCCTCCTAATGTTCAAAGTGACTTGGTGCTCAGCTTTATTAAAAATGGTGTCATATCTACTATTATTATTTTTAAACAACAAATCATTCACAATGCTGTTATTTAAGACATTTAAACTATCAAACAATTTCTTTATCTGAGCATTGCTCCAGTTAATGATGAACTGCACTAATTCTAATCCAGGGCAATCAAATATATTTATAAGCTCAAATATTCTTTTGTTCCATAACTAAGTCAATTAGAAAATGTATAAACATGAAGTCCTTTAGGGAGTCTTTTCTGTTTAAAGCATTCTGACAAGTAAATGTTATCAATCTGTAGACTATGCACCTTATTTAACATTTTTTCAAATGAATTTAGTTGATTATTAAATGAAAAATTAATGGTAGTGGCTTCAGTTGGTTGCAAAGAAAAGTTCCTGTTTAAACCAATGATTTAGATCAGTCCTTTTGGGACCAACCAGTTTTTGTCTAACATCTTGTCGTTCTTGGTTAACCAAGCCAACACCATATGCTTCTCAGTTGGATTTGCATTGCCAGCATCTTCCAAATAAAAACTTTAACTTTCACACTCATTCGCCCGAATCATCTGAGAAGTATGACATGGTGCTGTCACAAATTTCTCCAAATTAGAATTGAGGGTACAACTCGTTGGCTGAGCAAGCCAATTAATTGGGTTAAATCACCTTGTGATCAAGAGTTATGTCCTAAATTATCCAAGTAGAACAAAAGTCCATTGTTATTATTGTTGTCCATGCTGTTTTTATATATGAACACTCCTGAAAAAGCAACACAATAGGCATACCTACAAAAACCTGGAAAGGTTATAGGTTAGTATTAAGCTAACTGACCTTGTGAGCCATTTTAAGCCTAGCCAATTATCCCTTGTGAGACTCAAACCTTGCACTTTGTGTTTGTAAGGCAAACACCTTAACCATTAGGCCACCCTCCCAACCCCTGGAAATGCTGCCACACTCGAAATTATTAAAACTAGGAAAGACAAACCATACAATCATGTGAATGTGCATCCAAAATACAAAACTTGTAAAAAAATCACCAAAAAGGTTCATGTAGTGATCTTCCAGAATACTTCTTCCAAACCATAACAAAAGAAAATCTAGTATACCAAATCTAAAAAAATGGAGACATTGATTAAGTGCTTTTTTTTCTAAGTTTAACATGGGACTTCTTTACCACCACATTGCAATTAATATCATTAGTTTAAATAGAGTCACAATAAGATACAAATCTCCAGTCATAAAAAAAAACATTAATTATGAATCAAGTATTAACTGAAAAAATGTGCAAATGGGAGATATGAGAAAAAGAAAATATATTAAAAATGTTTTTATATATATATATATATATATATATATATATATATATATATATATGTATATGTCTCAAGCCCAAAAAGTGGCTGAACATGTTTATCAGAATTGGTTTGCTCTAATTTTTAAAACTGGAATAACAGATAAATTGATCCTTGAGGCCAATGCCTGGGGAAGCACCCACCTAAAGGTGCCAACTCAGTTCCCGGTACTCCAGTATGGTTTCCCAGGGACTACCTCTTAAATCACAGGGGGCTAATTTGAGTAAACAAAATAAAAAACAGGATTTTCCACAATCTATCATATGCTTATAAAGAACATTATTACCATTATATTTTGATATCACATATAAATGCTCATAAATTCTTTTCCTAAACTGCCTTTCAGTTTTCCAAACATAAAACTGCAAACAACCTTTACAAATTGCAATGTATGCCACCCTCACACTAGCACAGTTCCCAGATGCTAAAACAACTTTGTATGGTAACCTATCAAAGACAATCATTTTGTTTTCAAAAATGTGAGGACATTGACTACATTCCCCACATTTGCGGGTTCCCCCCTTACCAATAGTTTTATGGGCGTTAAGATGTTCAAGAAGGTGTTTGCAATTTCTGCTTGTTTTGTAAACAAAACTTGTTCTCTCCCTCAATTTTTTGTAAACGTCTTCATTAATTTTTAAAATATTTCAATTGTTGGAAACAATATCCTTGACCTTCTTAGAACTCATATTGTACATCACCACCAAAGAGTTAGTAAAATTACACCTACCATGTCCAACTTGTACATCCGAGTGTTAATTCATGTTGTTATAAGTTTCTTGTACAACTCCCAATAGGGGTTAGTATTTAATACCGCAACCTGCTACCACAGTATTTTGAATAGTGTCTAAAAAATCATAAGGATAATTTCTATACAAAAACATCTTAAACGATTGTTCAGCTTCTGCCAAGAAGAGGTTATATTCAGAACACATCTTGGCTCTTCTCACAAATTGTCTGTTTAATATGTCTTTTAGTTTTTTTTTTTTTTTTTACAATGATAGAGGTGAAAAAAATGGAAATCCAGATAACTGCTGAAGAAGGAGGATTCGTATAAATTGTGGACATAAACCATGCTCGTTGGTTGTCCTTCAAAATAGTAACATCCAATAAGGTGCATAGTCTACAGACTGATAATATGTAATTGTAAGAATGTTTTAAACAGAAAAGACTCCCAAAAGGATTTTGTTTTTATAAATTTCCTAATGGACTTATTTATGGAGAAAGAATATTTTGAGCTTATAAATGTGCATAGATGTATACTGAGTTTCTGGTCCCATTTTTTTCTGTATTTTTTAGCTCCTGTAGTTTAGGTGTGAATAGCCCAGAGCTAAACAAAATATTTACATGTCCATATTAATAAGGGAGAGGAGTGTTAAGCCAAAGCTGAATTTACAGTTTTCTGTTCATTTGTCTACATTGCATTTGACTTGAGTATGAGAAGTGCTTTGATTTATGTCGAATAGTAGTCACAGTTTGTTTGAATAATTGATTGATTGTTTACTGATGTTTTGTAGCTAAGCAGCTAGGTTTATTGCACATATGTGGTTTAAGTTTAATATCGATTTGTAGTTTATTGTTATATTGTTATATATTGTTAAATAACACGTCTGTTTCTACAGTTGTTGATATGGAAAGATTTCATGCTGACTTTCATTGTAGTTTCATGCTACATATTTTTTGAATACTGCCTAGCTGAATGATGGTTAGGCTGTTGGATGTTTTGGATGTCATTTGTTGGTGATGGTGAATGCATCTCCTGTAGTGTCTGTTCTTTTTTCTTAATTTGTGTTGCCAGATTAATGCTTTGTTTGCTGTTTGTTGCAGAATATTGTGCAACTCTCAAAGCTGGGTGGGCATCTCTTTGATTTAGAAGCTGCAATGAGCTATTCTAGGGCATATGGATATTTTAATGAGTTGGATTTGCCACTGCAAGATTTATTTTATGAGGATTAGTGTTTAGCAATGCTGCAATTAGTAACAGATCTTACATATGACTAGGAGCCTTGTTTCTATAGATTTGTGGGTTGCTTTTAATACTAGGAATGTTTTAATGCTGAGTTTTAGCTTTCTAATTTATTCCTATTTAATATTTTTTGGAAGTGTTCTTCAATTTCATGTGTTCATGGGTTCATAGGTTCATAGGCTGGTACTAGGCTATCAGCCCTAGGGCCTATACAAGCCTAGCCATAACAATTCCCTGGGTATTTCTTCCCACAATATTTACTTCCCTGAACCCCTGTCCAGCAGGGTGACTGATATGATCCCCGAGGTGAATTTCCTATCTCCCATCCACTCGTCAAGGTTCCTTTTGAAGAGGTCCAAGGAGGCACTCTGCTTGACATGTATGGGCAGTCTATTCCAGAGTATGTGGTGTCTCTGAGTCAGGAACCTATCCCTCCAGCATGTTTTGTTCATTGTGATGACAAGGTTTATATCCCTGGAGCGTGTGGTTCTGAGAGTTGGGATTTCTTTAAGTGGAGCATGTCCAACAGCTTAGGGTTTGACATGGCTTTGTATGTTAAGCAGAGATCACCTCTGAGTAGACGATATGCCACAGAGTATAGCTGGAGTTTTTTTAGATGGTCAGCATAAGGCATCTGCTTTAGGCCTGTGATCCTTTTAGTGAGGTATTTATGTGGCCTTTCCAGCTGTTGCAGATGTCTTGTGAGGTACATAACAAATGGGGCATTGTACTCTATAATGGGTCTAATGAGGGATGGGTACAGTGAGACAATGACCTCCTTTTTTCTGGATGAAAAGCCCTTAGTGATGAGCTGTGTCACATAGAAGGATTTCCTGACTGTTATGGTGATGTGGTTATCTTTTGCAATTTTATATAAACATTAATTAGAATTTTAATATCACTTAATATGCATTTTTTTATGTCTTAGCTGATGTATTTAAAAATATGAAAATGTAAAATATCTGTTTGATATACGAGTTTCTTAAATGTAGCTTCTATTAACATAAATGACACTAACAGTGCTAACAAAGGAAAGTCTTTCCCTGGGATTCAATAAAACATACACTGAGTTTCAATGTGAGCATGGTGATGTGTGGTGTGTTTTTGTGGCTGGTGACAGTGTTGCTGGCAAGGAAACCATTTAAAGCAACATGGATACCAAACCTGTTTACATCAGCACATAGTCAGCTAGCATGTTTGTGTGGAATGCCACAATGAATACCTGGGCTTAACATACAGTTCTCATTGCTCTTAACCTCTTAGTTCAAGAAATCTGGAAAAAGCCCAACATTATGGGGGGAATAGGTTAATAGGTTCATAGGTGTGTACTAGGCTAATGGCCCTGGAGCCTTTACAAGCCTAGCCCATAGGATTGTCCTGGCATTGTGCCACCTGACCTTAGTTCCCAGTGTGTCTGTTGAGTAAAGCCACTGGAGTAAACCCTGGGGTAAATTTTCTATTTCCCATCCACTAATCAAGATTTCTCTTGAGAAGGCCAGTGAGGTGCTCTGCTTGACATGTATGGGAAGTCTATTCCAGAGCATGGGCAGTCTCTGTGTTATGAACCTGTCCCTCCAGCATATTCTGTTGATTGTGGTAATGAGGTTGAGGTCTATGATGTGGACGGATTGGGATTTCTTTAGATGTAGCATTTCTAACAGAGCTGGGTTAGACATGGCTTTGTAAGTCAAGCAGAGATTGCCTTTAAGCAGGCAATATGAGACAGAGAATAGTTGGAGTATCTTTAGTCTGTCCCTATAGGACAAATGTTTAAGGCCTAGGATCCTCTTTGTGAGGTACTTTTGCAGCCTCTCCAGTTGTTGCAGGTATTTAGTGAGGTACATGCCAAATGGGGCATTGTACTCAATGACTGGCCTAATGAGGGAAGAGTAGACGGAGACAATGACCTCCTTCTTCCTGGATGAAAACCCTTAGTAATGAGATGTGCCACATAGAAGGACTTTCTGACCACAGTGGCAATGTGGTGGTCAAAAGAGAGGTTGCTGTCAACCTGTGTTCCCAGATCTCTTATAATGCCTTCTGTGTTCAGTGGACTACCATTGATATGGTAATTCATGGAACCGGGTTTCTCCCAAAAAGGATGACAACACATTTTTTGGCATTGAGTTTAAGACCATTGTTCTGACACCAGTCGTTGGTCTCAGTGAGACTTTTCTGTAGGATGTCAGCATCACTTGGGGAGTTAGTTATAGCTCCCAACTTGTAATTGTCTGCGAACTTTGTTAGCCAGAGTCCCTTCATTTTGGCCTGGACCTCAGAGAAGTAGATACCAAACAGAAGAGGACCTAGGACCGAACCCTGTGGGACTCCACTCTTGACGACTGTCTGACTTGGAGTCAGCTACTTTCACATTGTGGGTTCTACCTGTGAGCCAGTTTGCAACCCACCTAGTGATATAGGGGTTGATGCCTAGCTTAGTGAGTTTTTCTATGATTCCTGAGTAGGGAATGGTATCAAAGGCCTTGGCCAGATCAAGGTAGGCTGTATGAATCACCTTGCCTTCATCCACAGCTCTGGTAACTGACTCAAAGAAGTTGACCAAGTTGGGCAGGCATGATCTACCCTTCACAAAACCAAACTGTGTGGGATCCAGAGTTTGGAGATTCCCTATATCCTTGTTTATTAGGTCCATGATGATGCATTCCATAGCTTTGCATATCAGACTTGTCAGGCTAATGGGGCAATAGTTCCCAGCATCTGTAGTCACTCCTCCTTTGTGGAGAGGGATGACTGTAGCAGTGTGCCATTCGGTAGGGACAAAGCCTGAGGTGAGGCTGTGATTGAGCAGGGCACACAGGTGAGGTGCCAGTTCACTCTGTAGTTCATGTAGAACACAGCCAGGGATATTGTCAGGACCCATAGAAGCTGTATTCTTGGCCTTGGACAGTGCTGTTTTAACCTGTGCAGCAGTAATATGGGGTGCCTTGCAATCTACTGGTATTGTGACTGGTCCCTTAGGGGGAGAGAGAGTGGTAAAGTGGGCACTGAATCTGTTGGCCAGTATATTGGCAATAGCTGTTGGTTCGGTATAGGAGGTACCATTGTGCAGTAGCTAAGAGCAAATCCGGGTATTGCCATGGAGATTCTTTACATAACTATAGAAGGCCTTGTGGTTGTCTTTACTATCTGCTGCAATTCTGTTTTTATAACTAGCTTTAGAGGATTTGATGAGGGAACTCAACTTTTTGTTGAGGCTGATAAGGGAGTTTTTCCAGTCTTGGGACTTCACCTTATTCTGCATCAGTTTCTTCTTTCTATTGTAGAGTTTGCTTATGGCAGGGGACCAGCAGATTGGCTTCCTTTTTTTGGAGGAGAGCATCTTGGTTCTATTGGGTATTGCGAGATCCATGCATTTGTGTACGTGTTCATACAGTGCACTGATGTATGATTCGGTGGTCATGCAACTGATCTCCATTTGCATGGGTGCAGTGAAGTTATCCACCTCTGTTTTTAGGAGCCCAAATTTAGCTTTGGACAAGTTTTCATGGTGGTTACCTTTGTGGGGGTTGGGGTGGGGGTGGGAGGGATGTGTATTTCCAAGATGATTAGTTTCTGGTTAGTTCTAACCAGGGAAGAGTTGGCTATTGGTGTAGAGCAGCGGTTGCCCATCCCATATTAGTAATGACCAGGTCAAGGATGTTGCTACCACTTGTGGGTGTAAGAACGAGCTGGTCCAAGGCATTGGAATTAAAGAATTCCAGGAAACGTTGGGCAAGTGTATTGGTACATGAGTAGTTTTCCCTGGTCTATATTATAGTATTGAAGTTTTTCAACTTCGAATGCTATAATATCGACCTGTTTTTGTTGAAAACTCAAAATAGCGAAGCCACAGAACTTTGAAATCTTACCTAGTGTAAGATTTCGGTTGTCTATTCCAAGGCTTTGCTATTTATTCTACTGTGGTGGGAAGGTTATGGACTGGGGTAAGGTAAGTATGCAAATGGAGTTTATGGACTGGGTTAAGGTAAGGGTAGGAACGTATCAAGGTAAATTGAGTTTGCAATAGTTAGAGACATTAGGGTTATGGAGCAGGTAAGGTGAGTGTGCGGTAGTTAGGGACTTTAGGGTTAGGGAATGGGTAAGGTGAGTGTTCGGTAGTTAGGGACTTTAGGGTTAAGGAGCAGGTAAGGTGAGTGTGCGGTAGTTAGGGACTTTAGGGTTAGGGTGGGGTTAAGGTGAGTGGATAGGTAGTAGTATAGGGCTAGAATTATTTTTTTGTTAAGTGTATGTGTGTGGCTTATTTATTTTGGTGTGCTTGCGTTGTGTGTTTGTGTTTTGGAACAGCAAATGATTTCCCTGGGAAAAAATTTGCTGTTCTGCATGTTTGATATTTTGTGGTTTAGATATTTTAGGTACAATGAAATAGCGTTCGCTATTTAAATTTTACGATAGGGTAATATAAATGCATTTTCCAAGTTAATGGAGGGTTAATTGAAGTCGCCCAGTATGAGAGTGTTAGATTGGACCTTAATATTCTCCAGGGTGCTCAGAAACATGGTGTGTGAGTCTTGGGACATGATTGGGGACCTATAGCAGGCTACAACCTCAATCGCTGTCTTACCCAATACTGAAGTATCTCAGAAGCATTATGTTGGGCTACCATTCTGCAGGTATGCACATCCTTTATGAATATGGAAACATCACTGCCTTTCGAGCTTCGGTACAAGTTTTGTGGCCAAAAGGTTCGGAATTAGTTATAGCCTAGTAGTGCAGGGGTGCTTTCTGCTGACTTGAACCAGGTCTCTGTTACGACACAAATGTCGATGTTCTCCATTTTAAGGAGTGCTTCAAGCGAATTAATTTGAGATTTAGACTTCGAGCGTTGAGCAGCATGACCCTCAGATTGCATTTGTTTGTAGCTGTTACAGTGGTAAGTTGTTTTTTGGAACACTGCCCAAAAAAGGCACTATAGGAGTGGCAAGAGCCTTGGCCAGTATCCGGAAGCCCAGGGGTGACAGATGCAGGCCATCTCTGGCAAAGTTTCAAGGTCTGTCAATCATGTCATGCCAGGCAGACAGATACTGGATCCCCTTAGAATGACACCAGAATCTTAGCCAATTGTTGAAATCAATCATTTTCTGCTTGTACTGTGGTATAATTTTGGGTGATGGTAGGATGCTGCTCAGGGCTAGGGTCATACCTGCCTGGGCTACATAATCAAAGAGCTCCTCCATGTCTCTTTTCATGTAGTCCAGAGTGGTACATCTCAGGTCATTCACACCCACATGTTCAATGGCAGAGTCATATTTGTACCTGTTGTTGAGGGACCTGGGTGCATGTGTTATGTGGTGGATCCTACTGCCTGTCAGGCAGCTGACTGTTACCTTCTCCTTATTCAACCTAGTGAGTGGGACATTAGTGTGCCTCACTAACGAGTCACCTATGATTACTGTGTTGGGTATGCTGTTTTGCCTTAGGGGCTTTGGTTGAGTGGTACACTGTTTAGGAGAGTTATGTGTCTTGTGATTAATGTTGTGTTGTGGTGGTCGAGTGCATTTCTGCCTTGGAGGTGTCTGTTGTTTGGTTAGATTTTTATTGAGAGCCTCTGCGAAGGTGGGTGTGCCGTTTGTGTTTTTATGTAAAGGCAGTGCTGGTGTGTGTTCTGGAGGGCTATGTGTTCCATGTGGTGTGGTCCACGTGTTGACCTTCTCCTCTTGACCAGCTATTCCAGTCTTGGCTGGAGAGTGAGTGGCTTCCAATTTGGATATATACATGCATCTCTCACAAGTCTGAGTGTTGGGAGGTAAGTGGAGAGGGTTGTCAGTGTACATGAGGCAGTTAATACATTGCCTTAGGATGTCCAAGTTCACCAGGTTAATAGGAGAAAGCACAGGGAACTAATCTTTAGACATACCTGGAGGGGTGGGCATTAATAATAAGTATTTGGGCTGTTTCCTTGTAGAAAATTTTGTGCTGGTAGCACTTTTGTGTGCTACAATAATTGCTACAAGAAGTCTGGTAAAGTGCCAGATTAATAAGCTCGTAAAAGTGCAGGAGAGGAGAGAACTAGTAGATCTAAGGGAAAAATTGAAGAGCAGACTTTGAATCCACTCAGAAGTTTACAAACAGTCCTGGATAAAGCACATCTGTATCTGGACTAGACTAGTTACAGGAAACTTGTAATCCACAAAAGTACAATTTCCACCAAAAATAAAACAAATGGTCTTCTGATAGAGGCTGTCCATTGAAAAATGAAACATTTCAGCTATTCGCTTCAGGTACATTTATTGTAACATAACACAACAAACAGGATTAAGCACTTTCATCTCACATCAGTCTCTGGATGTGAGATGAAAGTGCTTAATCCTGTTTGTTGTGTTATGTTACAATAAATGTACCTGAAGCGAATAGCTGAAACATTTCATTTTTCAACGGACAGCCTCTATCAGAAGACCATTTGTTTTAATTCTAGTTACAGGAAAGGCAGGAAACTAGCTTAAAATTTAGAATTTGCTTTTACAGAAAAGCAGCTAAAACAGCACTAAAACAATTCAAATGCAGTGCAGGCTAGCACACTTGAGTATGTAGCAGTATTAAAGCAAATACAGTTTAAATAAATGCAATTTATTCAAAATTTATTCTGAACCGAATTCAATTATTGTTTTATTCAACGTGGAACAGTTAAAAAGTGCCAAAAATATGCTTATCAGCTAAGAAGCACACTCAGTCAGAACACAGGGAGACTATAGCAAAGCTATTTTTTTTAATTTAGTAAAGTGGAAAGGGAGGAATGAAAAGCAGAAGATAATTCAAGGTTAAGAAACTAAGTGGGTTGGCCTTTTCAAATGTTCTCTCTGTATTGGGTAGTATGAGCTAATGACACTAGACTGGGAGGGGTGTCCCAGATCAAATTTACAGCAGGGGGTGGGCAACTGACTCATAAATAAGGACAGACTTTACATATTTGTTCTTTTAAACATAGAAATCTCAAAATTCATCAAAAAACTTCATCAGAAAGTCTTAAGCTGCAAACTGACGAATGTGCTAAATAAATCTACATTGGATTACTGTTCGTATTGTGATTCTTGGGATCTGGTTCTACCTTTTGAGGTTCCTTGGTTCTTAAGTTTGAAAACTTAGAAATGTGCTAGAATAATAAGGTTTGTGTTAAGATACATTTTCTGAAGGATTTAAAGTCTGAAGCTTCAATGTTTGTAATTATTAAGTGACATCAGTCCTGGAGTCATCCCAGTGATATGGCAGAAGACCACACATTTTACAAGGAACAGACCAAAAGACACAAGGCAAAAATCTGTGTATTCTGTAAAAATCTGGACAGTTAAGAGGCACAAAGTTATGTATATGGTCCAAACACAGTATAAGTCAGTGTACACAGTGAAGAGTATTGTGAAATCCCATTCCTGGCATTCTATACCTAGGTTGTGTAAATGATCTGTAAGGGTACATAGACTGTCATGTAAATTAAACACTCAGGGGAAGTGTGTGTATTGAAAAGGAACTCACAGATGAATTGTGGGAATTGAACACAGTGAAAAAGGACACGTGAAAGAACCTAATGTATAGCAGATGAGGGCATGTCAGTGGAAGACAGTTGTAGCAGCAACACTAATCACATATCAGTATGGTACAGTTGGGACTGCACAGTAAAAATCTGTATTATGTAACTGTTATACAGGATAACATAACACTGAGGAAGATGTGTGAAATAAGCATCCTTACATGAACAATGCAGGGGACATCTATCAGGGATGTTATACACAATTGGGGTAGGGTGTGTGTTTTGAAACTGTGCAAACTGATTTGCCTGAATATGAGTGCAATCTCAGCAGAGGTCTCCAGCAAGTGGGACACAGGTAAAGGCTCATGGACAACATTAAAAGAAGCATTTACAGTTGTGGACAATATCAGAATAATACCGCAAGTAATCTGATGTGTCTGACATAACATACGTGATTTAAAGTGATCAGAGATGGTTCTGCACAAACTCACTTGTACAATATTATGACATATCTGTACTCTATGCTGCTGGAGGTGTTAAATAGGGACACTGCTATACCTGTATAAGATCTACTTTAAAACAGCAAATTACCATAATGTTGACTGTTAAATAGCAATACCATAACGTCGAAAGTACAGAATACTGAATATCCATAACACTGAGGAATGGAACATGGAATTATGAAGTTCAAAACACTGACAACCCATAACATCGAAGACCAGAAAATTGAACTTAAATAAGCAGATGTTATATTCCACTCCTTCCACCTGTGCACTTTAATAAATTGAGTGTAGGTGTGATTACATACAACAACCTCTTATTTACACATCTTTCCAAATTTTGTTCTGATTCGGTGCAGAAACAAATTCCACGGTCACATCCTCATACAGCAAACAAAAACTCCATAACCGCCACACCTATCCTGTGTAAAATCAACATTTCCACGCACACAAATATGACATATGAGTCCTATAGCTTTAGTAAGTTAGCAATAACTCTCAAAAAGTTTACTGTAGAGCAGCTGGCCTTATTTCTTAACACTGTCTCAAACTGTGAGCAGCCCAAGAGCAGTTTCCACTTTTTTGGAGAAGATGGGCAGCCTGCTGCATTGCACACTCTAATTTCTTCAGCTCCATCTTGTCGCCTTACCAGAGTGGAGATTAGAACTGCTAAATCTGTCACCCAAGACCCCAAAATGCATTTTATTCTCATATGCCATGCCTCTATAGAGTTTTGTGTCTTAAGTAAATATAATGCATTGAGCACTGAAATGTTACAAAACTTGAGGGGAAACAAAGTGGGGAAATCTTGCAAAGGATGTGCTCCTCTTGATAAACTTACTTGCCTTCCGTAGTAAATACCATTCACTGAAATATTTCAGTAGATCTTTCCCTAAAACTGGAAAACATTCCATTAAAGCATTAAAGGCTAGCAAGACTTCATCTTTCTGTAAAAATGCTAAGGTATTACTCTTTACTGCCAAATGAAATCATAGGGAACAGTTATATAAGGAAGTCAAACCCAGGGCTTGCACCTTATGCCAAATATTTTGGCCAAAATGAAAAAAAAAACAACCCTTAGATGATATTCCAGTGATATTTAGCTGTACACTCTTAGCAGCAGCTATTTCAAAGTCACACAAGACGTTCCTAACACTGGGATCAAATTGATGTTAGGTAAGCAAATGAAACACACAGTGCCACATTATATAGTATGATTTCAGAGACTTCTTAGACATTAAACAATATGTTAGCAGTACAGACTTGGTGTAACCACTGTATTTTATCAGAACATGGATACTATACAGTTGACTGCATATAATGCCTTTATAAAAGTATGTGCCATTCATTAGCCATATTGTTACATGGCTCAGATTGTATAGATAACTAATGGTTGTGAATACCAACACAGTAAGGTCAGATGCAATATCTACTACATGTTTCTCTATGAATGTGTCATGTTTGAATGGAAACTGGCTAAGGTCATTATTCTCTAACGTCACATCCTGCAACTGTGCAAGTCTGCTTTCTTTTCTGCGGATTCTACTCACTTATTGCAGTAGAGCCTTATGCCTTGGTAGGCTTGGAACATATTCTAAAGAGGTACCTGCCGTGACATTGCCTATCATTTTAAGCACAGTGTATCTCTGGACATTGTAACCTTTTGTTTCAACTCTGTGCACATTAGATATCTCTCAACCTCAGCATATGCACACTGATTTGCAAAGTTTCTCTCCAGTAGTCAGTGATAGGGTTACTGTTCTTCCCTTGCACTTGTTCCCATATTTGTATTTGCAACACCAGTATTTTTTAGTGTTGATAGCTCTTTCTAGGTTGTACACATATCTATTAATAATTAGGATTTCCTTACCGTTTTGAGATGCAGTTGTAGGATATAGGTTGCCTAATATTCCAGGAGCATTAAACGTAAAATCCGTCATCATTTCTGGTATAATGTACAAGCTGTTAAAGTGATAGTCTCACATTTAAAGTGTTCAGCATTAACATATTAGGATTCTCAATGTTCTGGTGTTCAATGTTATGGGTTTGCAACATCTTGAACTTTGTAATTCGACATTCCTTTCCTTGATGTTATGGATACTCAGTATTCCGTACTTTTAATGTCATGATCTCGCTGTTTTAACAGTTAACATTATGGTAATTTGCTGTTTTAAAGTAGATCCACCTTAGTATGTGACATTATGATCAATGTAGGCTAGATGACTGGTGTGCATGATATATATATATATATATATATATATATATATATATATATATATATATATATATATATAAAAATATATAGATAGCTAGATAGATAGATGTGTGTGGCACAATACACACTGTCATGAATGTTACCCATACCATTAATGGTATAAAAATAGCTATGTATGTATTGTATGCATCACCAAAATAGGTATCACATATGCATTTGATGTAAGAACTTGATGGGGGTTCCACACCATCAGTAAGTAATGTTTATGCCACAAAAACAATACCTAGGTATGGCCAAAACGATGTATGACAGCTCACTATGGAAAAGTAGTAAACTTCAGTTACACATCACTGGAAGATGTTTAAAAAGTTACATGTAGAAGGGTGTATTGTATTCCATTACTGGTGTAATGAAGGTTGTGAACTATGGAGGCCTTATGGCATTATGTAACTGAAGTTTACCACCTTTCCCACAGTGAGCTGTCACACATCATTACATACAAGTGAGTAGTCAGCACTGTGAACACATGTTGCTGGACGCTCGACATACCAGGTCTATATTAGTTCATCGAAATACATATTCTTTGAATATGTATCCATCAATGACTAAACAGTGAAATTAATTGGAGCAAAGCATGGAATTTTTTCTAGTATGAACACATACTGCACTTAGGCAAAACCACCCAAATGGGGAGCTTTGCCCTACCCCCCCCAACTATATATAACAACTCCGAGATCACACTATGGTAGGGAAAGGGCAAAGTTGTGCTGATGGCCCAGTTGTTCTTAACCCTGGGAAAAAATGTGTACTTCACTGCAATGAATTCCACTGTTTAGCCATCGATGAATGCGCATTCGATGAACACATATTTTGATGAACTAATATAGTCCCGACATACCATTTAGGACACAGGTCACATACCGATTGGTCTGATTATAGGGTGCAATGTCTACATTATACTCGGGTTGTGTGTTTGTTTTCAAGATGGAACAAATCCTCCCATGTTTTAGCTTATTGCAGGGGTTGTCATGGCTATGGCAGCAATCTTTGTTGTGTGCTGATACTGTCTGTTTTGTACTGATATCACAGTTGGAGTCCGTGATTGCCCACAATCTGTAGCCCTTAAGACAGCTGTCTGGACACAGGATGTGCATGCCATTTATAATGAATGTGACTTAAATAATGAACAGGAAAGGGCCTAGCGGCAGCCTGATAAATGAACCTGATCACTGGACCTGAGATATAAGTCACTTTATATATTTCAATATATTTAGATGCCACGTATGTGATACAGTGGTCTCCCAATTTGGTGATATAGGTTTTCATGGCCACATCTGACAGTGTTTAGTGAGTACCTCAGTGCAGATTTGTGTCAAATGCCATGGGCTTGTCAAGTTCAAAAGGATGATAGCGTTATCATACATGTCCTTGCTGCCCTGTCTGAGGACATCTACCAGATGTAACAGACATGATGTAGCATTAAAGACTCCCACAGGTCTGTTGCACACAGCCAGGATACTACTAGTGTCCATTTAGAAAAGGTCCATGATGACATGTTGGTCTACCTCACAGATGAGGAGAGTTAGGATGTGTCTATACATGCATACATCGGGTGCTGTCCACCCCCAACTCACATGAATGCATGTTGATGTACACCCTTCTATAAGAACATAGTCTGTGTGGAGGGTGTGTTGAAATTTGTATTCAACCATGTCAAGAAAGTGTATGTGCTGAGTCACATGATAAGTGATCTGTGATGTTGCCACAGCCCATTGGTTCCATGTAATAGATTTGGATGAAGGTAAGATAGTGCATATTGCTTATCCTGATCTTGCCTAGGGTTTGGACACAATCCCTCACACAGATATCATTGAGAAACTCTCCCAGCTGAGAATTAAACCTTACATCACTAGATGGGTAACCAATTGGCTCACTGGCAGAACACATATTGTGAAGAAAGTTGGTGAATCAACCTGTACCAGTAGAGCTGTAAACCCTGGCATACCCCAGGGATCTGTCCTTTGCCCTTTACTGTTTAGAATCTATTTTTTGACAGTTCAGACAAAAGGATAAAGCCTCTGGCTTACCATGTTTGCTGATTCTGACATAGTGGGTGCAATCATTGAGTCTGCCTATGATGATAATATACTACAGTAGTGGTAACACAGACAAATGATTGGTGACAAAGCCACACAGTCTACAAATAAATGCAAAAATGTGTCTTCATTTTGTCCTTCTGCAAAGTGGAATTCCCTGCTATTTACAGCATTTGACAACAGTCTCATTATGCTGAAACCAAGTGATGCAAGCACTGGGAACACACATAGATAGCAATCAGAACTTCAGCCACAAAGTGTTCACAATGGTATTGAAAGCCTATGTTGTGCACATCATAAATCATGCCCAGGTCTGAGGGTAATATTACAGCACTGTACTCAAACCCTGTTAGGACAGTAGTAGAGTGTAATGCTCTCTTTTGTGTGTACCTCATCAGACACATGCAGCAGCTTGAGAGACCAAAGGTATCTCACTAGGAAAATATAGGGTCTAAAAACCATGTCATGATATAAGTGGATAGAAAGCCATATCATTGTGATCTGTATTGTACAGGAAGAGGTGACTTTCATCTGGCCTCCAGACCAGTCTCTGACCCTGTCCTGGTGGGAATAGTGCACTTCATAACTAGAGAACCAGGAACACACAATAAGACTCCAAAGGAACAAGAAATGCAGCAAAGACAGGACGTCATATAGAAGCAGTTCTCTTCATTGGATACAACCACAAAAAACATTAAATGCTTTTGCCCTCATAAAATTACATGAGACTTCTTTAGAACAAAAACCATCTGGATAAGCCATGTTTAAATATAATACACGCTCAACCAATCAAAGTTAAAAAACAATAAAACAATTAAAAAGGCTAATTAATCCTCAAAGTGCCTTGAGTTTTAGCAAACAGTTTATGCTAGTATATTCATTCAGGCCAGGCTACTCAAATGCATTTAGCTTAAGTTGCCACTTTAGTTCACATAATCCTAAGTGTTCTGGTAAAACCTTCCCTTGGCTGTCTAAAACTATCTGCTGCAGGACAAAGAAACCAAATGCATGTTCATTGTGTTCTATTATATGTTTAGATAATGCATTTGTACTTTTATCATTTTTTTATATCATTCAGATGTTCATACATTCTTTCTCTAAACTTTCTAAAATGTTTTCCTATATAAAATACTGGACAATGCAGACATTTTGCTGCATAAACAACACCTTTATACTGACAAGTAAAATGACCATGTATATTACACTGGTAGTCACCCAACTTCAATTTCTCCCCTGTTTTAATAACATTGGGGCACTGCCTACACATCCCATATTTAAAGTTCCCAGAGGGCCTGTTTTTATGTTCTTGTCCTATCCAATTGTTTTCTAGTAGATTTTTAAAAACTATAAATGGCTTAGCACCTAATTTTTCTGCAGTCATGTAGTCCAAATTGAAGAGGGAAGAGTGTGCTTCCACAAATTAGAAATAGCTGATGACATCAGCAGTGTCTGGTGAGGAGAATATGGTAATAACAGTGTCCCAAATGTTGATGTAAAAGGCTTTCTGTAATGTCAAGCAAGTGCACAAACACACACACACACACACACACACACACACACACACACACACACACACACACACACACATACACAAACGTTGACTGCACTGAGAACAGAACCCCTTCCTTTTTAAGTACTCAGACTACAGAACTCTGTATTTAAGGCAAGTGCCACAGCTCAAGTCTGACAACATTTCTGAGCTCTGATAAAGAATCAGAATTGCCTTGGTGTGGTAAGGCCTTGCTATGTCTAATAATGTCAGTTGCCAAAAATCAATTACTAGAAAATATAAATCAAAATCTAAACCAACTATACTAGAAGCATTGAATATAATAACAGAAATAAAACAGCTGGAATTGAGATCTTTAGAAAAGTGTTGAAGAAAACTACATTAGAAACAAATGGCAATTCTGGGAACAATACATACAAGGTAGGAATGAGGTTTAGAAGTCTGCAGGACTTAAATGAGGTATGTAATGTTTGACTGAAAATGACTAGGTAGATTATAAGTGATGTATAATGTTTGCAACTGGGAGTGTGTCAGTATGGCTTGTGATGTAAAATGCTTGCAGCTAAGATTGTGTTGATGTGGTTTGTTTTCATTTATATAAATGTATGATTGCCTATGTAGTAAGTGATGGTTGGGTGGTGCAGTGATGCAGCGGTTAACATTGTTGCCTCACAGCAAGAGGTTCTCCGGTTGGATTCTTGGCTGGTGTACCTTCTGTGTGGAGTTTGCATGCTCTCCGTACATTGGGTACTCAGGTTTCCTCTGGGTACTCAGGTTTCCTCCCATATTCTAAAGACGTGTCTGGATCATTTCTCCTTGGGCCTCTGGTGAAAATAGGCTCTGTCCTAGTCGGACTTTCCTGGTCAACAAATGTTAAATAAATAAAGATGTTTCTTGTTTGAAAACAGGGCAGGAATTGAATAATTTATGTACTGTTGTTTAGATTATATGATATATAGCAATATATGTGAAGTATAATGCTTGTAAATATTAATTTGTTAATACAGTTTTATTACTTTTTTATAAATGTAAATTTGCCTATGTCACAAGTGGTAATTCAATAAAGATGTGTTAAAAAACAAACACAAAAAATGTATTCCTCCACATGCCCTATTTAAGTTGCAGACCATATTTAGGTCCCTTGAACCGGTAGCCCTAGTCTCATTTGATTTACGGATGTGCAGAAAGTTCCTTAGGTTTGGGTCTTGGATTACTCTGTAGGCCAGGCATAAGTCTCCCCTAAGAAGTCTATATGATACAGAGTATAGTGACAGAGACTTTAGATGGTCTGTGTAAGGCACATGCTGGAGCCCCTTGATCTCCTTTGTTGCAAACCTCTAAGGTCTCTCTAATTGTTGCAGGTGCTTTGTATAGTACATGCCAAACGGGGCATTATAATCAATTATATACCATAATTACCTAGTATGGGGGGGGGTTGTAACGTCTTTTGCTCTTGAGGTGATGCCTTTACTAATCAAGTGTGCTGCGTAGAAAGCTTTCCTTGTTACATTAGACACATGGTGGTCGAAGTTAAGGTCACAGTCAACTTGTGATTCCAGGTCCCTTACCACTTCATGGGCACTTAGCATATTGTTGTTGATTTGATAGTGTGAGAGGACATTGTTTATGCTGAAGGGAATGATGATGCATTTCTTTTCATTCAATTTGAAATGGTGACTAATACACCAGTCATTGTTCTGTGTGAGACCCTCCTGGAGTATACCAACATTATTTGGGGATTCAATGATTGCACTTAGTTTGCAGTTGTCTGCAAACTTGGTCAGCCACAACCCATTAGTTTTGACTTGAACTTCTGAGAGGTATATACCAAACAGCAGGGAGCTCGTCATTGACCCCTGGCATTCCCCAATGGTAACAGGTCGGCTGGTTGATGTGGAGTCACCCACTTTCAAGTGTGTCTGGTTTGTGAGCCAGTTAGCAACCCATCTTACAGCGAAGGGATTTACATTCAGTTTGCTAAGTTTATTGGTAATGCCTCAATGTGGGATTGTGTCAAAATCCCTTGCCAGTTCAAGGTATGCTGTGTGCACAGATTTGCCCTCATGAATGGCCTTGGTCACATTTTCAAAGAAATCCCCCAGATTTAACAGGTAGGATCTCCCCTTCACGAAGCTGACTTGGGCAGGATCCAGAGTTTGGCAGTCACCTATGTCTTTATTTATGAGATCCATAACAATACATTTCTTGGCCGTACAAATGAGGCTGGTCAGACTTATGCATCTGTAATTCCTCAGGTCTGTTGCTAGGCCACCTTTATGGAGGGGAATAACTGTTCCTGTTCTCTATTCCACAGGAAAAAAGCCTGTGATTAGGCTATGATTGAAAAGGCTACTTAGCTGTGATGATAGTTCATGTTTTAGCCTATTTAGAAGACAACCTGGGATGTAGTCTGCTCCCATAGAGGCTGTGATTTTTGCCTTAGACAAGGCTTTGAGGACCTGCTCTTCAGATATGTACAGTGTGGGAGAAGTTTGGGGGAAAGTTTGTTGTAAGTTAGGAGGGGATAAGGGAGTGAAATTTTCACCAAATCTATCCACTAGCAAGTTTGCTATCTCTGTGGGGTCAGTGTGTGTGATACTGTTGGCCACTAGTTCTGCAAATATACTTGGGTCCTACCCTTTAGGTTAAGTACATAGCTGTAAAAGGCCATATGGTTATCTGTGGCTGTATGTGCTAAGTTGCTCTCAAAGGAGCACTTTGAGGATTTGACAATTTGTCCTATTTGCCTGTTGAGACTGAGGAACGTGGCTTTCCATTCTTGGAGTCTTGCCTTTGTTTTCTAGGACAACAACGTTTTGCATTTATTGTAAAGTATGTTGATGGTTTATGTCCACCATGGGAGCTTGTTTTTACTTGGAGGCTCTGGATTTGATTCTTTCTGGTATGACAGAGTTTATACACTTATGCAAATTATTGTATCATGTAAGCTTCGATGTAGTTACCACTTCCAGCTTGGAGTGGGCCTTGGAATGAAATTATACCTTTACCTAGGAGGGCACAGTTTGCCTTGCTGAAGTTTTTTAATGTAATTTCATCCTTTGTGAGTTCTTGTGGTAGTGTCAACTTGAAGGTGACTGATTTGTGGTCAGTTTTAACTAATGAGGGTCTGACAGTTGCAGCAGTGCATCTGTTTGATATGTTAGTGAGGAACAGATCCAGAATGTTTGTTCCCCTTGTTGGGGTATGGACAATTTGTTCCAGGACATTCGAATTAACAAAGTCAAGGAACATATGCACTAGCAAGTTAGGGCTAGCATAGGTTTCCCAGCTGATGGTGGGATAATTGAAATCCCACATAACCAGTGTGTTCGGTAAAATTTGGATTGTCTCCAGTTTGGTCAAGTAGGCTTTGTGGGTGTTGTGACCCATGGAGGGAGATCTATAACTGGCAATGACTTTGAATGGGGGTCTTACCCACTGTAACCTGGACCTGCAGTAACTCCATGGAGATGACCAGTCTAACTAGATGGGAGGTAAATGTCTCTCTAACATAGACTGAAACACCACCTGCTCTGGTATTCACACATTCATTTTGTGGTCTAAACATGTGGAAGGCATTGTAGCCTTGCAAGGCTGGGAGTACTCTCTGAGGCCTTGAACCAGGTTTCTGTGACTGCACCGACATCTACATCTTCTAGTGATATAAATGCTTCCAGGTACTGCAGTTTTTGTTTTAAGCTCCTAGCATTTAGCAGCATGGTCCCTGTTTTGTTCTAATTGGTTAATTTCACATCAGTAATGTTGTTTTCAAGACCTTTCCCAAAAAAGGCACTAGGTGTAGCTAGAGCCTTTGCCAGTAGCTGAAAGCCTAGAAGTGCCAGATGCAAACCATCTCTAGTAAAGCAGCGAGGTTTGTCGATCATGGCTTCCCAGGCTGACAGGAACTGGATCCCCTTTGAATGACATCAAAAACTGAGCCAATTGTTAAAATCAATCATTTTATTGTTTATACTGTGGCACCATTCTAGATGAGGGTTGTATGCTGCTCAAGGCTATGGACTTATCTGCCTGGGACACATACTCAGAGAGCTCAACCATGTCTCTATTCATATAGTCCAGTGAGGTACATCTCAGGTCATTCACACCAACATGAACTATAACAGAGTCATAACAGTACTTGTTGTTGAGATACTTAAGTGCATGTGTGATCTGATGAATCCTGACACTCGACAGGCAGCTGACCATGATTTTCTCCTTGTCCAACCTGGTGAGTGGGGCAGCCATCTGTCTCACTACTGAATCTCCATTGACTAGAAAAGTTGGTTATTGAGTCTTATGTCTTTCTTGTTTGGTGGATGAGACACTGGCATTGTTATATGTCATGGGTCCGGTAGGGACTGTGCTAGTTGTAGCTTTCTTGTGTTTTGGAGGTCTCTGGTGTTTCTGTAAGTTTTTCAATATAATCTACTTGTATGAGGATTTACATGTTTGATACATACTATGTGTATGAGTAGTGATATGTATAAGTAGTGATACTTTGAGCATATGTAGTGGTGGGTGAGTTGAAAACCTTCTCCGTGTTACTACTTTGAGTGAGAGAGGGCATGAATTCTAGATTCTTGGTGTAAATACATCTCTCACACTCTGTACTAGAGTGTGTTACTAGTAGAGGGTTGTCTGTATACATGAGGCAATTGCTACACAACCTCAAGAGACCCAAGTCAACGAGGTTAGTAGGAGAACAAGGGTAGTCCAACTGTCCATAATGCTAGTTTGAAGACTGTTGTCACTAGGGGTGGGTATTTGGGTATTCAGAATTTATCACAGAGAAGCTCAGTGGATGGATATTTTTGCCTGGGTTTTAGGAAAAATTTGTTGTTGAACTTAACTGTCTGGCTTTAGCACACAACTCAGTGGAAGTGTGTGGTACTGCATGACATGCAAACAAGTAGAAACGTGCTCAAATTCAGGGCCTAAATACCAGAAGTTAAAAACTTTAAAAAGATTCAAAAGGACTAATGAGGATGCTTATTCCAAGGCCTAGACCAGCCTCCCTTTACCAGACAGGTCCCAATCAGCACAATTCTCTCACAAAAGTGTAGATAGGCCTCTTTCAATCCAAGTTGGCCTGGAAAATGTGCTCAGAACAAACAAACCACTACAAACAGTTCTAGAAGCAGCGTCTGTATCTGCAGTATGCTACAACTACAAGCTACCCCAGTTTCAGCAGGAAACACTAAAGAATGTTTACAACAGCAGAAAAATTGCAGTGAGACACTAAAAAATGTTTAAAACAGCAGAAAATCAGCAAGGAGCCTCTAAAGAATGTTTTAAACAGTTAACAGATCAGTTATTAAAACACTGCTTGGCAGGAAAACCAGAATATGCAGAACAGATAGCTTAAAAACAGTGAAAATACCAGTAAATATTTAACAAGCAGCGAAACTAACAAAAAAAGCTTTGTAAACAGTGAAAAACAGCAATAAAATGTGATTTAACAGGCACAGTAAAGCAGACAATTCTAGTACAACAGTGTAGCATAGGACAAAGTAATTAAATATAGTATGAAAGAAGGTGGGGGCAATAAAAAAATGCAGTAATAAAGCATAAAACAGGCAATGTATGTTTTTGCCAAGCTCAGAGGCCTCTGCTCATCTAGTACCTCAGCTCAGAGTTGTGACTGGTACCCCACTTCAGTTCAGCTTGGTACAAACAAGCAGAAACCTGCTCAAATGCAGGGCCTAAATACCAGAAGCTAAAAACTTCAAAAAAAAACTTTAAAAATATTCAAAATGACCAATGAGGATGATTATTCCTAGCCCTAAACAGGCCTCCCTTTACCAGACAGGTCCCAGTCAGCACAATCCTCTCAGAAAAAGTGCAGATAGGCCCCTTCCAATCCAAACTGGCCTGGAAACATGTTCTCAGAACAAACAAACCACTACAAACAGTTACAGAATAAACAAGCCTGTATCTGGACTATGCTACAGTTACCAGCTACCCTAGTTTCACCAGAAAACACTAGAGAATGTTTAAAACTGCAGAAAAATAGCAAGTATTCTCTAAATAATGTTTTAAACAGTTAACAGATCAGTTATTTAAATGCTGCTTGGCAGGAAAACCAGAACTATCAGAATAGATAGCTTAAAAACAGTTAAAATGTATTTATTTTATTTTATTTTTGTAGCATTTGTTTACTGGGAAAGTTCAACTGGACACAGGTCCTGTTTTAGTGGAGGCCTGGGGAGAAAAGCTCCATGAGTAACAGTAAATTTTAATGCACAAATTACAATAATCAATAACGTATAAAGTAAACAAAATGTAGTATACATAAGAAAATACAAATTTGTTACATCATGACAACAAAACCCAAGCTTTGAACATAGCTAGTACTATTTGAAAAGTATGACATACGTCAAGATATAAAGTTAAGGCAAGCGGTAGGAATAAAACATTAAACACCTGGGAAGAAGTTGGATATGGTTGGGGTATACTGTGATGTATCAGAGCATTCATGAGGGGTTAATGCAGGAACTTAGCAATTATTTTTTAGATAAGCTTTAAGTGATGGCTTAAAGTAGTAGAGAGAATGGCGTTAGGAAAGGAGTGGGGCGGACTAGTGGTCATGGACCAAGAAAGACACATTGACTGCATGCTTGAACATCTATTCAGGGATGGATATCAGGAAATTTCCCGCAATTAATTGAATATAGCATACAGGCGTATTGATATTGTCCTGATGGACTTACTCCTAAATAATCAAATCACTGAGGTTGATTACAACTATTGTATGTGAAAATATCCAAGGATCCCAACTATATTTGGGATCCCAAAAATTTACAAGGACATCCTACATCCTCCATTGAGAGCTATAGTGGACGCAAAAGGCTCAAAAAAACATTTCTATAGCTAAGTTTTTAGATCATCAGCTAAAACATGTCTTGTCTGAGCACACCATATTATTAAAAATTCATGGGATTGCTTGAAAAAAATCAAACATGAATATTATTCAACAGATATTATTTTCTCCACCATCGATGTTAAGGATTTATTTAATGTCATACCTCATGATGAAGGTATTGAGCTGTTCTATGATTTTCTTTGTCAGCACACAACATTTACCAATTCTAAAGTTTTTACTTTAAGAACTTTGATGGAACTAGTTTTAGAGAACAGCTTTTTGATATTTGAGTGACATATATTCAAACAGACATCAGGAATTGCCATGGGGGCAGCCTGTGCACCAGTCTTTGTCAATATTGTCTTGACTCAGTGGGAACTGACCAGAGTTTTTACACTTCAACAGATGTCACAATGTAGATTTTATGGCCGTTATCTAGATGACATTCTCATTTTTTGGGGTAGCAGTCCTGATCAGTTGTCTGAATTCCTACTGCTTCTCAACAACAGCACTACATTCTTGAAATTCAAAATGGAAATGCATACTGATCATATTAGTTACCTAGACATACAGATCAGCAAAGACTATATCAAGAATACCTTTATATCGAACATATACAGGAAGCCAACATACTCTTACTCCCTGCTCCATTTTGAGACCAGGCACCCCCTGCACCAAAAGCGGTCTCTAGTGAAAGGTCAGGGGGTCAAATTGGCCTGTATGATCAGCAATCTAGAGGACTTCATTATGGAAAGGGATGTTTTATTGGGTATGCTGATTAAAAGAGGATACCCAGAGGATTTTGTGAAACCTATTTTAGATGAAGTCACTAGGAAGAGAATTGAAGGACATTTTCATCCATTGTTAGGTTTGGATATTTCACGATTGTGTGCAACTCTTGAGAGCAGTGGTTCAACAACTGATGGGGGGGGGGGGTTATAGTCATGGTTTGATTCTCACCTATACCCCTCAGTTCCAACAGATTCGGGACATTATTTGCAAAAACTGGTTTATTTTAACCAGTGATCAAAGCACACAGGCCAAGTTAGGAAATGTACCCACAGTTGTTTACAAAAAAGATACTAGTTTAAAAAACATTTTAGAGAAGAACAAAGATAGACACCACAAGCAAGCCCCTGGAAAAATGTCCAAATGTGGACAATGTACTCAGTGTAAATATATATTGGAAGGGAGGAAGGTCTTTTTTGAAGGTCATGGATGGTTGAGAATGTACCAAAGAAGTAATTGTGGTGCCAAGAATGTTGTTTATGCGGCTATATGCCAGATGTTCCCGAGATTTTATATAGGCAAAACCAAGTAGACCTTTAGAACACGTATATATCAACATATATATGACATAGGGAAATCAAACCAAAATAATGCACTTGCAAAACACATTTACTCTTATACTGGTCATCATTTTAAATTTACAGTATTGGAGTAATTGACATTGGATGATAGAGGAGGGCCCACGGACTTGTTGCTAGAATTTAAAGAACTCATTTGGCAACTGAGGTTAAATGCTACAATCAGTCCAGGATTAAATGAGGTAGTTCCCTTAACCAGCTTTTTAAAATTAAAGGCCGACTTTCATTTTTAACGCCTTTTTAATATTTTTTTATACTTATTAGTGTTCAAACTGATTTTCAAAAACTATTATAATATCAAGCAATCTCATTGTCAAACTGAGATTCTTGAAGTATAATTTGTCTGCATTTAAAAGACTGTACATATGTTTACATATTTTTGCCATGAACAGTTCTAAAACATTAATTTAAGTACAGTATTGTGTGCATATATAGGGTTTTTTTTAGGGAGTCTGTATTTTTAAATATTCTTACCATTTTCAGCATCTCATGAATATGTTAATTATGATTCTTATAAGAACAGGAAGTTGTGATGGTCACTTTTATTCTTGAGAAGTCTCAGTAATTGTGATGAAAGCGCTTAATAAATTTTATTATTTTCTTCTATCCAGTCCGCTTACGTGCCTTTCATTTCTTAGTTTTTGTGTGTGGAATTTAATAGTTAAAGGGAGTTCCATATATGAGATATATAGCTGGAAAATAAAGATTCACTTGCAGTGTTGTTGGCCTTGGAGGCAGTAAGTAAGTTCTTATTGTTAGAGTGAAGTGGTCTGCTGGAGCTGTAAGGAAGGATGAGATTTTGTAGTGCAGAGGTTCTGGTTGGTTGTGCTATAATTTTATGAGTTAGAGTTGGTTGTAAAGAATAATGCTAAGAAGTTCAAGCTAATCTAGTATCCTTTAAGCTGTACAATGATGTGTTCTGTATGGGCAGTCAGATGCAAACTTAGCAATTTTATTATAACATGCTTCTAGCTTAGATAAGTCAGTTTTCCTAAGATTAGTTAAGACTGGAGAGGCATATAGTAGAGTGGAGAGCAGATGGGTTTGTGCTAATGTAATTTTGGCCACTTTGGTCAGGAACCTTTTGTGCCTATATAGACTTCCAAGTTTCTTATGGATTTTTTTATTGCAAGGGAGACAAGTAAGTCAGATTTTAGGTTATTGTCTATTTCCACTCCAAGAAGCTTTGTACGAGTTGTTGGGGAGATGACAGTACTGTATTTGGCTATTATGTTAAATGGTAGGCATGAGATAGATGTCTTGTTAGGTTGGAAGAGTAATAATTTAGTTATGGTTGGGTTCAGTATTAGATGGGCATTGGCTAATGCAAGTTTCAACAGAAATGAAAGATTCCTGTGTTTTTGAATGAAGAGTTGATAGAGAAGTGGCAGCACAGATAAGTGTTGAATCATCTGCGTACTGTCTTATAGAACCATGTGGAGTAGCTGTGTGTAGATTATTAGTAAAGAGGGAGAAAAGGAGAGGGCCCAAGATAGATCCTTGGGGGACACCAATGGATAAAGGAAGGTGTGGAGATAGGTCACATTGCCATAGAACAGATTGGTGATGGCCAGAAAAAGTTATTAAACCAAGATGTGGCAGAAGGTGAAAAGGATAGTTCAGTTAGTACATCTATTAGTTTGGAATGGGAGACCATATCAAAAGCTTTTGATAGGTCTAAAAAGATGGCAGATACAAAGTTGCTGTTATGCTTGTAATGATTTATGGTATTAGTGAAGGATAAGAGAGCTGTAGTGGTACTATGCGATAGGCAAAACCCATGCTGAGTGTTTGAGAGGTTATTTGTTAGTAAGAATTTCATGACCTGGAGATAAATACACATTTCAAGTAGCTAGGAAAGAGGTGAAAGAAGGTCACCCTTTATGAAGTGGGATTACATGGGAGATTTTCCACAGTTGAGGAACCTTGTTTTACAGAATGGCTCTGTTTATAAGGATTGATACTGGGAAGGCTATAGATTCAGCTCAATTTTGAGGTATTCACTGGGTAAGTTATCTATGGCAAGTGTAGTAGGTTTTAGTTTCTGTAGTAGTTTTTTTTATAGTGGCTGTAGGAACTGGGGAGAAAGAGAACAAGGCATTGCTAGTTGTAGACTTGGCTGGTTTGGTATCAGGAGTAGGGGTTTGCTGCATGGAAAGGGCAATTATAGATTCAGTAAAACATTTTAAAAATGGTAGCTATGCTATCGGAATTGTTTTGGATGTTTGGGCTTGGTGTAGTAGATTTTCCTGGGTGAAGGACTGAGTTTATAGCAGGCCAAAGTTTTTGAGGGGGGTTTTGATACATGTTTTGAATGTTATGATAGAAATGTATTTTATCCAGTTTTATTTTTTTTTGCCTTATTTCTAAGTTCCTGATACAGTTGTTTAGAAACTACTGTGTTAGTCATACGCCATAGTTCTCAGGCTTTATCTCTAGTTTTCAGAAGGGCTTTAATGGCTATGCTTAGCCAGGGGGCATAGTTTGATTTTACTCTGATGGTTTTAACAGGGGCATGTGCATTTAATATATCAAAAAATGATTTATTAAAGTGGTTCACTGCATCATCTAGGTCAAGATATTTGAGTGGACGCCAATTGCACCTTTGTAGGTCAGCTAGGAAGTTGTCAAGATTAAAGTTATGTTTTTTTCTAAGTTGTTTAAACATAGTAGGTTTTGGTGGGAATGTGTTGTCATATAAGAAATGTGGGTAGGTGGTCACTCAGAAGATCAGGAAGGCAACCTGATTGGAATGAGTGAGAGGATTTATTTAGTAATATCCAATCCAAGGTTGATTGTTTTTTTACTAACTTTATCTATTTGGGTAGGTTCTTGAATAGTTTCTGTGAAACCATGCAAGCTTATGTGATAGATGTGGTGATCTGTATCACATGCAAGCCAATCTAAATTAAAATCACCCAGTATGAATGTCTCCTGACAAAGGGTACTACATGCTCAGTGCAATAGATGTTCTGTAGTTGGGGCATTATTTCCAGGTGGGATATAGGAGCCAGTTATATTGTTTACCAGTAAATAATTAACAATCAGTGAAACTAACAAAAAAGCTTTGTAAACAGTAAAAATAGAAATAAAATTTGATTTGACAGGCACAGTAACACAGACAATTGAAGTACAGCAGTGTAGTTTAGTACACAGTAAATAAATACGTATAAAAGTAGGAGGAAGGCAATAACAAAGTGCAGTAAATAGTATAAATAAGCAAAAAAAAATAGAAACAGGTAACTTATGGTTTTTGGAAGCTCAGAAGCCTCAAGTCACCTGGTATCTCAGCTCAGAGTTGTGGCTGGTAGCCTACCTCAGTTTAGCTTGGAACAAGCAAGCAGAAACCTGCTCAAATACAGGGTCTAAATACCAGAAGCTAAAAACTTGAAAAAAGATTTAAAAAGATTAAAAATGACCCATGAGGATCAATAGGACCAATGGGGCAGTATGTCTTGTTTTCCCTCATCCAGGGCTTTGGGAACATTATCAAAGAAGTCCACTAGGGTTAACAAGTAAATGTTACCCTTGACAAAACCAGACTGGGTTTGATCAAGAGCGTTGAAGTTCACCTATGTTCCTGTGGATAAAGTCTATAATGATTCTTGGTGATATTGGTGTTTATGGACAGAGTTGAGTGAATACCTCAGTATGAATTTGTGTCAAATGCCTTGGGCTTGACAAGTTGAAAAGAATGATAGTGTTGTCATCATGCATGCCCCTGATGACCTCTTTGAGAATATCTAACAGATTTAGCAGACATGATGTAGAATTAACAACTCACACACGTCTGTTGCTCACAGCTGGGATATTACTATCGTTCATTTAGTAAAAGGACCGTGATAGCATGTTGGTCTATCTCACAGATGAGGAGAGTCTAGATGCATCTATCCATGCACTAATCTGGTGCTGCCCCCCCCCCCCTGCCAAATGAGATGGATGCACACCGATGTGCACATTTCTACAAGAACATAGTCTGTGTAGAGGGTGTGTTGAAGTGTGTATTCAATCATGTCAGGAAAGTGTATGTGCTCAGTCATGCAATAGGTGATCTGTGATGTTGCCACAGCCCATTGATTCTGTGTAATAGGCATGGATGAAGGTAAGACAGTGCATACTGCCTATGTTTATCTGGCATAGGGCTTGGATGCAATCCCCCATGTAGATATCATTGAGAAACTCTCCTAGCTAGGGATTAACCCTTACATCACTAGATGGATAACCAATTGGTTCACTGACAAAAGACATACTGTGAAAGCTGGTGAATAACCTGTACCAGTACAGCTGTCGACACTGGTGTGCCCCAGGGATCTGTATTTGGCTCTTTACTGTTTGGAATCTAGTTCTTGGTATTTCAAGCTAAAGTATATGGCCTTTGATTACTGTGTTTGCTGATTCTTGAATACTGGGTGCAATCATTGAGTCCACCTATTATGATAACATACTACAGGAGTCGCTAACACAGACAAATGATTGGTGACAAAGCCACATGGTTTAGAAAGAAATGCAAACATGTGTCTTTATGTTTTCCTTCTGCAAGGTGTAATTCCCTGCTAGTTACAGCATTGACAACAGTCCCACTATGCTGATACCCACTGTTTATTTAAAAGTATTAGATACACCTGTATTCAATGCCAGTATCATCTGGGCTCAAAAATAAATGTGTTAATGCATTTACACCTGCTGCCACAGATTCAGCAAGGCAGCAGGTGTGTTTCATAGACAATACTCTCAGACTTTTAGCAATGTGGTTCACGTTTGTGCACTGCTTACTTACAGGCAAACAAGGAAAGTAATGGAAATGTGTATCTCACATATGCAAATACTTTGTCAACTGTTGTACAAACCCACTGCTCACCTCTGTGCTTTGTAAAGTAAATATTACCATGTATTAGTGCTGACCACAATGCAAGACAGTAATGTACTCTTGTTGTAAGGATTTCGGAACAATTACTTTCAGACTTTTCATAATGATACCTTTGTCATACAAAATCTCATCTCTGTAAGGAAAATATGGTTGCACTTCCTGAGGTAAACTAGATTGTTCTGATCGCCATCCTTGTTTGATAAATTGATTGAGCGTTTGTAGAACTCGATTTGTGATTGTATGATCTTTCAGCTCATCAAGATGTGAGAAGAAAAAATTCTCACTTCCATGACTTCAAAATCAAGGTTCTCATTCTCATGATGCTTAGTGGTGTTTTTGAGTGATCTGGATATTGTATCAGCAAGAAAAAGAAGCTTGCTTTTCTTGTAGACAAGAGTGAAATTATACTTTTGCAATCTCAACATCATACATTGCAATCTGGCTGGAGCTGAATGCATAGGCTTTCTCAAGATACTGCAAAGAAGTCAGTGGTCTGTTTCAATCTGGATAGGTCTACCATAAACATAATTGTGGAATTTTGAACATGCAAACACAATTTCCAAAAGTTCTTTCTTAATCTGAGCATACTGCATTTAATTTTGGGTAAGAGATCTGGATGCACAGGCAACAGGTTGACCCTCTTTTACAGTGACTGCACCTAGACCAAATTTTGAAGCATCACAGGAAAGAGTAACTGGCTTGTGAACATCATAGTATCTGAGGGATAATGGACTAGCAATTCTCTATTTCAGGACATCAAATGCTCTTTGCTGTTGCTCTAACCAAGACCAGGATACATCTTTACATGTCAGCTGTCTAAGCAGTGCTGAAAGTTGGCTCAAGTCTGGAATGAACTTGCCTAGATAGTTAAGTATGCCAAGAAAACGTTGCAGGGTTTGAAAATTGTCTGGAGCTGGCATCTCAAGAATGGCTGTTTGTTTAGAAGGGTCTGGTCATAGGCCTGAACTAGTAAATAAATGATGAACAGAAGAATCTGTAACCTGAATTTGCATTTCTGTGGATTGAGCTTAAAATTCACTTGACATGTTCTTTCCAGAACTTTTCTGAGGTTTCTGTCATGTTCAGCTTCAACATTACCTCCTACTAGTATGTTGTCTACTATAATAGCACAAGAACACCCAGAAAAAAGTTGCTCCACATTGAAAGACTTCACTTGGAGAATTTATCCCAAATGGCATTCTCAAAAATCTGTACCTGCCAAACAGAGTACTGAATATAGTGAGCAATGATGATTTCTTGTCAAGCTGAATTTGCAAAAATGAACTCTTTGCATCTAGGACAGAAAAAAAAACAGTAGCATTTGGCATAAGAGCTGCTACTTCTTTGACTGTGCACATTGGATGATGAGGTCTTTTTAGTGCTTTGTTCAAATCTCGTGGATCAATACATATTCTGATATCACCTGAGCTTTTCTTATGAGCTACCACCATGGAAGATACCCATTCAGTTGGTTCATCTATTCATTTTATCTAACTCGGCTTTGACTATGTCCTTCATAGATAGTGGAACTTTTCAAGCAGACCTGATAACTGTACTGACATTTGGGTCTAACTTCATGGAGTACACAGCTGGAAGCTTCCCTAGTTTGTCTTCAAAAAGATTAGTATAGGTAAAAAAAATAAACTGGTGAAATTAAAGTAGTGGTCTTTTAAACTAACATGATGGACTTCCTTATTAAATGAAAACAGTCCCATTTTCAAACTGTCTCTGAGCCCTAATAATGACTGGAGATGCCTCTTGACCACATAAAATAGCAAGTTGTAACATCTCCCAGCAGAGTAACATGAAAGCACTACTGAGCCTTCAGTTTGAAATTTTTCAACACCATAAGCAACAAACTTTGCACACTTTGCCAAATCAAGCCTTTCACTATTACACAATTTAGCAAATGTTTCTGGTGATATAAAATCTCACTTGGAACCTGTATTAGCTTTGAGCTCTATGGGTTTGCCATTTAGCTGAACAGTACAAACTACTTCATTCTTTGCCCAGAAGTCTACAGCATTGGCTGGTTCATGAAGCACTGACACACCATCAACATAAAGAGTATGGTTGCAGCTTTCTAATTGATCAACTAATTTCTTAAAATGTTCCCTTTTAATAACAGAATGTGGGCCTTTTGATTTACAAAACCTTTTGAAATTATTCTATTTATTGCATTTGTGGCATTGTTGACTAAAAGCTAAACATTTTCCCTTTTAGATTAGTGATTTCCACCACAATTATGACTGTTGGCAATGAAATTGGGTGGAGACCCATTCTTTGATTTTGCTGACTCACTCATGCTTCATGGAGACTGTGTGGACTCTACAATTTGCTGGAAAGCTCTGGGGTTTACCACTGAATGCTGCAGGGGCTATGGTTGCTGCCAAGTGCTTGGGCTTATTTTTTAACCACATACTGCATACTATCAACATGAGTTCTAGAAGTTACCAGAAGCATGCAACTCTCATTTGTAAACATATCTGTGTGCTTTTCTGTGAACTCGTATATCTGACAAATCTCAATGGCCTTATTCAAAGTTAAATCACTGTCATGAAGCAAAATCTTTCTCACAGCATCATCTTTAATACCACACACAAGTCTGTCTTTTAGCAACTCCTCCCTTAAATTACCAAATCTGCATGTTTTAGCCTTGTTTCTCAAGTTTGTTATATATCCTGCAAAGGTTTCACCAGGCTTTTGATCCCTTGTATAAAATAAGTGCATTTCCATTGTAACATTTGTCTGAGGGTTACACATTTCTCTAAATTTATGTTTTAAGCACTCAGGGTTTTCCCTTGACTCAGCTGGTACAACAATATGACAGTTTCCCCCTCTCCTGCAAGGACATCAGGTACATACACAAATGAATGCTCCCTTTCAGTGGCTTCTGACCCAGCTAAATTAAGTGGAATAAATGTCTTTGTATGGACATCTTTATCAGAAAATGCAGCCTGTATGAAAATGTCATACTCTTGCCCAAACACTCTCCAGTTCTCTGCAATATTATTGTCAAATACAAGTGCACTGGGATTTCGAAATCCATCTGCCATGCTCACAAAGTTTGCAAAAACACAGTGAAAAATATGGCCCTCATAATTATGTAAGCACAATCTGTTCTGTGAGCTTGTAATAACATTAAAATGCACTATAAACTCTTTGAAACACTGTACTTTGTGAAATATACTTTGTAATGGCTGTAGTTTGCAAAATAACGTTACTGTTAATACTGCACAAACTTGAACACTTTATACACTTCTGATAACTTGGATATATTTAATTAATACAAAAAATATGTGCTTACTGAAAAATGTTCAGTTGTTTGCCTTATTTTATTCATTTTATGCAATTCAGACTTTATTTCAAACATTTTCTGTAGTAATTCAAATACTTTATCGATATTGGACATATTGCTTTATTTGAATATTGTTAAGAGCGTTCTGTATGCCTCTTTTCATATTTGGTGAATAAGAAATTATTTGAGCAAGTTTTAACATCTGAAATTTGTTTCTGACCTGTTTTGTGAATTATACGTAGAGTAGGGATGATTCACTCTGGTATATTCCTCAAATATCAACCGGGTGCCTCTCGGACTTAAATTGAACAAACTGGAGCTCTTTCTGGCAACAAGTCATTTTGGCCATGTTTCCTTTAACACCATTCCCTTTTAGATATGCCTCTTCTGACACCATGCCCTTTTAGACATGCCACTTCTGACACCATGTCACTCATCCCTCTCTAACATAGATGGCAAACAGATGGTGTAGTTAGTTTAGATGTTTTAATACATAGAAACACACCAGGATGGACAGCAGCATCATAAAACATAAACATACTAATTAACAGACAGACCTTACAAACATTCATGCTTACATCTTAACAGCGTACTACAAAATAGCAGTTAGGCTCGTGCATGCTCAGTATTATACACTTGTGCAAGCCCTTGGATAGCTTCTTAAAGCTACATGCACACACATTGATCTACATAAATGCCATGCATACCAGTTAACTAGCCTGTATTGATCATAATGTCACATACAGGTATAACACTGTCTCTACTAACATCTCCAGCAGATATTACAGTGTCAGGTCAATATACATGATTACCTTCATAGATTACAGAGATGTCATAACAGTTGTACAAGTGTGTTTGTGCAGAACCATCTCTGATCACTCTAAATCACATATGTTATGTCAGAGACATGGGATTAGTGATGGTATTATTCTGATATTGTCTAAGACTGTGCATGATTCATTTAATGTTGTTTATGAGTCTTTACCTGTGTCCCATTTGCTGGAGATCTCTGCTGAGATTACACTTATATTCAGGCAAATCAACCTGCAAAGCTTCACAAAATGCACCCTACCCCAATTGTATTTAACATCCCTGATAGATGCTCTCAGCATTGTTCATGTATACATGCCTATCTCACACAGACATCCTCCCCATTGCTATGTCACCTTGTGTAATAGTCACATAATACACATTCTCACTGTGCAGTCCCTATTGTGCCATACTGATATGTAATTTTTTGTTGCTGCTACAACCGTCTTCCATTGACATGCCCTCATTTGCTGTACATTGAAGTGTTTCACCTGTTCTTTTCCCCTGTGTTCATTCCTACAATTCATCTGTGTGTCTCTGCTCAATACACACACTTTGCCTGAGGGCCTATTTTACATGGCAGTCCCTGTACCCTTTCAGATCATTTACACAACTTTAGTACAGAATGCCAAGAATAGGATTTCACAGTAATCTGCACTGTAGATATTCTGTCCTGCACTGTCTTTTGATCATCTACCTAACAATCATACCTCTCAACTGGCAAGATTTTCACAGAGTATCCAGATTTTTGTGTTTATATCTTTTGTTTTGTTCCTTATCAAATTTGTGGTTTTCTGCCATATCAATGGAATGATCTCAGTACTGGTGTTACTCAATAATTACATACATTTGAGTTTCAGACTTCAAATAATAAAGAACATGTATCTTAACACAAATCCCTAGTTATTCTCATACATTTCTAAAGAGGAAATATGCCAAACATGTCCCTATTTCTGAATCTTTGTCCTCGCATTATATTGACCTTTGTCCAGATGTTTTACACTAAGAGATTGAGAGCTATCTGTTAAGTCATGATAATCATTGTGGCATTCCATGCAAAACCGCAGACCTCCAGTGCTCTGATTTAAACAGGATTACTATTCGTGTTCATTACTATGTGAGTTCGCTTATGCAGTTTCTTGGCCAGCAACATTGTTGATAGCCACAAAAATGTCACTTATTTACATTTAAACATGGTGCATGGCATGAATATGCAGTGAGCACTGCTGCTCACCATGCATCACTGTTCACACATGTAAACTCACTGTAGGTTGGATTTTATTAAATCCAGGGGATCATTCAATTACTGGTTCAATATAAAATCACTATTATGTCTATCTGATATATGAATATTGTCATTTTGAAGAAGAGTATGAGTGTTAAACAAATTTCATATTTCATTTATTTAAATTTTTTTTCTACTTTTGATAGTTTTAGAAATTTATAGATTTGCTATAGGCAGGTTTTAAAACTGAATTCTTGACATTGGTCTTCAGATTTCAACAGTATGATATTCCATTTAGGCATAGTGTTAATGAGCTAAGTGCAACATTTGCTTTTGTTTGGATAAGTCAGATTTATGCCTGTTTTTTTTTTTCTTGCTAGGTTTCCTAGGGTAGTAAATCTTGTTTGGTCTTGAAGAACTTGTGATATTTTCCATACTTTCCAGGATTGATCTTTACATTTGAGGAGGCATTTTAGTTAATGAGTCAGTCAGAAGTTGGTTTTGAGCTTTACAAATCTTATTAATGGGTCACTTAGGTACTTGGAGTTTTGTATATTAAAGAGGATGTATGTGTACTTGCTTGCAGACAATTCTGGATTTGGCAGCTAATTATAAATGTCCAATTAACTTTACTTAGGTGGTTAGTTAGATTATTGACTTTTTGGTAAGAGATTCAACCAGGAAAGGTTTAGGTTGTGCAGTGATGTTATTATGGTCCTTTAAGGAGAGAGGTGATGAGAAGGTAGTATATTTATTCTTGAAATTAAGTATACTCATGAGGTAAATTTTGATGTGGTGGGTTCTTGTTTTATTTGGCTTAAGCTACAGTCTGTTAGAATGACTTCAGTTAATCATTTATACTTTCTTAGCATGTTCATTTTGAACTCTTTGTTAATTGGGTTTAATTGACAACCTTAGAAGATTAAAAAAGTAATCCAGTAGTATAAAGTCCAAACTACTGGGAAAAGGACAAACTTATTCACAATATGACAGTTTCTCTAAGAAACAGGTATACATTTTTTGCTAAAGTGCAACTACTATGAATATTATAAATGAAATATTGCTCAAAATAGGCAAACGTAACTCCACAGGATTTATTTTCTATTGTCCCATTCATATCTTTGAGTAGTTGCACATTCCCTCCTATTCTCTTGCATGCAAGATATGGATATTAGCCTAAAAAACACTGAATGAATGGAAGACTTACCATGAAATCTTTCAAAGTAAAATTAAACACATCTATCTCAGCAACATCCACCATTCCAAAACAATATCCAGCAAGGATCAATCCTCACCTCCATTCTGTTCTTATTTTTATAAATAAACAGCCTCTGGATCTATCTTATCTTGGTCTAATTTTATATGTAGATAACATGGTCATTTTCAAGCCCAATCACAAATATTAAAGTTTGCAAAGTTAATTACAAGATGATCATTTAATCATTTGTGTGTGTCTTAAATCAAATAAACTTATATGCAATCTCCAACAAAATTAAAACTATGATATTAAGATCTTATCAAAAGCACTCAAGCTGCCCCACATCAGCCATCTTTTAAATATGTATATAATATGCACAAATATTCTTATGACTGTACTTAGCAATTGAATGTGGATGTAGCCCAACTATGATGATTTTTTTATATGTAATTTTTATACTGTTTGGATGATTGTACCACAGGTTTTGCCTGAAATTGGTTAATTTGATTAGTTGCCTTCCGTGGTAAATAAACAAACACACATACATGAACACATAAATAAATAAGTAAATGAACTTAAAAGCTCTGTAATAAGATGAATATATCTTAATTCTAATAACAAATTCTCCAGATATGCATAGTCTCCCCACAGTCAACATAAAGAATATGCAATACTTTTAACTGGTTATATGAAAAAATGAGCATGTCATTCAATCAACAGTACTATTACTGACTGCTGACCGATTGAAGAAAAGTGAGTGAAACAACTTTCACTGATAGTGGAGTTTTCTCTTTTCTCCACTGTGGTGTGACCTTGGCATGTGGGATGTCCCTCTCGTTGGAGATGTTGCCCCCCCTGCAAAAAACGTACCTCTGAGGTTCAGTAAAAGTTGTTTCATTCATTATTTTTCAATAGTTCAGCACTCAATGATAGTGCTATTGATCGATTGTCATATATCCAAAAAAACTACCTTACCTATTATCCCTTTCTTGCCATAACCCCTACATGTTGCTAAAGCCCTACTTCACAAAGTGTAGATTTCCTGGCATGCAAAACAACTGATTCTTTGATTTCTGTCCTAAACCCTCAGCATTAAATCATCAGCTTAACTATACATAAAGGATAACGTATTCCATATGAAGAAATATGGCAATATCATTGACCAGAGATGGCCCCCAAACAAATGCATATGTCTAGTTTTCTGGTTAACAAAATTCATGCATGGCTATAAACCAGAGTCTGTTAATCAATACTCACAGATATAAAAGTCCTCTAAGAAGAGTTGGACTATGCAAATGACAGATGCAAGGTAATAGTCTCAAACTAAATGCCAAAAATGTAGCATAATCTGTCTTTATAAAATAAATAATTCCATGCCATGCTGCATACTGTCATTAACAATCTAGCCACACTAGTGATGATTCCCTATCCTTTGATCATTATTTGTCCAAATCCTTTGATCATTATGTGTCCAACATACTCAGAAAATCCTATCTGTTCAATGAATAATCATGAGCATCTCATTAAGAACCAATGATGTTTTACATCCACTGCTCTAATTTCTGATCCTCCCATTATTGAATATAAGGATCTACTCTGGTATGCACTTATCAAAATATGCCCTTCAGCTGGAGAGACCCCAGAGGTACCTAATGAAAAATTACAGGTTTCAGGTCTCTTGGCAATACCGAAAATGTAGCTATAAATTCTGCTTCCTATAGAATCTTTCATGTTAATCAATGTTGGACCTTTTGCACTCCCTCTCCACTGTCTTAGACCTATTATGTCTTCATAGAACTAATACTTCCTCAAGTATATACAAAATCTTTGTCAACATGTTAGTAGGACACATTAGCATGAGAGGATCTTATCAGGGTGTATTCCCCACCTATGGAATAAGCTACCACTGCATATTAAGTAGTAGCACTCTGGTTGCATACACTAATGTGAACATCACCCATTCTAAAAGGGAAGGGAGGGACTGCTGCGTGCATTTTGGTAGTTCAGCAGTGATGGAGGCATGCCACAAACACAAGACAGACTGCCTTTAAAAATTCACTGTTAGAGGATATGGATGAAGCTGACTGACATTATGTACTGTGATGTATATGACATCACCAACTCCACCCACTTATGGAATCTCCAAAAATCCCCCACCTAGAAGACAGCATACATGACACCACTCGATGATGCTCTCCATGTTTCCTCATTCTTTTCCCAACCCACATAGGGCTGAAATGGTCTCTGTCCCTGGGGTTTGTATTCTTTTTGGACCATTATGTTACACATTTACCACATACACCACTGACCTTACCAGGGACACTATAAAGCTATGAGCAGCAAAAGTAGATATTATTCAGTGGAGATGGAACAAAAACAAATAAATAAGTTAATAAGTAAATAAAAAAAAAAACAGAAGTAAACTAGACAGTTGGATGGGCATTCAAAAATTTGCCTGATATTGTCTTGTGTAACCCTCAATGAGGCAGGAGTTAAATCTTGATGTTGGGTATGTTGGCCTAGACCATTAATGGTCTGATAATGGATTAACTAGCATCTGCCTAAAAAGGGTCACTTTATCACTTTCATAAACAGAAATAGGCATGTAGGGGAACCTGATATGCTTATCCATAAACATTAAATCTCACCCTCCAGCTCTACTAACTCCACAACAAAAAGCATCCAGTACCCTGATATGACTACGAAATGAAGTAACAGACCACCTAGGTTCCCCAAAGGATCATTCTACCTCTCTTACCATTCAGCCCAAATTCTAGCACTATCACAACTAGCCAGATGTCTTATGTCCTGCAGATAAAAGAAATCCAATTCAAATGTTGTCATTTAAGAATTACTTTGGATATTGTTTTCTCATAGGGACAAGATGGTGATATTATTCATTCAGTTACATGTCAAGGATCTATAGCTTTATTTCTCAACTTTCTACACCTTTTTCTAAGATCTACCCCAATCAGATCTCCTTCTCCTAGTTTGTTTGACTCCTATGTGAAACTTGGTATCTGTGGGCAGCCCTATCTTATTAAGCATTAAAGAGTTAAACGTTTTCAGTGGTGTTACAAATCTTTTTCTATATCAACACTCCCCTACTGCATGCCTCCATAACTCAAAGGTTATCCTCCACTCCTAACTCATTATCAATTTACTCAGGCCAAGTATGAAATACAGGGGTGAAATAATCTACATCTACCATGGTGTAGTACAATCAACCCAAAAATGATCATGTACCCCACACTTCACACATAGTCTAATGAGTTGCAAATGTAAGAGTCCCAACTCCCCATACTCTGTACAAAGTCATATAGAAAAATTAGCTGGAATATGGCCTTATTTCCAGCCTACAGAATTAATATACTATGGACTGCCCATTGTAATATAACGTACTCTGATAATATTTCACAATAGTCACATTTCCAAACTGCATAACTTGACCGCCCTCCCATTTGAAAGTCCACAGGGACATTCCACCCCATTCCAGACCACTAAAAATGTTAAAGGCCTTACTAATGTCCAATAGAACTGTACACATATGTCAATAATGTCTGCTTTGCATTATTGTCCTATAAAACATCAGTTCTAAATGTGCAAGAAGACCTGATAATGCCTAGCAGAAACAATGTTTTGAACAGTAAAGTGATGCACAATATTTCTTTTTATTAAAGTTTTCCAGTCAGGATATAGCATCAGACAAACATCCAAAAGCTCTTCCATACCTTTGTAAATAAGTACATATAAGCAATAAACAGATACTCCCAGTGGTACAAGTACAGTCCAGAAGGCCAAATATTTTTTCCTCAGATAGAATGCAAATGTTTGAGTGTGATGAGGAAGAAAAAGGCAATTGGGAACATATTTTTGGGAGTATATTGACTTGGCAGACTTTATAAATTCACTGCAGACTACTCTTTCAGAAATACTTGATGAGCAAATTGGTGTAACTAAGGAAATTATTTTTTGAGCTGTGATACAGAATTGGAATTGTCTAGATATACCAAAGCCTTGCTGGGTTTAATTCTGGTGGCTGCCAAAATACAGTTACTAGAAAATGAAAATTAAAGTCTAAACCAACTGTACTAGAAGTAGGGAATATAGTAACATAGTAAAAGAACTGGAAGTGGGATCTTTAGAAAATGATAGATTTAAATTATTTAGAAAAATGGGAATTGTGGGAACAATAGATTAAGAATAATGTTTTGGAGGAGGAATGCATTTTAAGAAAAGGCAGGACTTGAATGAGCTTTGTAATGTTTGACTGACAATAACTGGATAAATTGTAAGTGATGCATAACGTTTGCAACTGAATATACATCAATGTGGTTTGTTTTCATTTATATAAATTTATGATTGCCTATGTCATAAGTGCTAATTTAATAAAGGTTTTTCTTGTTTAGAAAATACAGTCCAGAAGGCTTGTACTCTTATCTGGCAGTGTGACTAAAGTTGCATCAGAATTGCAAAAAAATTCCTCTGAGGTAAAAAAGCAGCCATGTTCATTATTGGCACCACTATTTCTGCATAAAGAAGATGGCCAACATCCACCAACTTCTCCAATGACTAAAGATCAGCTGTAGTAACTTCCTTTGTCATAGAAATCAACAAATCACTTGCATCTTCTTTCTGATTGGAAATAAGGGAATTATTCATCTTCCCTTAAAAATGTTGAATCTGGGATATTAACGTAAGGAAACAGATCCCCTTTACATTTTTCCACAATTTCACTTCAGTAGGAAAAAGCTGGGTCTGTCTAGGCTCAGGTTCTTAGAGCATCAGGTCCAAAACATCTTCAGGTAACTATCCTGGAACAGGCTTAGCAGTAGGAATATCATTATCTATGATCTCACCAGTAACAATTTAACACCAGCACTGTCAACCACCAAATTATTCTCCTGCATTGAATAATAGGGGGATGAGCTTCCTCTTGTTTACTGGCCAGATTTCTCCCAATCAGTATGAATGCTGTTTCATGTATCCCCTTCAAATAGGCATCAAATCTAGTGTGTCTAACTCAGGCAGCAGAAGTATAAATAAATTAATAATAAACAATTTAGAAAACAAATTTGAAGAATTGCAAAGAAAACAGTCTGACTCACCAAGGTCATTGGAAATGGAAACACTAACCATATTCTGAATCCTTTTCTTCCAGTTAACTATTTGCTTGTCTGTCCTCATAGTTTTTTTCTAAATAAATATGAGCCATTGCATTACTGTGAATAAGTATATTGCCCTGTATGTATGCTAACTGGCAATCAGATGATCTATGAGTTTAAACTCAAGTATTTTGAGAACATGTTTAATAAATCAGTAGTTAAATGTAGCACAGTATCAGACTAGCATTGAAGGGTATGTTTTCCCATTCTGCTGTGTCTACAATAGATTGTTTTCTCATGTCATAAGGTGATGTCGATGACTTTTGGGAATCATAGTTAAAGACAAAACTCATGCTAACCCATGTTTTAACCCAATTACCAGTCCATGTGCTGCTGTGATGTTTTAGTCAGCTTGACAACAATGTTACAGTAATCTTGTCTTCTTTTCATGAAAAAGCAAACATGAGAGTGGAGAAAATGACCTTACAAACATAAAGCTATGTGTAACTATCTGAATTTGTCTGAGCTTACCATAGTACTGTCAATAGTGTATCAGATATAACACATAAAAAAAGGATTTAACATCACTAAAAGAATACAGGGCATAAGTAATATGTTCTATGCAGACTGCATCAAGGCCCTATCCCTGTATTCTGTCTCCTACAAGCTGTTGAGGGGAGATCTATACTTGGCATACAGGGCATTGTCAGACCCCACTCTGATGGACCTCCTGCATATTTACAAAACAAACAGTGCCAGAGTTACCTATTTTAAAGATGTAAACATTGCCTGTGATATTAATAGGAATTGGTGGAGAGACAGGTATGTATCCGAGAGGCTATCTTATCTCTGGAACAGGCTCCCGATCAATGTGAAGCAGAGTTCCTCTCTAACCTAATTCAAGTGTAACTTGGATAAATAGATGGAGAACAGGAAATTCATCCCTGGTTTGGCACCTATGCCTATAATGGACACAGTCAGACTGTAAATGGTTCATCTCCTAGGGACCTGCTTGTAAATGTTTCATCTCCCAAGCCCCTGCTTACACTTATCAGGGTTACCAGAACATGGCAGAGATTTGGGATGCATGGTTTGGTTTAAAAAGGCCCTTGTGTGAACTGTTAAAATATAATGCAAAGAATATGTTTTTATTGTAAGTATATCCAAGGGAAGAATTTTCTGACAAAAACAATTTTATAAAAGTATCCTGCGCTCTTTTTGGGTCAACAGTTTTTTTCTATGGTGGTATCATTCTGCAATAATTAGTTTAAGTGACTTGGCAACATCAAATTTCAATGTGTTTGCAACTATAATGGAGTGGAATTTGGGTTCTTTCACTTAAAGAGATACATAACATCTGCTCTCAGGCAGCCCTCATATTTTGTGGTAGGCTAAAAATATGTGTTGTTCTCCATTTAGATATATTTCTTTTAATGTTAGCAAAGCAGATTCAATGCTTTAGTCAATTTTGTTTAGAATGATTAACAGGGAAGAGATGGAGGGGTTGGCATAATGATTAAAACCTTTACCTCACAGATACAAGATACCAGGCTTGATTCTGACCCCTGGTTACTGGATAGGCTTTTAGTAGTTTGAAGACGGATAGCCTAGTATTATTGGCCTATGAATAGAAGGCAGTTGAAAAACAATACCATTCATATTATCTCCCCATCTATGAGCCCAGACTTCATTCTCCCATTCATTGCTATACCAAAGTCCCACCATCAAATCCGTCCTAAGTTGTCACTTAAATCATTATTGTGTCCCTCTATCGATGATTTATTGGCAGCTGTTGCCACACACACACACACACACACACACACACACACACACACACACACACACACACACACACTCAGTAGCATTGTGTGATATACAGAACATTATAAAAAACGTTTACTGTGCATGCAGTTATTTGTGAGAGAAAGTGCAAATAACATGCAATAATATAAGAAATGTGAAGAGCAGGATAGAATTACTTTTTAATTAGTTACAAAACTGAAAGCAAACATCATGTCTAGCTCTGTGCTTCAGTGCATACAGGTGAGTTAGTTGTAGTAATAGTCCTCTACACTTTCCTCATTTTTACTTCTACTCCTGCAAGTCAGTTAAATACTACATTTAAATGTTGTACCAAAAAAGTATATTTACATATGGTTGTATAAACTGACAATACTGTTATTATTAATGTTAAAGATGTTATTGCTAGTGCCAGTACTGCAATAAAAACCAGGGTTCATTTATCTTGTCAAACGTTTGAGGCCTTTCAATTAGTGGGTACTATGATTTTGGACTGAAACCTTTTTCCATAGGTGATATTCCTTACTTGCTAGAGGCCCTAAGTTGAAACAGTTTGTTCAGGCTGTCATTTGGGTGTTCAATAGAGATATACTACTACATGACGGCTGTATACCTCTCAACTGTACAGATTTTCGCAGAATGTCCAGATTTTTGCATCGTGTTTTTGATCTGCTCCTCATAAAGTGTGTGATTTTCTGGCAAATTACTGAGATGATCTGAGGACTGAAGTCACTAAATGGTGATATACATTTGTGTTTCAGACTTAGTATCCTTCAGAAAAATGCATGCTAAGACAAATCCTGTTATTTTAGCAACTTTCAAAGTTTATAAGAGCAATATTTAAAATCTGTCCCTATTTTTGGGCCTTTGTCCCCCCATTCTGTTGGGCTTTGTCCAGATTTTTTAAGCCAAGAGGTTGAGAGGTATCCTGGTAATGCACTTTTATTTGGTCATTCAATTATATTCAGAATTTTTTTAACTTGACTCCAGTCATATCAGGTTTTATTAAATATAGATGGGATGGAAAATTCAATACAGGAGCAATGGCACTGGCATTGTGTTACTGTTTTTCTGTTTTGCTTGCATTTTTATTTATAAAATTTATTAATGTATTTGAATGCTTAAAAAGTAAGCACCAAATAAAGTGAGCAAGTAAAAAAAATAAAACGGCACAGCAATGTGGCAGCAACACCAATCAGATAAGATTAAAGATATAATAATTAACTTACATTTAAAACGTAAAGCAGACTCTATACACATAAATAAATATACCCTTAAAAATTATATTTCAGGGACAACTGGATAGAAGTTTCAGTGCTGTATGACTACATAAAGGAAGATAGCTGGTGCCATAGGAGTTGGAAGAGGCAGACAGCAGATAAGCGAACTGAAGATTCAAGTCTCTTCCTAGGATGAGGTAGTAGGCCCTCACCTAGTGACCTAAGAGGCCTTATAAATTTATAGGGTGCCAGGAGATCTTTTAAATAAGCAGGGCTCAGTTTGTTTGGGACATCAAAGACAAGGATAAGACAAGTGTAGGTTGCAGAAGAGAAATGTAATATAGAAAGAGGAAGATAAATACCACCGAAATACAGCCTGCCAAAGCCTTCATGTATTGCCATCCCAGTCAGATTCCTGTCCATCAGGCCAACTTAAACAACATTTCAGTATTTAAGGTGGAATCACTGCATGGATCACTAGGAGAATAAAGTATGTTTCTTCATCTGGGCAATATTTTAAAAATGAAATATGATGGATTGATAACAGAACACACATGGTCCTTTACAGTCAGTTTGCTATTCAGGATTATTCTCAGGATATAAACTGCAATTTCCAGTCTAAACAGATGGATGGTGGGATGGACTAGCATTGCCTACTTCATTTTTGGGTTGAGCAAACAGTGATTCTGTACCAGCCATCAAAGAATAAAATCATGCCAGTCTTGTACTTTGTAAAATTGTTGCTGGGTTCAATGAAGGAGTGGTATTACTGTATATTATCAAATAGCACCGAGAGTATGTTTTTATCATTTATGTCTCTTTAAGCTCTGTAGAATGAACAGTGACCAAAACAAGCAAAATGATAACAATACCCTGAGGTGTTCAGCACTGCAGTGAGTGGCAGATTGTGCAAATACTTTGGGTCACTACTGGATGAGTGCTGCCCAAGATGAAAAGGCAAAGCAGTTGACTTAAATGCCCATCAGTATACTGGCCCTCCCATGTAACCACGTTACTCAAATTGTGATGCCACAATCACCCTGTGTTAACCTGCTTTTATCCCTTATCTATTTGAGCACACTTTTCTCCTCATCCACCAGGCCACTTTCAAGTAATTAACACAAGTAATAAACCACCATTTATCATATACTTTCTATCTTGATTTCAATTGTCAGGTTTCCAGTGTGTACCTGTGCTTGTCTACAGAAACTCAATATCCCTTCTTAATACATACATGCATACATACAGACACCTATAGCTCTGCTAAACATATCCTTTTATATACAACCATATTCCACTTTCTGGCATTTGTCTATATCTTCATTGCAATAAATGTCTCCTATTTCTATTTTTTCAAAGTTTTAGAGTTGGTGCCAATTTGTTTATTTATTTATTTATTTATTTATTTCAGTTTGATGACTGGGGCAGTCCACTGGGCCTAAAAAGAGCCTGTTTTCAGTGGAGGTCTGGGGAGAAAAGTTCCAGTAACAATGACAAACATATTGGCATATACATATACAAAGCAAAGAAGTCATACAGCTTTATGCAGCTTTCTACAGTAAAAACATTTCTACATTCTACAATAATAATAATAAAATCTAGCAACTGTACAGTCTAAGAGTCATTAACAGTGAATTACAACTGAAATGTTACATTCCGCAATAATAGTAGTAAAAATCTAGCAACAGAGCAGTCTAGTGGTCATTAACATTAAGATGTTAAGGCCATGACCTGTAGCTCTTGCAGTACAGGTCTTAACTCTCTCAACCCTCATTTTTCTACTGTTTCATTGCTCCTGGGTCACCCCTGAAAAAAGACTGTATATCCAGGGGACCTACCTGGTTAACAAATGGAATTATTAGTATTAGTATTTGTGTTAGTATTCATATTAGAATTAGTATTAATATTCGTGTTAGTATTGGTATTAGAATTAGTATTAGTATTAGTGCTTCCTGCACTCATTCTAGCCTCCAAATACCCCCATTCTGTTACCAGCTCTTTTACATTTCTAAGCATAATCTTCCACCCTGCACCAAAACCATTCACTGAACTTTCCTTCCACTATTTGATCTCTAAGATCACTTATTTTATGCAAAGCATTCACCTTCTATCAACACTATTTCTGTTTACCTTCATTAATCAGTCTTTCAAAATGTTTCATTCCCTCTATATTTAAGTGCAGTCTGTCACTACAAGTAGTCTTTTTCCCCTCTGAAAAGCTTTTATTTACAATAATTCTGTGCAACAAACAATCCATGCAATCTATACGCATGGTGAACTAATACTTGTCAGTGACCAGACAGTTTATATATTTGTACCAGTTCACCTCAGAACTCCCCACCCCCCCTCAATATTAGTTTTCACTGTTTTGTATTTGGAGTTCTTGTCTTAGTTAAAAATGACATAACAGGAGAAGGATAGCCTGAATTCATGTTTTTCTCCTCATGTTTCTGTCCCATCCCCAACTGTCCCTTAAATAACAACATATCTCTCACATTTATGCTATGTTCCCTTTGCAGCTTTTCCCATTCCTTCCTTTGATCCCTGGCTGTCATCTCTTCATACAGTCAAGATTCCCGTTCTGCTTTTTCACAGTGTAGCCACTTCTTTCCTGCCTTCAGGTCTCATCCTAGCTATTCCCTGCCCTTTCAGAACCTATTACCTAATCCATGTCATAGAATCTTCTTTCTTTAAAACTTGTAGACTCCTCTTACTTTTATGTTTGTGTTCCACCTTCCTCCTGCAGACTCTTCCAAAGATTTATGAAACTTGTATGCATCCCTATTGTTGTCCTTGCCCCTCTTCCCTAAAAAGTGTCCTTCCATTTTGCTTGAAAATCTTCATTTTGGAATTGGTAGCAAATTTTCCTCTGATTTGGCAAATAATAATAGTTCATATTGGGGAGCACAAGCCCTCAGCTCTCTACAGCTTGTTGCAAATACCCCCATGTGATCTTCTAATTCTTCCCATTTCAAACTCCCTTAATTATTTGTTTAATTCAAGGAAAAAAATCATCACTAGGCTCATAAAAATAAGCTTAACTAACGTAAATAATTATGGGCACTTTAAACATTTTAATCACGTGTATGTTACTAATGAAATATATAAAAAAACAATTTCCATCTCCTTATTTATCAAATAATTGTTTTGCTTAACTTCAGGCCACATTTCTTCAGCAGTTCTCTTATGTCTCTTTTAAGCCAAACCCAAGTATTTTATTTTATTTTATTTAGTATGACCCCATAAATATGGGAAACTTTGTATGAAGTCATGCAAGGAGATGTAATCAACAGCTATAGCTTCTTAATGCTATATCTTGCCAGGTGATGATACTTCTGTAGGATATTAAAGATAATCTTTATTTAGTTTTATGTATGAGTGATATGTAATATATTATCATCTACAAAGAGAGTGATAGAGACACCTTTTCTTTTCTACCTCCCCATCAAACTCCTCTTGACTGGATTACCTGATTTGTTGAGCCAATGACTCCATGTATAAGGCAAATAAAATTGGAAACAATAAATATCTCTGTCTCATGCCTCTCACCAGTTTAAATTTGCCAATTAATTCTCCTTTTAATTTAGCTGAAGCCATAGCTCCATATATAGTTATGATCATTCTAATCAATTTTCCTTGGAACCCAAACCCCTTCAACACTCTTCCCAAGAACTCCCAGCTTAATCTGTTAAAGACCTTCTCTACATCTAAACTCAACGGGACCAAAGTTTATATGCAATCTACTCTTACTTTCCTTCTCAAAGTATTTTATATCCTCTCTGTGGCAACTCAGTTCCATATAGAATCATGGAATATAAAAGTTACACAACATTCCAAAAAAGGAAGTCATTTTTCATCACTTTTAGAAAGCCAAAACTTTCTCCAAGAAATCTGTATGAAAAAAAAAGGGAAATGTTGAAGGGCAAAGAATGGATAAAAGATATTGTACCCGCAACTCAAATAAAATGGCAGGGACTGCCATCATAATTAAAACTACTTACCAACACCAGATTGTTACCATGGCAGTTGGTCCAAAAGGTAGATAGTATTATGTTGTGTCTAAGTACACTTAATTAAATAAATCCACACTATTCTTACATCTTTATGTCCCATGTCAAAGACAAAATGAATTTATTGCAAACCTATATTCCTTACTTAAATGATTTAAAAGTAAATATTGCTTTATAATTGCAGGAAATTGGAATGTAATCTTAGATCCAATCAATGACCATATGGGCTAAAGAAATCCTAAAATATATTTCAATTTTGTCATCTATCTTAATCTTACCAATGAATCTAGAACTCTCAGATCCTCTTTACGATTTACAGATTCCTTACCCAAACTGACCATGTTAATCATAATTTTACATGTTATTTTAGCTTTCATAAAACTTGGTCTTGAATTATTATTATTATTTTTGTAATTTCAGACAGGTTTAACTTATGCCTTGATAATTTCACTACTGAACCCCGGAATTTTTTGGACCACTAAAAAATATTTCAATCACTAGATCAGTACAAGCAAAAAAAAAAAAAAAAACACTGGGATTTCATGGAACTTAAACCCTGGTTACTACAAAAAGTTGATATTAAACACAGAATAAACCTCCTCAAAAATTTTATACTGACATAAATTAGATATTAAAACTGATATTCAATAGGCCATCCTAATAGCTCAAATTACAGGAGTTATAATTACCAAAGCATCTTTCTAAAATAAATGACTGAAATGATAAGAGAATACCCTCAATAAGTGGATACAATTGTTAGAAAATAAACTATCTGTTAGATACAATGCTGTTGTCTTTTGGCTTTCCTGGTTAGGGGTCGCCACAGCGGAACTCTGGTCTGCTAATGATTGGCAGCAAATTTTCACAAACACTGAGGTGCCAGCTCGGTGTTCAATCTTCAAGGAAGGCACACCCATTTACGCATGTCTTTCAAATTACAATTAGGATAAAGTCAACAAATATTTCTGAAATGTCAAATTTAGTCAGGCCCATATATAAGAATTTGTAAAGAACTCTGTCAAATGTTTTAGAGGCATATATTGCTAGGGTGAAATATTCTCATCCTTTCTGAATTTTAAACCGTGTAGGGATTCAAGAGTTAGTGTGTGATCACTGACTTCTCTGTTGGAAAAGAAACCTAATTGAAAAGGTGAGAGAAAGCTAGGGATAATATATTTAAGTCTGTTGGATAGTAAAGAGATTTAACTCTTTATATCAAAATTCATATATAGGTCTATAGTTGGAGGGGTGTAAAAGTTTTCTGTTTGGTTTAGATATCACAATAGTTTTAGATTGGTTTAAGCAAAGATCCACAATTCTATATTTACTAATGTCATTTTAAAGTTTGAGAAAGACTTTGGAACTAATAGGTTGAAAATGTTTGTAAAAAAAAAATAAATAAATATATATATATATATATATATATATATATATATATATATATGTGTGTGTGTGTGTGTGTGTGTGTGTGTGTGTATATATATATATATATATATATATATATATATATATATATATATATATATATATATAAAATCCTAACTCAGACATCCCTAAAATCTTAAATACTATTGATTCTTTGATTCTTTTAAAAAATCTCTAATTACAAATTGAACCTACAGAAATCATTATTACCACCTTTTATGATTAACTATAATTCTCTAAAGATTAATATTAATAAAATTAAACTATGTTCAAAGTTGAGAAATTTATGGGTGACATTTCTTCAAGACTCATACCTCAACTGCAAGCCAAATATTTCCAACACTCAGCTGTGTATTCTTCAGGATATAAAGATATGGTAAAACTTGACATTTGCATTTCTTTAGAAAGTTGCCATCATCAAAATAAATATTTTTCAAAAAACTCCACTTTTTCATGATGACGTTCTTTTAATCAATTCCTAAAAAAATGTGATAACATCACTCTGACACTGTCAACATTAATTTGAATTTCCAAATCAATATGGATTGCATATAATACATTAATCTTTTTTAAATAAAATGTAGGAATATGTCTTCCCAAATTTACCTTTACTACTTAATTATAAATTCAAACAGACTACCATGTATAGATACTTTTAATAATCAGAATAATACATGGTGTCCATACTGGGTAAAGATGTAAACTAATACCCTAACATTTTACAAATTTAACACCCTGCCTATTCCATTTCTAAATTACAAAACCCTAAAGAAACTTAAAATTCATAACACTATAATCAACATGGTCTGGTCATTCAAAACTTTACTAGAATTGCTAAAAAATCAACTCATCTCAGAATTTATTTCATCCTATAAACTTAAATCCTAATATTATATTGTATCAAAAAAAAGCTAAACTTATCTAATTTAACCATAATAAAAGTAACAAGTCAACAACTGTCTAACATCTCACTTATCATCCACTGAATGAGCTACATTAACCATCAACCTTCCTAAAGGACATCCACCTCTTATTAATCAAATTACAAATACTCTGTCAACTCTACACTGAAATGAGTCCCATCTTGAAAATAAGATCACTTTTTAAGGAGCTTTGGTCTTATCAGACTAATATTCACTCTTCCAAATTTATCAGTGATATACCAACCAAAATATATAGTCAATAATAAATCTATTACATTAAAATATTTTACCCTCACTTGATGATTCTAAATGATGTATACTTAACTCCCTATAAAATGACTAGGTACTATTCTACCTATTCAGCTCCCTGCACTACTGACTTACTTTGTATTATCTATGAATGTAAATATTCTAAACAGATACGGTCTAGTTTATTTATCAAATTGAATACCAGTGGCTTCAAAGACTTACAAACTACATGGAAGTTTGCCATTCACTATGTTGTGACTACTGGAAAAAAGTCCAAAGATCTAAGCTTCTTAATAACTTCATTAGTATTTCTCAAAATTTATATTGCAACAATTTGCTAAATTTAAAAGTTTTGAAGTGGAATTCTTTTACTGATTGTTTATTAGAATATCACAATTTTTTTAAATTCTTAATGAATTCTAAATGTAATAACAAGTGACAATAGATTTCCAAAAAAATGAAGAAATTATATATTAATATTTTTACTTTTATAACTCTTTTAACATACATTACTACTTAATGTTATTACACTTCACTACTTATGCTATCAAAACAGTGATGATTTCTTTACTCTTAACTAACTTGCTCTGTTATCAATTCTTTTTGTACACCAGCTTGCCTGCAAAAATAATTTTTATTCATATGTATATAGTATACAAAGTTATTTGTGTTTTTTGAATTTGTCTCATTAATTGCATCATTGGGTCATTTCACTTTTCAACACTGTAAACTTTATCATTTGTTAAACTTTAATAAGCTTTTAAATATGAGAAGTAGATTTTCACGTCTGTTGATTAAGTTCCACTTGATTTTTTTCCTGTGCCTTGAATAATATGGATGCAGGGTTATTCATTTGTAATTATTCTGGTGCATCAAAGGGCCTATGTTATTGACTGAGACTTCAATAGCCCTATATAGATATCAGGCATCTAGGCAGTTTTTCTTCTATTTAGAATGTGAATCATGGGTTATACCTGACTATTTTTTATTAACTATTTCATGTGACAATGTGGAACTTCTGACCATGCTGAGGGCAGAAGTGACCATTTTGAAGGTACTTTTGGGTGAGAACATATTGGCAAGGGAGTGAGGCATGGACTGAGTTCTCATTTTTTCCTGAAATTCATTGCCTCTGTTGTAGTGATACCAGTTCGCTCTAGTACAGTATGTTCTTGTTCCTTCCCCTTTATTTGGCTGCATTTATAGAAGACCTTGTCACATACTTCTCAACCTCTTAGCACAAGAAATCTAGAGAAAGCCTAAAATAATGGGATGGCAAAGGCCCAAAAATAGGGACAAAATTTAAATATTCTGCTTATTAATTATAAAATAACTTGATAGGATAACAGGATTAGTGTTAACATGTATTTTCTGAAGAATATTAACTCTGAAACTAAACTGTATGTCATTATTAAGTGACTTCAATCTTCAGTGATTTGCAAGAAAACCACACACTTTTTGAGGAACAGATAAAAGTTTAAGACAAAAATCTGGACAGTTGAGATGTGTGATGCCACATTTTATATCAAGTGAAACTTTGCTTCTTTTGACTGTTTTAAGGAGTTCATTTTATTCTCTCCTCTCTTTTACTTTAATGATGTGATGATTATGTAATACTGCCATTTAGGTTTAGTGCAGAATTTTCACTGAATTGGGCCTCTCAGGAATGACTCTACCAATATGGTCATTTAAAGTATTGTAGAGGGCATTGAAAATTATACTAATCTATTGCAGTGGGAAGCCTAATATATAGCCCCAGGTGACTGATGCATAGTAACTGTTCATGACACCAAAATTGCTGTTTAAAAAGTACCTAAAGATCACATCAGTTTCATGAGTTGAATTTTGTGCATATAAGGAACATCACAATACTGTGAACAGAGTGAAAAGGGAGTGAGTCAACATTTTACTAAGAGAAACTGGCAGGAAGATATTCAATATTTACAGCTCCTTTCTTCTGTTTCTACCATCTTTTTGACACTATTAATGTTTATGAAGCTTAACAGTTTATCTTTGAGCTGTGGCAACATTTTCTCTGTCAACAAATAGATAATTTAGGTCACCAAGAAGAAAAATATTTTCTGTCATGTGGAAAGTTAAACGTTTAATACAGTAGTGGTCATATTCTTGAGGTGACACGTAGGGTATGGGATAAATTACAGAACTGCAGTTTGATCTGTTTATTTTTTTATCATGGTATGAGTGATTTCATGCTGTGGGTTTTGTTTCTGTAAACCTACTTTTGAATGATTGACTTGAAAATAGATTCACAATCTCCTTGCTCAGTGGACCAAACTGAGCAGAAAGAGGTGTAACCATGTATTTGTGAAATGCTTGACAGGTTTTTGAAGTATGTCTCTATGACAACACAAACACCAGCTTCCTTAAAGAAAGGTAATCCTTCAGGTAGCACAGGTTTTTTCTTTCTTTTTTTTTAGGTTGTGGCATTAATATATTCTACCATTACCTTATTTTTATTTATCATATTATTTACAGGAATACATATCCTTCAAATACATTTCAACTATGTACTTCATGCTATTCATTTTTAATATTTATTTTAAGCAGATTATATTTGATTACTGTCCTACACTGGGACTTAAAGATCTGAAACATTTATACTCTCAACAAGCTCATTAATGTTCATTTAAATGTTAAGGTGAAAATATCCGTGTTGAACTAAATTTTCTGTTACTAAAATTTTTAGGTTGAGGTAACTTATCATTCACTAATGCATTTTCATTCTAATAAACTGGTTGTGGTTCTTGCATAGTTATTCTCATGGGCATCATTCATATGAACGCATAGGCATTGCATTTCTCGTGAACTTGCTTGTTTGAATAAAAGTTTTCTACTCTTTCTGTACATGTATCAGATGTTCTCGCAGTTGCTGTGTTTTACACACCATAAAATAAATAAGTTCATAGGTTAGTACTAGGCTAACTGCCCTTATAGGCAATTTTAAGCCTAGCCAGTTACCCCATGTCAGAATCAAACCCTGCACTTTGTGTTTCAAAGGTAAGCACCTTAACCATTACACCAACTTCCCACCCTTAAAATTCACATTCTTTTTCTAAGAAAAGACTAAAAGATTGTGAATTTTCATCAACATTCATTATTTCTCTTTCGCTTTATTCAACACAGGAAGATCCATCATAAAACTTATATTTACTTGGATGTTTCTTCAATATTTCTGCTGAATATTTTTAACTGCCAGGAAGTAAGGCAGTTTAGACTTGAGATATCTACCCATTAACACCAGTATGATTGAAAAGCCACCTGACTTTAGAAACATTATTCTGTACTCTGGAATTCACAGATAAAAATCTGTATTTGCAGATTTGATGATATTTTTTAATTTTCTTTGCCTTTTGTTCCATCGCTCCATTTTATTTATTTATTTTTTTTATTTTAACTTATTTTATTTGCTGACTATGGTAGAGGACTGTACAATATGGACCATTTTCAATTTCGGCCCAGGATTACAAAGAAGCAGATGCAAAAGTAATAGCTAATTATACAATCTTTGCCAGAAAAGAGTAGTATATGTTTATCTAAGACAAAAACGGATGTGAGATATACTTATTTAAGATAACACAGTGCAACTTCTGTTGAATAAATGGACATTGATCCTATAACAGTTATATAAAATGCTTACATATGTGAAAGTGGAAGAAAGGAGGAAGACAATGCATAGTTTATGGAAGGAGGAGAGAGGAAGAAAGACATGAAGGAAAAGCAGAAAGAGAAGGAAAGTTAGAGGCTTGAGAGAGTTAAAGAGATGTAGAGGTGGATGCCTGTGAGGGAAGTAGAAAAGGAGCAATGAAGAACACTTGTTGATGAGGAAGAAGCAGCAGGAAGAGGAATGGGAGTGCATTACTATGTGAATACCTTGGACTTGTATTTCCATATGTTTCATAAAATTATAGAATCTTTGACTTATAAAGTGTAGGCAGTTGTCTGATGTCACGTCATTGGATTGTCATGTCTGGACAAAACAGACTTCAATACTGAAACAACACTGTGATGGTTCCATGTCACGTCATAACTTCTGTGGATTTGGAATTCAAATGCACACAAGAATTAAAGTTTGTCTTTGTACTTCAACACTTGAAGGATTCAGATGTTTATACTTCTTTTTTTTATTTTGAGTCATAAAAATATTAATGAGACTACACATCTACAACATTAATTAAATCTGCTAAGACATGGTAGGCAAAAAAAAAATAATAATTTCACGTGGCCTTTCTTTACCCTTAGTCATTCCTTAATATGAGTCATTTTATTCAGCTTAGCCTCAAGTAAGTCAGCTGGAAGAATTAATCTGAAACAATTAAACAGCAAGCCTTATACACAGAAAAGCATATCCGAGTATGGAACTTGAATGCTTGGATGCAGTGATTTGATAGTATCTGGCCATACATTTATTTTACATAGGATAATAATTACATCTCAAAGGAGTTCCTTGCACTAGCTCTGTTTTATTTTCTTGGTGGACAAAATAAGTAGATAACTTCCCTCAAGTCTTCTGTACGTTGTGGTGCTTATACCCTGCCCAACCAATCAAATACATGCATTAGATCAACAGGTTTATACTGACAATGCAGAGCATATTTTTTTCAGTGTGAGTAACTTTTTGTGAAACTTGCTGAATTTGCAAGAAAAGCTGTCATGAATATACTTGAATACAATTTGAAGTGGTTTGCAGTCTGATTCCACAACAACTTTTTTGTTACCAAGATACAGTCATAGAATTTCTGGAAATCCAAAACCATGCCTGCCATTACTTATTTACTGTGACTACAGTACATATGAGCATCAGTCAAAGTACTTGACACCACCTATCATTAGCATTAAGCACAATTGATTAACATCTACTTGCAGAACATGCGCTATGCCATATGATTTCATGTTAGAAGCTTAACTATCGTACTATACATTTCATATTTTCACTGTCTTGTTCCTTTGATGAAAGCAAAGTGATGTAATGCTACCATTGCTTTATCAGAGGTAAATTTATATGAAGAAATTGCAAAAGAGTTGATTTTTCATCAAGTTTGTGCATGGCCACAATTGCTCTGAGTTTACAGTGCAAAGACTGGAAAACTACGTTGACAATGCTGATGTAATGTCCAACAGTATATGCATACTGAGAAATGTCAACTGAAATGAAAGATGTCAGAGATGGCTAAAGGTGGAGGGAAGGTTTCACTGTAGCAATATAAGCCACAGAGATAGACATAATAATGCAGAAGAAGCTGTCCACAGAAGAAAGGGTTGCAAAACACAATGGAGAAAGTGGTATGACAATACATGAATGTAGAATAATGTGAACCTTAAACTGGAGAGATGGGATGCAGTAAAGTTACATGATGCACTGACCCTCACCGGACCTGAATAGATCAGACTGTGAGAAGTAGATATTTATAAATTATAATGTGAATGTCATTGCAAAAGGAAAATACAATGCGGTAAGGGCAGCTGACCGATCAATTCAGTCCACTTAGCAATATATCCTAAGTTCCCAAGCAAGAGTGATACAGAACCAAAATAAAAGGTGGAATAAAACACACACATTTGGAAAGTATAGCACATTTGCAGAATGATAACACAGGTATAAAGACAGGTCTTAAAGGACTTAAACGTCTAGCTTTCTCATTAGTATTTTATGTACTGTAGCATTAGCAAAGGAAGCCATGGTAGAAGTCAGAGGGAAGGGTGTCATAAAAGACACATATCAGGGGAATGTAGCACATTTGCAGACTGGCAAAATAAATGAAAGAAATGCCTCAAGGGATTTGAGCTGATGCATATTTTACTGATGTTTCCGTGCTGACGTATTAGCAAAGTCAGCCATAACAAATGGGATCATCAGGTACACAAATTAGGGTGATGTAGCACAGTCTGATAGCAAGAGAAGAAGGATAGGTTGCAAATTACATGAACCTATGCCTTTGTCATGATAATCTCTATACTTCTGCATTAGCAATTGGAGACATAGTAAAAGGTATCATAAGACACATATCAAGGTAACGTAACACATCTGTAGACTGATAGCAAGAAAAAGAAAGAAAAGAAAGACAGGCCTCAAGATTCATAGGTTTATAGGCATTTACTAGGTTAACAACCACTAGGGCCTTTGTAAGCCTAGCCATGGATCCCAAATCTCTGACAAGTTCTGGTACCCTTGATAAATGTGAGCAAGGGCACGGAAAATGAAACATTTACAAGCCAGGCATAGGAGATGAATCATTTACCATCTGCCTGTGCCCATTAGAGACATATGTGCCAAACCAGGGATGAATTTCCTGTTCCCCATCCAATTGTCTAAGTTACACTTGAATTGGGTTAGGGAGGATCTCTGCTTAACATGGATGGGGAGCCTGCTCCATACAAGAGTTATTCTCTGGGATGCGTACCTGTCTCTCCAGCAGGTTCTTTTTATATCACAGGCAAGGTTTAAATATTTAGAATGTGTAATTCTGGTGCTATTTGCTTTGTGGATATGCAGGATGACCATCAGAGTGGGGTCTGACAATGCCTTGTGCACCAGACATAGATCTCCCCTCAACAGCTTGTAGGAGACAGAACACAGAGATAGGTTTTTGAGTCAGTATGCATAGTATGTGCTATTTATGCCCTGTATTCTTTTAGTGAGGAAAATCTGTGGAGGTCAAAGTAGGCATTGTGAACCATTTTGCCATCATCCACTGTTTCGATGACCTTCTAAAAGAACTACGCCAGGTTAAGTAGGCATTATTACCTGCCTTTGAAGAAACCAAATTGGGTTGAGTCCAGTGACAAGAGGTATCTTATGTCATTATTGATCATTTTCATGACAATTCACGCCATGGCTTTACATATGAGACTAGTGAGACTTATTGATCAGTAGTTACCAGGATCTGTAGATGGCCCAACTTTGCGCAGATTAATGATTGTTTCTGTTTTACATTCTTAGACAAGAAGCCTGCTTTGAGGCTATGGTTAAATAGTTATTCCAGATGACCTGATAGGCCACATTTCATGCTTTTTAGAAGGCATCCTAGGGCATTGTCTGGGTCCATCAATGCAGTGTTCTTGGCCTTAGACAGAACCTTGAGGATATGTTCTCTAGTGGTAGTAGAGGGAGTTATATTAGAGGGTATTTCCAGAGGGGAGGTTGAGGGGAGTTTGTCTTCCAGTAGATTTGCTCTATTTTCTAGCTCAATATAAGTGACTCTATTAACAATGAACTATGCACACAACTGTGTATTGCCTTTGAGGTTGCAGACATAGGTAGAGCATGACTTATGGTTGCCTTTGCCTCAGGTTTGGCTTTGGTAGACTTTATTTTTCCTCTGAGTTGTTTGTTTAGTTTGATGAGAGTGCTTTTATCCTGCTAGATGCTTCACCTTCTGATTTTTTACATGATTTTGAAAGTTCCATTATAGAGCCTATTAATGCCTATTAATCCTGTTAAGTAGTGTACAGCCAATGCAGTGTAGACCTATTATGTAGTATACAGCCAATGCAGTATAGACCTATTATGTAGTGTACATCCAATGCAGTGTAGACCTATTATGTACTGTACAACCAATGCAGTGTAGACCTATTATGTAGTGTACAGCCAATGCAGTGTAGACCTATCATGTAATGTACAGCCAATGCAGTGTAGACCTGTTATGTAATATACAACCAATGCAGTTTAAACCTGCTAGGTAGTGTACAACCAATGCAGTATAGACTTCTTAGGTAGTGCTCAATCAATGCAGTTTAGACCTGTTAGGGAATATACAACCAATGCAGTGTGGAACTGTTAGGTAATGTACAACCAGCGTGATGTAGACCTGTTAGGTAGTGTACAACCAATATTGTGTAGACCTGTTAGGTAATGTACAACCAACACAGTGTAGACCTGTTAGGTAGTGTAGAAACAATGCAGTGTAAACCTGTTAGGTAGTGTAAAACCTATGCAGTGTAGACCTGTTAGGTAATGCACAACCAGTGCAATGTAGACCTGTTAGGTAATGTACAACCAATGCGATGTAGACCTGTCAGGTAGTGTACAACCAATGTAGAGTAGACCTGTTAGGTAATGTACAACCAGTGCAATGTAGACCTGTTAGGTAGTGTACAACCAATGCAGTGTAGACCTGTTAGGTAATGTACAACCAATGCGATGTGGACCTGTTAGGTAGTATACAACCAGTGTAGTATAGACCTGCTAGGTAATGTACAGTCAATGGAGTGTAGACCTGTTAGGTAGTGTACAACCAATGCAGTGTAGACCTGTTAGGAAATGCACAACCAATGCGATATAGACCTGTTAGGTAGTATACAACCAATGTGATGTAGACTTGTTAGGTAGTGTACAACCAATGTAGTGTTGGAATGTTAGGTAATAATGCAGTGTAGACCTGTTAGTATACAACCAATGCAGTGTAGACCTGTTAGGTAGCATACAGCCAATGCAGTGTAGACCTATTAGATAGTGTACAACAAATGCAGTGTAGACCTGTTAGGTAGTGTGCAACTAAATGCATGGTAGATCTGTTAGGCTCTTTCTATGGGAAATTATACAAAAGTGAGAAGAACTGCATTCCTTCTACCCAGGATGGTTCAACAGTGCATAATCAGGTCTTCTTTCCCCTATGCTCCAGGGCTGGCAAGTCTTTACCTGTTTTCCATTTTATTCCATAATAGGGCAAGGAAATGTTCACATATGGAACACAAAGTAATATTTCACTTTTACAGACTTGTGCTTTAGGGTGAGATCCTTATGCCTAAGCAATACCAGAGTAGATTCTACAGTTCATGTATTCACAGGCTTCCTCAGGTAGGAGTCTGTCATGACTAAATAACGTATATTGTTGATCATGGTCTTGATAGTATAATAATACCTATTTGTTGATGAGATATGCCTACTAAGCAAAATCCCTTTTCAGAGGTAACCTGGGAGTGAAGAATTGCTATATGTCTTGCTCAAAGTCACACATTAGGCGAATGAAGGCTGAGGGAATCAAACCTGGCACCACAGAAACTATAGCTCATACATGAACTGAACCTGCTAAGAGTGTGAGGTGTATTTTGTTTTGTCAAAGCTTGCAAAAGTTTTCTGTTTTCACTGTATGTTAAAAGTCAATTACAAGAACAATATATAATATACTGCACACATAAGTAATGTATGACCTTGCTTCAGTCTACACAATCATGTTTTCATGCTGTTAAACAGCTTACATGGCTATGAACCAAATAGTTCCTAGGCTGTCAGCACAAATACTATGTAAATGAGGGCTAAATGCCACTGATGTGTTGAATCGTTAAAGGGAGCAACAATGTATGGATATCTGCTTCGTGTAGACTCCTACATGGTGTTTATATTCCCACTGATGTGGATGACATCAGAGGGGTGTGTCATGTCATGAATAGAATTTTCTTTGTGCCTAGTATGCATGTTTGCACAGCACACCACTTGCCACAAACTGTTTGTGTGTAACTCAGCTTGTTCACGTGACAAGACCACCCACATCTGAGTCATGAGGTATTCAGCTGTAAATAGAAGCCAAATATATTCAATTAACAATATACAGTTTTGCATAGCTATCCTGCAATTTGCTGCACACAGTGCAGCACTGAGCACTAAAGTAGGGCCTTTAGATGAAATCAATTATATCCTAAGCAGGCGACCTGCATCATAATTAGCCAATCCTATATGGTGGACCCACTCCAGAACTGCATAAAGAATGCATGCACCCTACATTCTGATTTTCTCTCAATACTCTGAACCATTGGATTAGAGACATGGAAATTTTAACTTAGATAATGCTAGAGGCTGCTCCAGCTGTCCTACATCTGTATGTGCTAGATGCTGAAGTTATTGCTGCTGGTGCTGCTGGTGCTGCTGACAATAGGCCTAGGCCAAGAAGGAGAAGACTGTTCAGGACCAGGCTAACCTTTCAGGAGCTACATGAGCTGGAGACTGTAGAGTGCTACAGGGTGGACAGGGACATATTAAAAGACCTCCGTGAGCTCTGTTGTCCCAGATGAAAGTAAGGTATGTGTTGCCCTAAGATACTAGCTGCAAGTACTTTTCAAGGACCAACTGAGGATATGATGGGGGTGTAACAGGCATCTGCATCCAGGATCCTCCACCAGTTCCTGGATGCTATGCTTCAACATGCCAGTGAGCACATATCCTTTCCTCTTCCCCCTGAGGTAAGTGCCACTAATATGCAACAGTTCTACCATGTAGTGCACTACCCTGAAGTACTGGGTGCCATTGATTGCACTCATGTACACATCAAAGCACCACCTGGTAAGCAGGCTATAATCTATGTAAACTACAAGGGATACCACTCCATCAACTACCAAGTCATGTGCAATGCCCAGGGGGGATTATCATGAATATGTGTGCTAGCTACCCTGGGAGTTATCACAACTCCCATATCTGGCACTCATCACAGCTGTACCAGATGTTTGCTGGGGGGGGGCATCCTACAGGGCCATTTACTAGGGGATGCTAGCTATGCCCTGTAACTGTGGATGATGACACCCATCAGAAATGTACACACACCCACGGAAGATCACCATAATGAGGCACATGCACAAACTAGGAACATCAGAGAGCATGTATTTGGTCTTCTGAAGTCACGTTTCCAGTGATTTGATATATCTGGTGGAGCCCTGCAGTATTCTCTATGCACATGTGCACAGATATTCACAGTATGTGCAATGCTACACAATTAGATCCTACAGAAACAGCTACAGCAGGATCAGCAAAGGGAAGGGAAACACAGCCCCCCCCCCACCAGTGCCTAGGCCACCACAGCCACAGTCACAGTCACAGGAGACATAGGCATGCTCAGTATGCCCTGGCTTTGGCTAAGAGATAATGCATACAGATTCACTTAAAACCTAGGGACATAGGGACTAACAACTTACTCTTACTCATGTACATATATTAAAACTGATGCTAGCCAGCTCACACACGTGTACCTATCCATGTATTGGCCATGTAATACTTGCATCAGACAGTCAGCCCTGAACTACAGTGGTGTCAGCTGCTGCATTTGCAAGGTAAGTCCATAACCTACACAGAACTATAGTTGAGTATTATGATATGTCATTGAGTTATGGAACTGGTACATTATGCAAGTAATTATAGTGTGCTATTTGGACAGAAATTGCATCCACATGGGACTACAGACACCCATTCCATTATCATGTCCTCATTTGACTCCTGACTAAACTGTCTCTCTCAGATAATACTAATACCGATACTTCACTGATACTAAAAGAATACCAATACATCTACTTCACTGATACTAACATTACGCTTACTTTAGGTCAAGTAGCTCTGATGACAAACAAGAAGAGTTAACCTAAAAATGTCCCTGTAACTCATACACAGAAATTGCATAATGTTGTAAATGTCTCTCATTTCTCTTTTCTATGCTAACCTGCACCTTATTCTTAATTTTCTGATTCCTTATAGAAATCGTTTATGATTTCATGGTGTATTTGGAATGTTTTGCTAGCCTATGTGCTTGTATTAGAACTGAGTACTTAGTTATCATACAGGTTCCTGATTATTTAAACTCTGTTATCTAGTATTTATATCACACTGTGTTGCCAATTCTAATCAAATTTTGTTAAACTGTATGTACAATGTAAAGCTTTTCTCCCCGGGTCTCCACTGAAAAAGGACATGTGTCCAGTCAGACTTTCCCTGTAATGAAGTGTAAAATAAAATAAAATAAAATAAATAAATAAAAATAAAATTTGTAATCAGTAGGCCTCATGCATGGAATATTCGTGCAGTCCTACTGCAACAGATTAGTGGTACATCATTCAAGGGAGATGTTAGAAA
>NC_056732.1:1523848799-1523906299 GCF_019279795.1 Protopterus annectens | reverse complement strand
TTCCAGAGTGAGGGGAGCCTCTGGGATATACATCTGTCCCTCCAGCATGTCTTATTTATTTCTGTGCTGAGGTTCAAGTCCCTGGAGTGTGTAGCTCTAAGGGATTTGGATTTCCTGAGGTGAAACATGTACATTAATTTTGGGTTGGACATGGCTTTATACGTCAGACACAGATTGCCCCTGAGTAGGCGGTACGCAACTGAGTCGAGCTGGAGTTTCTTTAGCTGAACTGCATAGGGCATCTGTTTGAGCCCCTTGATCCTCTTGGTGAGGTACTTTTGTGGTCTTTCCAGTTGCTGCAGGTGTCGGGTAAGGTACATCCCAAATGGGGCATTGTATTCAATTATGGGCCTGATAAGTGATGAGGGGCACAATGACCTCTCTTGATCTAGATGTAAATCCTTTCATGATAAGGTGGGCTACATAGAAGGTCTTTCTAACCACTTTGGCAACGTGATTGTCAAAGGAGAGATTGCTATCTACTTGGGTCCCCAAGTCCCTAATTACTTCTTCCGCATCAACTGCAAGGCCCAAAAGAGTGCAAAGCCATGCCAGATTTTGAATTCACACTTGTTTTATAGAGAGATGCACACACACACACACACACACACACACACACACACACACACACACACACACACACACACACACACACACACACACACACACACACACACACACACACACATGCTCAAAACTGGTAGTGTTGTCACATAGCCAAGCTAATAAACAGTTATTTGACTGCTATGCTATTAGCCGCAGATAACAGTAAGAAGCACTGCGACTCTGCAGGCCTCTCAAGCTGTTCAGCACAGGGCTTGTTTAGGTTCTCTAGGATTAGTTCATCTGCAGTCATTTATAAAACAGACTTCAGCCATGGCAGGTGCGTTAAGTATTGTGCTCTGTAGTCTGTAAAAGTAAATAGGTAGAGGTTCTAATCTCACTCCAACCCTCTTTGTGTGTGTGTGTGTGTGTGTGTGTGTGTGTGTGTGTGTGTGTGTGTGTGTGTGTGTGTGTGTGTGTGTGCATCTCCCTATAAAACAAGTGTGAATTCAAAATCTGGCATGGCTTTGCACTCTTTTGGGCCTTGTAGTTGATGCAGGCCTCCAAAGTCTTGTCCTCCACAAACCTGCTGATGTCTTCTACCATGAGATTACCCAAAGTCATGCTAATTCTAGACTTGAGCTGTGGCACATCTGATAAGTTCTGTGTTGTCTAGTCTGTAAATGTGGATATTTAAGGGTCCTTTTCTCACTGCATCCAACTTGGTGTGTGTGTACTTTGCAGTGTTCTGTAAATGTGAATAGGTAGTGGTACTATTCTCACTACAACCAGCTTGGTGTGTGGGAGGTTAGTCAGATCATTTTATATCAGCCTATGGGACACTATCCAGTTCTCTTCAACAGACACTGCTAATGTCATTAGCAATAGATTATTGCTTGTGTATTCATCAAAACAGACCATGGTTGTGCAGTGCCGTACATGCAATATGTCATTAAGTTTATGGTGTTATTCTAAGGTAAAACAGTACCTGACAGTGTGATATAACATGGTGGATTGAGTACACTGCTTTGCCAGGCATATGGCACTTGCCTGAGCCATAATCCTGTTATTAGGCAGGGTCATAAAATCAGACTTACAAATGTGACAATGTACAGCTGCAGCAAAGTAAGGGTCATAATGCTACATCCTTGGAGTTCACAGCATAAAACGCATTCTCTGTAGGCAATCTTTGCAGTGAAGATGTGGATATCTGTACATGCACAGAAAACTTGTTCAGGTTTGCAGTAAGTACTTTGGCCTTGCAAGGCTACAATGCCTTTCAAACAGCCAGACAGCAAATTAATGTTGTATGAAGTAATGTGGGACTACAGTTATAAGACATGCTAGAGGAACAGGAACATTTCTCGAATGTGGACACTCCTCTGCAGTAGGCCTCACATCCATGTCAAGCTGAACACCTCCATTACCCTGTTGAAGGGCAGGCTGCATGAATTGCTGTGAAACTATCTAACATAGATAATAGATGTGGATCTTACTAGACCAACCTTAGACATCTATGACACTTGACATTGAACATTATATTCTAATGCAGCAGCTATGCTCCTAATCACTATCAGGTCACTACCCTAGTCACATCCTATGAACCTCGGAACCCAAGGCATAATGCATGCAAAACTGAACCGATTGGTCTGGTTGCTATTCAACACATCTACCTGGAAAAGGCTACAACAAGCTTACAGACCCTTGCATCATCTGGGATGAGACTGTGGCTCATCAAACAGGCCTGTAGTCTGCTTCTTATCTTGGGATTGTTCCTAACGTCCTGCTTCTGGTGAGAGCATAAGCAAAGGAGCATTTATATCCTAGTAGAGTGAGGCTCTGGTGAGACCAGCTGTAGCAGTAGCCAGGCAGTAGCCATTTATGCGAGTTTCCTCTTTTCATCATTCTTGACAAGCTAATTCTTTGTTTTCAGTAAGCACTGCTTTATTTGCTTCTAAACTGAGGAAAAAACTGCCTAAATACATAATCCTTAACTTTCAGCATCTATATATTATCCCCTTAACTGTTTGGTAGTGCTCTTTACAGACACAGACACCTTGAGTGACATTTTTCCTGTAAAACCATGATTGAATTTTCTCCAATACCGAGTTGCACACAGGACAACTAGGCCATAGTGACAAGCACTGTCCGCAAAGTTTCAAACTGGATGCTCGTGACATTGATTGAAATTCTCAATACAACTGTCTAATCAATAAAAAAGGGTCTGTTGCCATGCTTATGAACTTTCCCACTGTGACCGTTACCACCTTGGTGGATATGGGCATCCTAAGGCAATGTAGAAATTGCCTCATGTTTTATGACAACCAGTTCTTTCACAAACAAACAGGTATGGTATGTGAGGGATATATTTACACAATGTCACTGGAGGCAAAGCTCTCACATAAAAGTACTCCTAATGTCCATAAAGTAGTCAGTAGTACACATGCCGCACCCATCACACACAATTCAAAGCAGATATATGCTGAGGCACTGAAATGTAAGCTTCCTAAATCACAAAGACCTCCTAGAAGAAGCATAGATAACAAATACCCTCAGCAGCCCCAAATGCACTCTTTCAAAACAACACCCACATCATCACATAGAGCTACATCTCATGGGGGCTCAACCTCTAAGCTCGTAAGGCAAGCCACCACACAATCCAACATTCTAGTCATTGGAGATTCCATTGTGAGACACACTGATGTCCCTCTCACCAAGCTGAGTAAGGAGAAAGGCATGGTCAGTTGCTTATAAGGGGCTAGGATCTGCCACATTATGCATGCACCCATGTCATTGGACCACAAGTAACACAAACTCAACATGTGAGAGATGCAACTATATTAACAGCCTTGAATCCATGCTCTCTCGCACACCAGTCAGTACATATGACAATGAGCAGGTTGTCAGCATTCACACCTCACGTCCTACTCCACCCAAACCCACATCACGCATGCCTACATATCTGGAGGTCCTCACCAGAAACTTACTTAAACACCAGAGACCACCCAAACACAAAAACAAGCACGCTACACATAATACTTCCTCTGCAGAGCACAACACACATAATAGCTCATGCACAAGTCTCTCACCTGTCAAGCCCTTAAGACAAAACACAAAACCAAACATATTACTCCTAGGTGATTCCATCGTGAGACACATAGCTGTCCATCACACCAGACTGGATAAGAAGGTAACAGTCAGCTGTCTGTCAGGTGCCAGAATAAGCCATATCACACATGCACTCACGTCTCTCAAAAACAGGTACTGCTATGACTCTGTCGTAGTCCATGTTGGTATGAATGACTTGAGACATACCTCTCTGGAATATATGAAAAGAGACAGGATTGAGCTCAAGGAATATGCATCTCAGGCAGGCATGTCCCTAGCCATAAGCAGCATTTTACCTTCACCTGCGATGATGCCTCAATGCAAACAGAAAATGATTGACTTCAATAATTGGCTTAGTTTCTATTGTCATTCTAAGGGGATACAGTAACTGTCAGCTTGGGTTCACATGATCAAAAGACCTCAATGCTTTGCCATAGATGGTCTTCATCTTTCATTCCTGAGATTTCAGCTACTGGCTAAGACTCTTGCCATCCCCATACTGCCTTTTTTAGGCAGTATCTCAAGGACAAAAATCCTGATGTGAAAACTCCATCTAAAAACAACCTCATGGTAATGCTACTAAACTCTAGGAGTCTTTACATGAAACTGCACTCACTGGAAGCAGTCCTCACCTTGGAAGAATTAGACATTTGCACAGTCACAGAGACTTGGTTCAAGGCTGTGGAGAGCACCCCAACCATACCAGGCTACACCTCCTTCCACATGTTCAGACCATAAACTGAAGGCATGAAAACTAAAGGAGGCAGTATATCACTATTCATTAAAGATAAATAAACCTCCAGATTAGTTAAACAGTATGATTACCTGGAGATACTTCAGATGCAATTAACTGTTGGCAGGACAAGTATTCAAGTCATTGCCAGCTACAAGACCCCCTCCATGAATCAGGACATCAACTCTGCCAAATTGGATCTACTTGAATCTATCAAAATACATCTAAACACCCTGGTTTTGGGTGATTTTAATTACCCATCCAATGACTGGGTAAATTACTAGTGCTCTAACTCACTTGCTTAAAGGTTCCTCAATTTTGTTAACTCCAATACACTGGACCAGCTGGTTGACACCCCCACATAGGCTGCCAACATCCTGGATCTGGTGGTTTCCAATATTTGAGACCACAGTAGCAGCCCCACTGAGGTCTCCCCTAGTGAGATCTGACCACAAATCAGTCTCATCAAGGTCAAAATAGGTGCCACTACCTCCAATAGCAGACCTATCACTACTGGTGTCCCCTAGGGATCTGTACTGGGACCACTATTGTTTGGCATCTACTTCTCAGAGGTCCAGGCAAAGACAAAAGGTCTGTGGTTGACCACGTTTGAGGACAACTGTAAGTTGGGTGCTGTCATTGACTCCCCAAATGATGTTAACATACTTCAAGAGGGTCTCACAGCAACAAATGGCTGGTTCCAAAGTCATGGCCTTAAGTTAAATGAAAAAATGTATTATCATACCATTCAGCAAAAATACGGCCCTTACTGATTACCACATTAGCGGCAACCCCCTAAGCACACAACTGGGGTGAGAGACCTGGGTACACAAGTTGACAATTTCACATTTGACAATCATGTATCGGCAGTGGTCAGAAAAGCCTTTTACTTGGTTCATCTCATAAGTAAAGGGATTGCATCCAGAAAAAAGGAGGCTATTACCTCTCTATACTCCATCTTTAGGTAAATAATTGAGTACAATTCCCCATTTGGTATGTACCTCTCCAAACACCTGCACCAACAGGAAAGACCACAGACATACCTCACAAAGAGAATCCATGGCCTCCAACACCTGTCCTATGTGGACAAGCTCAAATCACTATCACTCTACTCTCTATCGTACAGATTGCTCAGAGATGACCTGTGTCTCACCTACAAGATAATCTCAGACACTGCTCTACTAGAGATGATCCATATCCGTAAGTCTAACTCCTCGTGTAGTATCCGATCAAAAGGCTTAAATCTAACATGTGACATTAACAAAACCTGCTAGAGAGACAGGTCTGTCTCCCAGAGGCTGCCCCATCTCTGGAATAGACTCCCCATACACGTCTAGCAAAGTATGTCACTGACCCTCTTCAAGCACAACCTTGATGAGTGAATGGGCAACCACAAATTTGTCCCAGAGGCTCCACCTGTGTCCCTCATTGACAGAGGTGACAGGTGTTGATTGTGGTTTCTTTTCTGGGGATAAATTCTTGGCTAGGCTTGTAAGGGCCCCAGAGCCATTAGCCTAGTAATCTCCTATGATCCTATGATCAGTCAAAATAGCTATCACATCTGACTCTCCAGCTGCAAGTAAACTAAAGTATTTCTCTGAAGCAGATTATAACCTCTTACAGGATGGTACAAATAGTTTTACTGCATCTTCACCTCAGATGGAACTGGCAACTATGCTGAGTTCTACACCAATGCTTTATACAAAAATCTGTCTAACTACATTGACTTGGTCGTACCTGATAGGACCAAAACAAGCTCCTCAAGGAAGAGCAAACCTGTCTAGTGGACAACTGCCATTAACATGTTATGCAATAAGAGGAAGAAATTGCTGTCTAAGAGTAAGAGGGAACAAGCCCTAAACTGGAAACACCCCTCCTCAACTTAAACAAGTAAATAAGACTTACTGTGAAGTCCTCTAAAGCAAACTACAGATCCAAATTAGCTTCCTCAATTAAGGACAACCATAAGGCATTCTTTATTTACATCCATAACCTAAAAGGAAAGGCCCAGATTTACGTCAAACTGGTAGTTAATGAAAACATGTATATTGAGCCTGTGTACATAGCTAACCTGTTAGCCGACAGGTTCTGTGAAAACGTCACTATCCTATCCCCACCGCACGCACCACATGACATCCCTACCACCTGTTCTCTACCTTGCATCTCTAAAGAGCAGATCATACACAGCCTCTCTAAGGCCAAAAACACAGCATCTGTGGGACCTGATAACATCCCAGATTGTGTCCTACATGGGCTCTGACAAGAATTAGCAACACCACTGGGTACTCTTTTCAATCATAGTCTAAGCTCCTGCTTTGTCCCAGCAGAATGGGAAACAGCCACTGTTATCCCCTTGCACAAGGAACTACAGACCTAGTAGCTTGACTAGCCTTATCTGCAAGACCATGAAGAGAATCATCATAAACTTTATCAACAAAGATATAGGTAATCTCCAAACACCTGACCCTACTCAGTTTGGATTTGTCAAAGGGAGATCATGTCTATTAAACCTGGTGGACTTCTTTGAGACAGTCACTAAGGACCTGGATGAGGGGAAATCTGAGCATATAGCCTACCTAAACTTAGCCAAGGCTTTTGATAGTATTCCCTACTCAGGCATCATTGACAAATACCCAGATAGGTGTCAACCCTTATATCATTACATAGGTCACAGACTAACTCACTGATAGCACCCATATGGTCAAAATATGGGAATCCACCTCCAACAGCAGACCTGTACCCAATGGTGTTCTACAGGGATCAGTACTGGGATGTCTACTGTTAGGACTCCATTAGTCCAAAGTACAAGCTAAAACTAAAGGTCAGTGGCTGACAATGTTTGCAGATGACTACAAACTGAGAGCGGTCATAGATTCTCCAAACGATGTCAACATCCTACAAGAAGGTGTTAGACAAACATATAACTGACGCCAAAGTCATGGCCTTAAACTCAATGCAAAATAATGCATTATCATCCATTTCAGTAAGTGTGATGTTCCTGCTAACTACCACATCAATAACACCCTAAGATTGCACTCTGTTGTGGGAGACCTGGGCACACAGGAGACAGCAACTTTACCTTTGATCAACATGTCTCCACAGTGGTAAGAAGGCCATTCTATATTGCTCATCTCATAAGTAATTGCATCCAGAAAAAAAGACGTTATAACCTCTCTGTACTCTTCCCTCATCAGGACAATAATTGAGTTCAACTCCACTTTTCACACCCTTTGGGTATGTACCTTTCCAAGCATCTCAAGCAAAGGTTTCTCACAAGGAAAATCCAAGGTCTTCAGCATCTGTCCTACGTGGATCATCTGAAGTCACTGTCACTTTACTCTGTTTCATACAGACTACTCAGAGGTGGGCTATGCCTTGCGCATAAGGCCATCTTTGATCCTGCTTTATTGGAAATGCTGCATATCAGCAAGTCAAATGGAACATGAGTTACTCACTCTAAAGACGTTAACCTGGTATGTGACATTAATAGAAACTGATGGAAGGACAGATTTGTCTCCAAGAGGTTACCACACTCTTGGAATAGACTCCCACTTCATGTCAAACAGAGCACCTCATTGGCCCTCTTCAAATGCAGTTGGGACGATTGGATGGGTAACCGTTAATTTACCCCGGGGTTCCTCCAGTGTCCCTCTTGGAAAGGGGCAATTAGTGGTGATTGTGGAAATAAGGGTAGAACTTTGCTAAGCTTGTAATGGTCCTACTTCCTATGATCCTATGATATGACTCAGTCATAGTCCATGTGGGAGTACATGACCTGAGACATACCTCATAGGGTATAATTAGAACGACATCTTGGAGCTCTCAGAATATGTGTCCCAAGCTTGTATGAGCATAACATTGAGCAGCATTTCACCTCCAAGGATGATGCTACAATATGAACACAGATTAGTGACTTTAATAATTGGCTTACTTTCTGGTGTCATTCTAAGGGGGTGCAATATTTGTCAGCATGGAAGGAGATGGTCAATAGACCAGGCTGCTATGGTAGGAATGATCTGCACCTCCACCCTCTAGGCCAATATTAGCTAAAACAATTGTCTTCCCCCATAGTGTATTTTTTAGGCAATGCCAATCTGAAATTACTTCCGACACTGTAAGTCAAAACCAAGAAAATCTGAAGGTATTACTGCTAAATGGGAGGAGTCTAAACAAAAACTCCAGTCCCTAGAAGTTGTCTTGTGCGGTCACTGACACATGGTTTAAAGCCACGACGAGCACACCAAAACTGAAAGGTTATTATACCTTTCACACAATTAGAGCAGCAACTTCACAGGCAGGGACTGAAGATGGAGGTGTCTCTATGTACATCAAAACTAAATATACTTCAAGGCTGGTAAAACAGGACAATGAACTTGAACTGCTACATGTTCAAATCAACATAGTCAAAATTAAATACTACTTCCAAACAAGCTATAGGCCCCTCTATGACCCAGCCAACCCATACCATGTATTTCAACTTATGACAAACACTAACCATTCAACCCAATACCATATTCATGGGTGACTATAATTACCCCACTATTAAATGGGAATCCTATAGGAAACCAAACACACAGGCACAGCAATTCCTGGATTTTGTAAACATAAACTCCCTAGAGCAGATAGTCAATATGCCAACCAGGGGTGCAGCCATACTGGATCTGGTCCTCACCAATATGGGAGAGTGATGTACATCCCTTACTGTAATGTCTTCCCTGATAAGATCTAAACACAAAGGGGTCTCCTTTCAAGTAGAAATAAACCCTGAACCCCCACCTAAACATGGAATATTCAAGAACTACTGTAAGGCTAGCCTACAGCTATTACATGATAACCTGGTCAATTTCAAGACTCCCATAAACCCAGAGTACACTGAGGCTTAAGCAGAAGTCTTCACAGAAACCTTGTACGAGCATGTTAATAACTGCATAGAGGCAGCCATACCCACCAGAGAGAAGTACAGAACTAACTCAAAATCAAACCACCCTGGTTGAATCACAGAACAAATAGGTTGTATAACAGAAGGAAGAAAATCATGGCAAAACATAGGAGGTGCAGCACACAGCAGGATAAAATCTAGAATTTTTTTTTTGTCATACTCTTACATAAAGGCGGCAATGCAACTGACCCCTCAAACTTCAGACCAATTGCTATCCTATCTCTCCTGTCTAAAATTCTAGAGAAATGCATCCACAAACAGCGCCTTGATCACATTCTTCAAGAAAATGTTCTTACCTCCACACAGCATGGTTTTCACCCAAAACATAGTACTACTACTACTGGTCAGACATCCTTCCTAAATACTATCACAAAATCCTGTGAGAACAATACGTTAGTCTCCTGCTTGTTTTTTGATTTACCCAAAGCCTTCAACACTGTTTCCCACAGACTACTTTTATCCAATCTAGCTTCACTAAACCTCTCTAACTGCACTATCTTCTTTCTCCAGTTACCTCTCCAACAGATTCCAGGCAGTGAAATGGCAATCTAAATTCTCTTTCTTCCTACATCTACAAACTGGAGTGCCCCAAGGCTCCATCCTTGGACCCCTACTTTTTAACATCTTCATTAATAACCATCACTCTTCTTGCCCACTCTCTCTTATTCAATATGCTGACCATTCCACAATTATCTCCTGCTCTGATGACATCACACACATCCATACCCTCACTGAAGAGTCTCTCCACTCTTTCGAAAGATTGCTTACTTCCAACCAACTGCTACTGAACCCCAAGAAAAAAACAAACTTCTATTCCTACCTACAACTCTCCAACATCATAAAACTACCTTTTCTGTCTTGTCCCTGAAGAATACAATCATCTCTACTGAACCTAGCACTACACTACTAGGTGTTATTATCCATGACCATCTAAAGTTTGATCTCCATACTCAGCAATTCATTTAAAAAACTCATGAAAAACTAGGTCTACTATAAAGACACAAAAAATGCCTCACTAAAACTTCCAGACTATCCCTATCCCTTTCCTTATCCCTTTCACAATCCTTCCTACTAACACTACTTTATGCCGCTCCTATTCTGAAACTCCTCCAATCTAATTTTATGACTAAATTAGAACTTATAACAAAATTGCAAGATTTACCTCCAGCAAACCTTAGCACACTCATCACTGCATAGCTCTAAAAAAACAGCAGTGTGTGAAATTTCATCACCAAATTCGACTTTCCCAGATTCTCATGGCTCATTTGGTCTTACATGAACTATCATACTGCCCCTCTCTCTCTACTCTCATCCAAACTTACACCCCAACCATCTTCTCTGTAGCTCTCAACAGAACCTATTGCAAGTTTGTAAGCCCTATACAAATATTGGCAAGCTACTCTACATCTATTCAGTATCTCATGCTTGGAATAAATTACCACTAAAGGTCAGGTCTATCACCAACCTAAACACCTTTAAAATAGCACTGAAAGACAGCCTTCATAAATCATGGTTATGCTTCTGTAATGACCCGACATAACTAATATCAACTTATAATCTGTTGCCCTCTTAGCTCCTAATTTCTGTAGTTTTTTTCACTGGCTACCTTCCTGGTGTTATCCTCCTGCATATACTCTAGACATAATTTTTCTGTTTCTCTTTTACTCTTTTTCTAACAAATGACCTCTTACTAAGTTTCTCTCCCAATCTATTGCTTGCAATTTGTCTTCACTCTTCATCTCCTATATATTCTACATTATTATTATGCTTTTATTTTGACGGATTTTACTTGTATTACCTTTATTATATTTTTATTTGTCCATGCTTTAGTTTGATACATTAACTTTCTGTTCACCTGTAAACGTATACCATGTTAGTTATTAGCTGCTATATTATTCTTGTATCACTTGTATCAACAAATCTTGTTTTCTTTACTGTTTGTCTTGTATTTTTGTATTGTAACTACTGACCTTGTTATTTTATTGTTTGTTTCATGTACTATTGGTGCTTTCCTCCTTGGGTCTCTGCTGAAAAAGGGCTTCTGCCTAGTCGGAGCAACTTGGTTAACAAATGTCAAACAAGTAAATAAATCAATAAATAAAACACTATCAAACTAAAAAAAAAAAAAAAAAAAAAAAAAACAGAAGACAAAGTCTGCCAATTTGATGTAAGTTTGGCCTCCCAGGCCAAAGACAACCACAAAGCATACTTTAGCTATGTCCGAAACTTCAAAGGCTTTAAACAATTGAGTGCAGAGCTCATTGTAATTGGAGCCACCTATAATGAGCCAGAAGATATAGCAAACATCCTGGCTGATAAATTCAGCCCCAAATTTACCCCCTCTCTCCCCCCATCAACATTCACTCAAGAAATAGCATCAAATATAAGTCCCACTACTATCACTTGGGAACAGGTCCTTAATACTTTTTCTAAGGCCACGTGCACTGCATCAATGGGCCCAGACACTATCCCAGGATACCTTCTAAATAACATGAAACATGACCTATCAGGGCATCTGGAATTACTATTTAACTGCAGCCTCCAAACAGGCTTCATGCCTCATTAATGGAGAACAGCAACAGTCATCTCTTTGCACAAAGGTGGGCCATCTACAGGCCCTGGAAACTACAGATCCAGAAGTCTCACTAGTCTTATATGTAAAGCCATGGAAAGAATTATCATGAAAATGATCAATAGAGATATAGTACACCTCCAGATACTGGAGTAAACTCAGTTTGGTTTTGTCAAGGGCAGATAATGCCTACCCAACCTGGTGGACTTCTCTGAGAAGGTAACTAAAGCAATGGATGAGGGGAAAATTGGTTCACACTCCCTACATGAACTGACAAGGCATTTGACACTATGCCCCACTCAGGCATTGTTGACAGACTGAAAAGGTTAGGTTCAAACTCGTATGTCACCCGGTGGATAGCCAACTGGCTCACAGACAGGAACCAGGAAGTTAGAATTGGGGAGTCCACCTCTACAAGGAGGCTATTCACAAGTGGACTCCCTCACAAATCAGTCCTTGCACTGCTCCTTTTAGGCATTTACTTCTCTGAAGTCAAGGCCAATTCTGTGGCTGACTAAATTTGCAGATGATTGCAAATTTGGGGCTGTGATTGAATCCCACTGTGACACAAAAGTTCACCAGGAGGGGTTGGAACAGACATACAACTGGTGTCAAGAGTCATGGACTAACACTAAATGCCAAGAAATGCATAGTACTATCCTTTGGGAAGTCATCCACCCCTTGTAACTATCATACTGACAACATACCTCTAACAGTTGACCCAGCAGTCAGGGACTTAGGGACACATATAGATAGTAATATTTATTTATTTTATTTTACATACCCTTTGACTGTCATGTGTCTACAGTATTGAGCAAATCATCCTATGTTGCACAACTTATAAACAAAGGTATAGCATCTAAGCCCAAGGAATTCATTGTTCCACTGTATTCAGCATTCATCAGGCCTATCATTGATTACAATGCCCCCTTTGGTTTGTACCTAACCAGGTATATCCAACAACTGGAAAATCCAGAGGTTCCTCAGTAAAGCAAAACGGGACATAAGTAAAATGTATCATGTAGAGTGCACCAAGGGCCTATCCCTGTATTCTGTCTCCTATGGGCTTCTGAGGGGAGATCTATGCCTGGTATACAGGGCATTGTCAGACCCCACTCTGGACCTCTTGCATATCCACAAAACAAACAGCACCAGAAGCACCCATTATACAGACTTACACCTTGCCTGTGATATAAATAGGATATGCTGGAGAGACAGGTATGTATCCCAAATACTACCCCCTCTATGAAACAGGCTCCCCATCCATGTGAAGCACAGTTCCTACCTAACGCAAATCAAATGCAACTTGGACAATTGGATGCGGAACAGGAAATTCATCTTGGGTTTGGTACTTATGTTTCTGATGGACACAGGCAAACTGTAAATGGTTCATCTCCCAGGCCCTTGCTTGTAAATGTTTCATCTTCCAAACCCCTGCTTACACTTATCAAGGGTATCAGACATTGTCAGAGATTTGGGATTCATGGCTGGGCTTAAAGAAGTCCTTGTGTTCATTAGCCTAGTAAACATCTATGAACCTATGAACCCCAAGAACCTATACTGTATTACCATTCTGATGACATTTGTCTTCTGTGCTGACATTCAATCCTGTGCTCTGACATTGATGGGTGGATTGCAGATGTGTACCCATAAGTGTGCACTACACAATCCTGAAAGTGAAACATAAATATTTTCATGAGACACATTTCATTGTGTAACTCCACAGCCCTTACAACAGCAGCATCCATTGTAAAGTACACAAATTATTATGCTAGCTACAGTATAAATGGCAACAGCACCAGTGGATGAAAGGAATTCATATTAATGTAGATAGTCACCCTGTGTATTAGACACATAGCTTTATTTCCTTGCATCCATGAGAAAGATAATAGGGATGTGGCACAGTTATCAACACTTGCACAGGTGTTGGGTGAGTGTGCAGGAGGCCTAGGCTGACCCAATAGGTTGACAAGCGTATGTGAGTAAGGAATGGAAGCAGGAAAGATGGACCTTTGGAAATGTTGCATGTATGTCTATAGGTGCCCTGAATGTGACAGTGGTGTGTGAGTGTCTGCAAAAACACAGTCAAGCTCAGTGCCATCCCTATGTGTCTATATGTTGGACAGCTGTGAGCTGTGCATGGTAGAGCTGACAGTTCATTGTCTCAACTCATGAACATGAGAACTGTCTCTGCCAGGAGTTGGACTGGCACCTCCACGCCCAAGTTCAGATGCTGTGCTACTACCTGAGGTTGACTTATGTCTGCTGGGCATGTGTCCTCCACAGGAACGTCCAGGGCCATGAGCCCATGGCCTGCTATGTCCTGGTGTGTACAGCACACACCTGTCTAGTGCACTGGATGTATTACCACTAGAACAGTGTGATTGGGCATGGCCATGTTCACTCTCAGCAGTTGTAGTTGTTGACCTACACCCATGAGGCTGACGCTCAACTCCAGTCAGACGTTTCATCACAGATAATGTACATTCCAAGACAAATAGTGTGAAATCTGTCTCAGACCTACCTCTTTCCACTGTGTCAGTCAACCGATCCAGGGTATCAGCAACACAGTGGAGGCAGTCACTGATGTCAGACTGTGCTGTATCCATAACCCTGGGCATTCATTGGGAGTTCCTTTCTTGCACATGCCTGTGTCTCCATGATGGCCCTAAACATACATCAAGTGACACGTGATAAGACACCTGCAACAGATGGTGGAGGGACAGAAGGCCTCCTACGAACGCCCTTATCAATCTGCCTGTGTGGAACCTCTCCAACAGTTTGGCTATGGCTAGTATCAACAGTCACTGAAGCCACTGTAACCACACTTCCCTGTTCAATGCCCCAGCCTCCGACTGTTCAATATCTGTGGCCTCAGGGGACTGGGTATGCATAGGCATACTGGCTGCGTACAGTGATAATCATGGTGGATGAGGGATGTCAACCTCTATGTCTTATTCAGTCTCTGCAATGCCCAGTTGTGCCTCAATTTCACCATCATCATCATCAGAGTCTGAAGAGACACTGACATCAGGTGGTATAGGGGACAAAGACTAACCTCTCTGGTCACCTGTGATAAAAAGGAAAAATCAATACATTAATACCTGCACTGCTATGCTCTGCACTACTATGGCCCAATATATGTTGAGCTGTATACACTGCTGTCACTATTACAGACTTGTATACCTCCCCACCTCATATTATAGGACATGTGGACATTATTTTCTAACCCCAATCTGTAATGATTTGGAAATAATTATTCAGTAAACAAGAATCTTATGATCAAAAACTAAATGATGTACACTGTGGACATTTTGCAAAAATCTGTACAGTTGACAGTTATGGCAATCATTAATACAGTTTTCAAGTCAATCACTATGGTCATACCTACAAGGCAGAAGTATGAGTCTAAACTGTGAACATTCAGAAAATATCAGTTGTTATTGTATCTTTCGGCTTTTCCCGGTTAGGGGTCGCCACAGTGGAACTCCGGTCCGCTAATGATTGGCAGTAGATTTTTATGTACCGAGTTGCCAGCCCTGACACACAACCTTCAACGAAGGTACGCCCATTCACGCATGTCTCCACACAGAATACGCTTTAGCTGAGAATCAAACAGGACAACATCTTACTGTGAGGCGACAATGCTACCGCAGCATCACCACCGCAGTATATTCAGAAAATATCAGTACAGTTGAAAATTATGCAGACAGTACACCACCACAGTATATTCAGAAAATATCAGTACAGTTGAAAATTATGCAGACAGTACATCAGTCCAGCCAGCAGGCCTGGGATGACACTTTAGCTAATATAATACATTGAAATATATCTTCATCTCTGATGTAACAGTTTTTTGCTTAGCAGCAGAGGAGCATGGCTTCTTCCAGTTCCTGATGGTCCTGAAAAAAGTTGAGGGAGAGGTAATAGCAACAGCACCACATGTTACAGCACAGCAGGGGGTTAATACATCCAAATATCTCGTATTTACAGTAATTACAAAGTTAAAAGGTATGTGATTGACAATCTCTACATGAGCTTAAAACTGCAGCTAACTTACTTCCACCCCAAAAAACACTTGGCACCCATGTAAAACTATATATACCTTGACAGGATGAATGCAACAGTATTCTACTGCTGATCTAACTAAGCATACCTGGAAGCTCCTCTTGAGAGGTATGGGCAGCACCCACATCTACAAAATACTGATTGATGCATGTCTGAGAGCTGTCTTGTGTAACAAGGTTTGCCAAGAATTCTTCTGTGGCTGTGAGAGGAGGTTCTGCTGCAGGCCCACCACCAGTGACCTGATAATCTCTAGCCATGTCAGCTCCATGTCTCCTTGCTGCTTTAATCATATCTGTGGCACAGTATCACACCTGCTCTTAGGTACGACTGTGATGACCCATGGCATTGATGTTATATACCAGTGCATCCCACAGGGTGGAACATTTTGACCTATTTGCCCTCCCTTCGGACAGCATGACCTGGTAATGTTGTTGCAACTCCTCAATGATGAGGTCATTTTTGCAGAAAATGGTGGCCTGTGTCGTGTATGCATAATGTTTCCTGAAATACAAAGAAGTGAGAAGAGATGTAAGGATCACATATGTATGAGTAAACTATGTAGAGATACAGCAGTAAAGGAAGGTTATAAGTATTCAACACTTGATTACACACGTCATATTCAACAGTGAACCAAACATACAAAGGGTGTGAATGCAACTAGGATACTAGCAATAGTGACATATTTCTGTTTGTACCATGACAGATACTAACATATACTCACACACCAAACACAGCAGTCCATTACAGTGCACCCATAGCATGAACCCCCCCCCCCAAAATGAAATATAAACAATAGTGCTAACAAAACAGCAGTGCTCTATTACAACTGCTATGAAAGGAAGTACTCAAGAGACCTGTGTACCCAGTTATCGGACAGCATTATAGCCCTGGTGTACTCTACATCCTCTGTATGTGTAACAGGGCTGGAGATCAATGTCATGTCATCAGTACAGTTCTAACAAAGGCTTACTTATGTAAGCCACATTCTTCCTAAGTATATTTAAACACATGCATCATGCAGAAAACAAAATGGGTGCATACCTGATGGAGTACAATACTCCTCTGTTGCAAGATACTGCTGTACAACAAAATGTGTCAATGAGTTGATGTAACTGTCATGCACACTGCTTTGCCTACCTAGAAATCTTACTTTTTTATGCTGCTTCTCATTAGCAGTTGATTGCATTAGAACCAATCTATGCTTCAGAAATGCTAAACGCAGCCTACACAGCTGAATTGCAGTATAATAAGCCAATTCGGTGCAACTACTCAATATGATATAAGGCATCAATGTAGATCCCATCCCCCTTTCTTATATGTTGGGATGGAAATTTGTGGGGTAAAGATACAACGGCAGCACACAGATAATGTTTGTTGCAGTTACTGCTTGCATACAGATGTGTGCACTACAGGCTGATGCTGATGTTGCTGCTGCTGGAAATAGGTATAGACAGAGAGGATGAAGACTTTGCAGGGCGACAACACAGAAGAGTAACTGTGGGACCTGTGGCAGCCTTGATTAACAGGCAGAGGTAGAGTGAGGGAAGTCATTCCACTGGAAATTAAGGTCTGTTTTTAAGGTAAGTATGTTAGCCAAAGGTATCATTAACAGAGTAAAAGGCAACATGCTAGGTATGTCCAAGAACAAGGTAGGGGGTACATTAACCATTATGTCAACCACTCAAACAACTGCCATGTCCCATGTAATATCATGGTAGTCACCTTGAACATGAGTGCTGGCAATCCTTGCATCTATCATGATTCCCATATATGTGTGTTACTTTTACACCTGTGGTTGTCTGGAAACTCACTGGCAAATCATTGTGTACAGTATTCTGGAATTACTGGGCCATATTTGCATTACATACTTCAAATTCCTCTGGGAATTCATGACAATGCATGCAATTATATTCTAGGCACTTTCTAGGGTTGTAATAGTAATAGTTAAATGTGTTCCTATCTGTAGGCCTTTGACCTTCATTATTTAGAAGATGACATTCCATCTTTACTGCACTGGGTGGATAAATAGGTGATAACACAGTTACACATATCACAATTTATAATGGTGATGTTCATATACATGTATTTTAAATGTTAGACACTGCTGTATTTGAACCTAGGACCATGTGAACCAAAAAATAAATGTCTTTTAAGCATTTCATAGACTGAGCTACAGAGTCAGTAATATAGCAGGTATGTTTTTACATGTTGTACAGATAATTACACACTGAACTGCTGTTACATACCTCACTTACACATATTACTATGTGCATGGCTTTATAGTGATTTATTTCGCTACCAGATACCCAGTTAAATTCCAATTTTTCCATTAATCTTTTAACAGATTTTCTGTGCAATTTATAGCATCACATAAAAATATAAAGGATGAAAAAATGACAATTACTGTGTTTTGGTTCCAACACCTGTGCTAATTAAATGGTTGTGTGGCTTGGCAGGTTGATGCACTATTGTTCAATTCAGATGGTACTGGGCTTGATATAGAGTGTGGCTGAACATTTTGAGCATGATTATTATGATTTCACATACAGGTAATAATACACATCCATTTATCTTTGCTTAGTGAACCTGCGCATAGTGCAGCATCGCCCAATGATTCTTTAAAGAAAAGAAAATTGGGGAGACAGGACAGTGACAAAATGGGGTGCAAGCAGGGGTAAAACATAATGGAAGCCAAATAGGAATGTGCAGGAAGGTTCTAGGAAAGAACCATATCTATCCATTTCTTCAACAGCAACAACTGTGCACTTGCAAAGATTCTTAGCTGAATTTGTACTTTCACCTACAGAGAGAGAGAGATGGTTGATGTCAAGATAAGTCCATTGTCAAGCCAGTTTAGACGAAATTAAGTGTATCCAGTGGAAACGTGTGAAATGGAAAACTATGTATGGGACAAGATTTTGTTTTTTTATGGCACAAATGTCCTTTTTTTTAAGGAGAGAGTGGAACGTTGGGGAAGGGACACAGGTATGTATGGGGAAGGTAAGTTGGGAAGGTGAGGAAGCATTTGCAGACAGACAGACATACAAGACATCAAACAGGGTTGGTGACAGACCCGAGGATGAACATCTTGGTTGGGGAGGGGGTGGGGAGATCCAGGTCGCATGGAAGTCAGACATGGTAACAGTGTGACTCAAGTTCTCACCCATGGGACTGTCAGCACTGTATCTTCACTGCTCTTGTGGAGGCAGTGGCTGATGCCGGACTGCTGCACCAGGATGCACCAGGATGGACAGCATGCTCTCCATCTGGCTTAGACATGTGCCAACAGTCTGCTGCACAAACCTACCCACCATGCCTGGCAGTTGCCCATGGGTGACATAGTCATTGCCTCCACCTTCACTCCCAGAAGGAGCAGGTAGTGCAGAAGCAGCAGAGGGGATGTCACCTGGCTGCGGCCCAGACATGCTGAGCCCCAGTGCATCGGGGGGGGGGGGTCAAGGTAGGTGGATTGCCAGGAACCAGCCTACCTTATTGCTCTGTGGTAAATAGAATAGAAACAAATGAAAAAAAAACTAACCCAAAAAAATGTAATGAATAACATAAAAGACAACAATAATAAATAATGGAAAAAAATTGGAAATAATATAATCAGGAACACAACAATAAATAATGTAATGAGAATTTATTTAACAACAAAGCAATTATACATAAGGACAACATAAGAGATAATGCCAAATAATATGATAACAGGAAATGATAATAAGAACTATATTGATTAAACAAATAAAAGAACAGAAGGGGTGGGGTAAGAGAAGAAAGGAGAACATTAGTAACATCGCAGATACTATAACAAAATGTGCTACAAATAAGTTTATGATGTTTATTATTTGAAATACTACCCTTTTACTTACACACACACTATAGTTCAGATCAAATTGTATCCAGCAATTATTCAGTGCTGCTTATATTGGATATATGACCAGCACCTCAAATTTGCTCTTTTTCCCACTGTAGTGTTATCTCAGAGTTGGTATATATAGTCGGGGGATGGGAGGTGCAGCTCCCCCACTTGGGTGGATTTGATTTAGTGAGTTGTGTGTTCAAGACAGTGGGTGGATGAATGTTTCTGAACTATGGGAAAAATTCCGTGGTTCGCTGAAGTGAATTTCGGCAGCTTGTGATCAAAATTGCAGAATACATCTTTCGATTAATTAATGTAGACCCATGATATTCCACATATGTACCTCTCAGCCTCTTAGCATAAGACATTATGGCCCAAGCCGTACATAATGGTGGACCAAAGGCACATCAACAAGGAACATTCTTACATATTGTACTCTTAAAATAGTAACAAGGTGTTTGGGCAACAGATGTGACATTAAAATGCATTTATAGAGATGTCTAATATCTGAAATTCAGAGCATGACATTTTGTTTACATTGATCCTCACCAATGTGGCAGTGACTGGCCAGGAAAACAAGATCCTAGACCAAGCATACCACACACATATGGGGCAATATTCACTACATTCTGCAAAAATCATGACAGCTGAGAGGTATGCCCATGTACAGTGATTACAATTGACAGCTGGACAATCAAGGCACAAGTCTATGGGTGTGCACATCACATTCAAGCATGGTTATGTTTTATTGATGAAATGCTAAAACAGTATTGAAAACAGCACAATTTTAAGTTGGCTGCTGTGGGATTAGAACCCACAAGCAGTGACTACAGTAATACTGCACATTTTATTTAAAATACAACATTATGACAGCACTCACTCCTTTTACACTTTATTGATTCATATTGTTTCAGCTCTTGCATTTACACACATGAATAGCTGCCTAGGACCTTGGTTAACGTACATGTTAAATCTAGTCAATTATTGACTGTAATCATAGGTTCATAGGTTCATAGGTTTATACTAGGCTATCTGCCCTAAGGCATTTATAAGCCTAGCCCAAATTTTTGTGGCTTACGCCACCCCTTATATGAAAAAATACTGTGCCCATTTGTTTGTTGTGCCTCTGTCCAGCAGTGACACAGAGATGATTCCCGGGGTAAACCTACGATCTCCCATCCACAGGTCTAGATTTCTCTTGAACAGAGTCAGCGAGGTGCTCTGCCTCACATGGACCGGGATTTTATTCCACAGCATATAGGTTCATAGGTTTATCAACAGCATATGCCTGACAATGAGAAGACCACAACATTCATCTGGGTATTTAGCAACATTAACTAATGGCTGGAAGCTATGCTACACAGTACTGCATGCTTACTTACTTTAACTGGCTTTTACAGTTCGGATATGCACTGACATGTTAATGAAAGTCTATGATGGCCCAGGTATTTCATACATGACTGTTAAGACTGCAATATATGTATTTCTTATTTTATTATTAAATTATGCATTCATTTACTACATTATTGATTTTCTTACATACCATGCGCTTGCCTCATCCTGGCCAAATTCATTGCATGGGTCTGCACATTGCAAGCCCTCTCTTCTGCAGCTGTGGTCAGAGAGGGAAACCATTATGCATAACAGTTTAGCACAGATTCAACTTGTATATTTATAAATTACTAGAAAACATACTTACATATCTATGGGGTGTTCCCTGTTTGTGCGCCTGTATCCACTGATCCATAGTACCACTCTTCCATCATTGGAGGTCATCATAAGGGTGACGACACTGCTCACTAGTGCATGGAATACCAGTTGCACTGGTCAGTTACCTGGCCAAACTATCCTTAGCCTCAGACTTGCATTCTGAACCAAGATAGTTATTCTGCAGCACTCAGGATCCGTGGTGCTGTACCAGTGGTCCAATAAAAATCTTAGACTCCCGAACACCCCAACACTGTGCCCAAAAGTGTGCTCCTTCTCTCACTGCAACCATATCCATGCTAAAGATCAGGCTCCAAGGAATACTGTGAACTTTTCACCACTTGCCCTTTAAATGGGATGCATTCCCGCTCTTGCTTAAACCCCCCGTTTAAGCAAAGCTTAGCAATGCACAAACAAGGAAAAACCATTACCCATGTTTAAGCAATGTTTACCATCACTCAGAGTTTCTAAATATAGCAATAATTTAATCTAACACAGTTTCACAGCAGTATATGTAAAAGGTATCACTTCCCAGGACTCAGACCAGTGAAATAGTACACTGTAGGTCATCACTCAACCTATCACACCACAAGACTAGTGAAGTGAACTCATGTATCTTCACATATACCGCAAAGGTGCTACTGTAAGCATAGCACAGCTTCGCTGCATGGGTTTGAGTGGTGCTAAGCACCATGCAGGTAAGATAATTGAAAGCATCCATTTTCTGTTTTTAGATGTCTGCTGCATGTCTGATGTGTGGTTGCACAGAGCTAAGCACAGCTAAATCACATGGCGCATCACACAAACACGCATAAAGAGAAATAAATTATTGAATGTATTCAGTTTCTATTTTTAGATGTTTGATATATGTCTAATGTGTGGTTGCACATTGCCAAGCACAGCTAAATCATCAGCACATTGCGCAAACATGCACATAAAGAGAAAAAAATGATTGAATGTATCCGGTTTCTATTTTTAGATGTCTGGTGCATGTCTGATGTGTGGTTGCACAGAGCGAAGCACAGCTAAATCATATGGTGCATCATGCAAACATGCACATAAAAGTAAAAAAATATATATAATACATATAAATTACTGAAATAATTGCATACACAGCTCTGGCATTATTTATTATACACCTTTCAGTCAGGATAGGTATGCATTCAGTGTTACATGGATTCAATACCCATGCTCTGTGAAACTCCCTTAGATGCGCCACACCATTAATATGCATGGCACACTGCTGAGGAAATATTATGGCCATGTACATGGATACATTCCATATTAGATCTACAAGGAGCCTATATGGACTTTATTGAATCCTGGGGATAATAAAATAAAATAAATTTAATAAAATAAATATGCAGTTTGCCACTAGGATATCCTTATATAACACTGTATATTAGGTATGTCATAATAAAATAAAATAAAAATAAATAAAATAAGTAATGTGCCACTAGAATGCACTTACGTAACACTGCATATTAGGTATGCCCAAAAGTGTCATTCTCTGAATATAATATGGTTACACTAGAACAATCTTCCATCTATGTATGAGTTAATAATCCTGATCTTCTTGGTGTGTGGTTTTTATTTCCATCTTATATATGTGCATGTGCCAGGTCCATGAACCTGGGACAGTCTTTTTTTTATGTCTTTTTGTTGTTGCCATTTGGTATTGGTATATACAATGCCTTAGAATATAATTTGAATTCAATTTTCCATATTCTTTTTCTGTCAAATAGTGCTTGCCCTTCCTTAATTATAGCATACAAATCTAATAGCTGAATGTATTTCCAGAAGTCATGTCTGCATCGATTTTATTTTCATGAAAGCGTTTTCACACTTGTATATTGTTTTGGCTGCAGTGTTGTTCTTTCAGTGGTATCTTTAGAAAAATGTTCATAGTTTCATAGAATGTATACCTGTATTCGTCTGAAGACCAGAGGTGAAGTTAGGGAGCAGCAAAGGAGGCAGCTGCCCTGGATGAAAAGTATTAAGGGGAGTGCCTAGAAAATAATTGGGCTTTAGTGGATTACTGGCACACTGGTATTATACTTATGGTCAAAGATTAAGTACTGTAATGCGCCATGTGTGGTAAAAACTAAACTGCAAGAAGTTACTTACTACAGATTTAGCAATTGTAGCAAGCAATTTGCTACAGCTTCTACAGTTTATAAAGAACATTACCCCCCCAAGTAAGAATATGGAATATGATTTTTTTTGACAACATTGGGGAACTGCACAGGGTTGTAGGTTGTTTCACCGAAGACCATTATGCATGCAGATCCCTGAAGACTGAAACTGTATTTGTAGCCAACAGTTCAGTTGTCAAGTGAGATTTTGAAAAAAGAAAACATTAGACACTCAATGGAAGTCTATTCCATAACTGTGCAACAAAAGATACCTCAAAACTGTGTTAATCAGTGGCAATTTACACAGATGAAAGAACAGAACAATAACTTATATTTTGTTTTAAATCTAGACCTAGTATTTCCCTGAGTGTAGCATCATGACAGCCTTTCAGGCTGAGATAGTTTACCACTGAACACAACCTTCTTTGAAGGTTGGGCATTGGGCTGGCAACTCAGCACCATAAAAATCAACTGCCAATCATTAGCAGACCGAAGTTCCACTGTGGCGACCCCTAGCTGGGAAAAGCCGAAAGACAAACATTCAGTCTTCTTGGGTACACAACTGCCATCAATTAAAGAGACTCTGATTAACCCAAAATAAAGTTCAGCTGTCCTAGTAGGATTTTCCTGACATTTACTCAGTTGCCTGCTACAGCAAAAGCCATGGTTCGCAGAGAGTTTACAAAGCATCCAAGGGATCTCACTGTTGAAACGTATCAGTCAAGAGAAGGGTATAAAACAATTTCCACAGAACTGGATATACCATGGAACACAGAGAAGTGGAGAAAATATGGGACAACAGTGATGTTGCAAAGAACCAGACATATCTCCAAAATTGATGAAAAGACAAGATGAAAACTGGTCAGGGAGGCTGCCAAGAGACCTACAGCAACACTGAAGGAGCTGCAGGAATTTCTGGCAAGTACTGGTTGTGTACTACATGTGACAACAATCTCCCGTATTTTTCATATGTCTGGGCTATGGGGTAGGGATGCAAGACAGAAGCCTTTTCTTACAGAGAAAAAACATTCAGGCCTGACTAAAATTTGCAAAACAATACATCAAGTCTTCCAAAAGCATGTGGAAAATGTGTTATGGTCTGATGAGACCAAGGTTGAACTTTTTGGCCACAATTCCAAAAGGTATGTTTGGCGCATAAACAACACTTCACATCATCAAATGAACACCATCTCCACAGTGAAGCATGGTGGTTGCAGTATCATGCTTTGGGGTTGCTTTTCTTCAGCTGGAACTGGGGCTTTAGTCAAGGTAGAGGGAATTATGAACAGTTCCAAATACCAGTCACTTTTGCCCCAAAACCTTCAGACGTCTGCTAGAAAGCTGAAGATGAAGAGGAATTTCACCTTTCAACATGACAATGACCCCAAGCATACATCCAAATCAACAAAAGAATGGCTTCACCAAAAGAAAATTAAAGTTTTGGAATGGACCAGCCAGAGCTCAGACCTAAATCCAATAGAAAATCTGTGGGGTGACCTGAAGAGGGCTCTGCACAAGAGATGCCCTCACAATCCAAAAGATTTGGAACACTTTTGCAAGGAAGAGTGTGTAAATATTGCCAAGTTAAGATGTGCCATGCTGATAGACACTTACCCAAGAAGACTGAATGCCGTAATTAAATCAAAAGGTGCTTCAACAAAGTATTAGTTTAAGGGTGTGCACACATGCAACCAGCTTATTGTACATTTTTTATTTTTTATATTTATTCCCCTAACAGATTTGTTCATAGGTTCATAGGTAGGTACTAGGCTATCGGCCCGAGGGCCTACGTAAGCCTAGCCAGCAAGGTTCCCTGGCTTATGCCACCCAAGAAAGTTATTTTCCTGTGCCACTGTCGAGCAGAGACACAGAAGTGATACCTGGGGTGTATTTCCTATTTCCCATCCGCTCATCAAGATTTTTCTTGAAGAGTGCTAATGAAGAACTTTGCTTGACATAGATGGGTAGCCTGTTCCAGAGTATGGGAAGTCTCTGGGACAGGAATCTATCCCTCCAGCATGTCCTGTTTATTGTGGTGACAAGGTTTAGGTCCCTAGAGCATGTAGCTTGGAGGGATTGGGATTTCTTTAGGTGTAGCATGTCCAACAGCTCTGGGTTTGACATAGCTTTATATGTTAGGCAGAGATCACCTCAGAGAAGGCGATATGCTATGGAGTAAAGCTGGAGTTTTTTGAGATGGTCAGTGTAGGGCATCTGTTTGAGGCCAGTAATCCTCTTTGTGAGGTACTTCTATGGCCTTTCCAGCAGCTGCAGATGTCTTCTGAGGTACATTCCAAAAGGATCATTGTACTCTATAATGGGTCTAATGATTGTCGAGTATAGGGGAACAATGACCTCTTTTTTTCTGGATGAGAACCCTTTTATGATGAGGTGTGCCACGTAGAAGGACTTCCTGACTACTGTGGTGATGTGACTATCAAAGGACAGACTACTGTCCACCTGGGTCCCAAGGTCTCTTATCACACATTTGGTGTTAAGTAGACTGCTGTCTATGTAGTAGTTCATGGGTACAGAGTTTTTACCAAAGGGGATGACAATGCACATTTTGGCATTGAGCTTGAGGCCATGACTCTGACACCAGCCATCTGTATCAGCGAGGCCCTTCTGTAGGATTTCCACATCATTTGGGGACTCGACTATGCCTCCTAGTTTGCAGTCATCTGTGAACTTCATTAGCCAGAAGCCTTCTGTGTTAGCCTGTACTTCAGCGAAGTAGATACCAAACAGGAGAGGTCCCAGGACTGAACCCTGTGGTACTCCACTTGTCACTGGTGTGAGGTCAGATTTGGAGAGTGCAACTTTTACAGTGTGGGTTCTGTCAGTGAGCCAGTTTGCAACCCATCTTGTGACATAGGGATCTATACCTAGTTAAGCCACAGTGGTACAGCGGCAGTGTTGTTGCCTCACAGCAAGAGGTTCGCCTGTTCAATTCTCGGCTAAAGTGCCTTTTGTGTGGAGTCTGCATGTCCTCCCTGTGGTCGAGTGGCCTCCGAAAGACATGCGTGAATGGGCGTGCCTTTGCTGAAGGTTGTGAGCTGAGCTGGCAACTCAGCACCATAAAAAGTAAATAAATAAAAATAATTGACTGCCAAGCATTAGCAGACTGGAGTTCCGCTGTGGCGACCCCTAACCAGGAAAAGCCAAAAAGACAAACAACCTAGTTTAGTGAGTTTAGCTATAATTACAGAATGGGGAATGGTGTCGAAATCCTTGGCGAGGTCAAGATAGGCTGTGTGAACCACCTTACCCTCATCTACAGCTTTGGTGACTGCCTCAAAGAAGTCGATCAAACCCGAACTGGGTGGGATCCAGAGTTTGGAGGTTACCAATGTCTTTGTTTTTTAATTGAATTCTACAGTTTACAGGTCACATTAAAGGTGGGGAAAGTTTTGAAATGACTTATTGTTGTCTCATTTATTATATCACAAAAACCTGGCATTTTAACAGAGGATTGTACACTTTTTATATCCAGTGTAGTTTGTAGGTTCATTATCTTCAGTTAAACATAAGTTATGCCTTTTACTTAAATTTTAATAACTGAAAAAGCAATCTCATTTGTTTTAGTTGTTTTCATCTAGTACTTGTATTAGGTTTTTGTTCTATGAATGTCTATGATTAACAGTCAACACATTGTAATAGCACTCTTCATAACAGTGGCTGTCACCCTTAATGCTGTACATCTGCAATTTATTTATTTACTTTTCATCGCTCAGGTTACTGAAAGTGTCCCCTTTATCTATTGCATGATCTGTAATACAGTCTTGCATGAAAATATTTTACCCACTAATTTCAGAAACTTTCCTTTTTTAATGAGGACCTAATTGATATTGATGCCTCCAAACCATCTATCTGAACACAACATTTTGGCTTTGAAACTGTATAAATTAAAGTGAAATTAATGTTCTAAAAGTAAAGAGTTTTCCACAGGGTTTTACAGTGTCTGTAAGTCATTTAGAAAGTAACTGCACTACTATATAATGGGGAAAGTTTTTGAAGGAGTATGATAATTGCTATCCCTCTGAAGCAGTAATTTTTTCAGTTTTATCTTTTATGAACATTTAACAGAAAATAGTCACTCAGTTAACTTATTTTTGATTACATACATCTAGGACACAGCTTTGTCCTTAGCTATAGATAATCTGTGTACAGAAGTCAGGAAAATAAGTTGTACTTACTAATTACTTCATGCAGAATGTGGGTCTATACCCAACCTTACCCACCCCTAATATTACTTAGCTCCTCAGGCATCAGATAGATATAGCTCTATCCACTCACATTGCCCACCAAAGGACATATTAAAATGATTCTACTTTCAATGACCACAACATCAAATTGCTTATTAGCTGACTTTTAATGTCCACATAAAACATCCCACCTAGTTCATCCAGAATTGTAGCAAAGATACAATTGTTTAGTTCTGTAAACATGGAAAAAAGTGGCTTTCTTGTGCAGATGTCAAGAATTTCCTAACCAGTTAGTTGCTGAGTTTAACTGGCTGATGGTTCAACTCATCGCTTTAAACTTTCCACTTTTCAAGTCCTCGATGTTTTAAATAATGAAGCATTGTTGGTGTGAGTTCTCTATGTACACCTGCAGTGATAATATTCTCTGTGATATTATATCATTTTTACCTGTGTTTCTGTGACTGTTAAGCTAGTATATATATATATATATATATATATATATATATATATATATATATATATATATATATATAAATTAGCATCCATATTATAACATCGAAGTTCATAAACATTGAATGTTATAATATCGAACCCTAAACATGGAAATCTGAAAACATCGAACAGTCAGAATAGCAAATTTTTTCCCAGGGAAAAAAATCGCTATTCCGAGAAACATACACACAACACAAACACACACAAAAAACAGCAATCCACACACATACACTTAAAATCCTAAACCTAAACTAAACTTTACATACACTACTAGCTATCCACTTACCTTAACCCAACCCTAACCCTAAGGTCCGTCACTATCACACACTCACCTCACCCGCGCCCTAACCCTAACTCACCTAACCCGCCCCCTAACCCTAACCTACACACAACCGCACACTTACCTGACCCGTGCCCTAACCCTAACACACCTAACCTGCCCCTAACCCTAACCTACACACAATTGCACACTTACCTGACCCGCGCCCTAACCCTAACGTCCACATGACCACACACTACCTGACCCGCTCCGTAACCCTAACTCACCTAACCCACCCCCTAACCCTAACCTACACACAATCGCACACTTACCTGAACCCGACACGTAACGTTCCAACATATCGTATGCTGAAAACAGTGAAGCCACAGCAACAGCCCACCAAATTCTTTCCCTGGGAAAGAATACGGTGTCCTGCACCTTCGCTGTTTTCAGCGTTCGACATTACGGGTTCGATATTATAACATTTGATCTTTGTAAAATTCGATGTTATAATATAGACCCTATAAATTAGAAGGGGCAAGAAAGGAATTGCCCCATCCCAAAAATGAAGGGTACAAAGTGCATTCCCCTGCAGAAAATGCTGGCTGGGATTCATTAACTCTCATTACATCATGTAAGCAAATGTGCTTGATGAGCAGGGACAAGCAGGGTGTGTAAGATTCAGGAAGCATTCTAATGCAGCTTGGCCAGTGGGAAAACAAGGCACAGCTGAGATCTATGCTAATGACTATATGATGAGCTGTGCTGAATGCTTCTTCTTCTTCTTTCGGCTGCTCCCATTGTTCCCATTTCTTCTTGTCCTCTGCATCCTGCTCTGTCACACCAACCACCTGCATGTCCTCTCTCACCACATCCATAAACCTTATCTTAGGCCTTCTTCTTTTCCTCTTACCTGGCAGCTCCATTCTAAGCATTCTTTTCCCAATATACCCAGCATCCCTCCTCAGCACATGTCCAAACCAATGTAATCTTGCCTCTCTGCCTTTGTCTCCAAACATTCCAACCTGGGTTGACCCTCTAATATACTTATTCTTAATCCTGTCCACCCTCATCACACCCAGTGCAAATCTTAACATCTTTAACCCTGCCACGTCCAGCTCTGACTCCTGCCTTTTTGTCAATGCCACTGTCTGCAACCCATATAACATAGCTGGTCTCACTACCATATTGTAGACCTTCCCTTTCACTCTTACTGGTACTCGTCTGTCACAAATCACTCCTGACACTTTTTTCCACCCACTCCATCCTGCCTGTACTCTCTTCTTCACCTCTCTTCCACACTCACCATTACTCTGAACTGTTGATCCCAAGTACTTAAACTCATCCACCTTCACCACCTCTACTCCTTGCATCCTCACCATTCCTCTATCCTCCCTCTCATTCACACACATATATTCTGTCTTAGTCCTGCTGACCTTCATTCCTCTTCTCTCTAGAGCATATCTCCATCTCTCCAGGGTCTCCTCCACCTGTTTCCTAATCTCACTACAGATCACAATGTCATCTGCAAACATCATAGTCCACGGGGACTCCTGTCTGATCTCGTCTGTCAACCTGTCCATCACCATTGCAAATAAGAAAGGGCTCAGAGCTGATCCTTGATGTAATCCCACCTCCACCTTAAACGCATCTGTCACTCCCACCGCAGACCTCACCACTGTCACGCTACCCCCATACATATCCTGTACCACTCTTACATACTTCTCTGACATTCCCAGCTTCCTTATACAATACCACAACTCCTCTCTAGGCACCCTGTCATATGCTTTCTCTAAGTCCACAAAGACACAATGCAACTCCTTCTGACCTTCTATGTATTTCTCCATCAACACTCTCAGAGCAAACATTGCATCTGTAGTGCTCTTTCCTGGCATGAAACCATACTGCTGATCACTAATTATCACTTCCATTCTTAACCTAGCTTCCACTACTCTTTCCCATAACTTCATGCTGTGACTGATCAGTTTATTCCCTCTGTAGTTACTACAGCTCTGCACATCACCCTTATTCTTAAAAATTGGTACCAAAACACTTTTTCTCCATTCCTCAGGCATCGTCTCACTTTCCAAGATTTCATTAAACAATCTAGTTAAAAACTCCACTACCATTTCACCTAAACACCTCCATGCTTCCACAGGTATGTCATCTGGCCAACAGCCTTTCCATTCTTCATAGCTATCCTTACTCCTTCCTTGCTAATCCACTGCACTTCATGATTCACTATCCACACATCATCCAACCTTCTCTCCCTCTCATTCTCTTCATTCATCAGCCCCTCAAAGTACTCTTTCCATCTGCTCAACACACACTCCTCACTTGTGAGTATGTTTCCCTCATTATCCTTCATCACCATTACCTGCTGCATATCTTTACTAGCTCGGACCCTCTGTCTAGCCAATTTTCTCCCTCCTTCATGTCCAACCTTTCATGCAATTCTTCATACGCCTTATCCTTAGCCTTCGCCACCTCTCTCTTTGCCATGCACCTCATCTCCTTATACTCCTGTCTACTTTCTTTGTCTCTCTGACAATCCCACTTCTTCTTCACCATCCTCTTTCTTTGTATACTCTCCTGTACTTTCTCATTCCACCACCAGGTTTTCTTGTCCTCCTTCCTCTGTCCAGATGTCACACCAAGCACCTATCTAGCCGTCTCCCTTACTAGCTCTGCTGTAGTTACCCAGCTATTCAGTAACTCTTCACTGCCACCCAGTGTCTGTCTTAACTCTTCCCTGAACTCCACCTCATAATTACCCTTTTTAAATTTCTACCCTTTGATCTTTGGTGCCGCCCTCACACTCTTCTTCCTCTTCTTGATCACCAATGTCATCCTACAAACCACCATCCTATGCTGCCTAACTACACTTTCCCCTGCCACCACTTTACAGTCTCCAGTCTCCTCCAGACTGGCCCTTCTATATAAGATATAATCCACCTGTGTACATCTTCCTCCACTCTTGTATGTCACCCTATGCTCCTCCCTTTTGTTAAAATATGTATTCACCACAGCCATGTTCATCATTTTCGCAAAATCCACTACCATCTGACCTTCTGCATTCCTTTGCTTAACACCATACCTACCTATCACTTCCTCATCCCCTCTGTTCCCTTCACCAGCATGCCCATTAAAATCTGCTCCAATCACCACTCTCTCACCCTTGGGTAGATTCATCACCATTTCATCAACTCACTCCAAAATTTTTCTTTCTCATCCATCGCACACCCAACTTGTGGAGCATATGCACTAACAACGTTCATTATTACACCATCAATTTCCAGCTTCATAAACATCACTCTATCCGACACTCTTTTCACCTCCAAAACACTCTTAACATACTGTTTCTTCAGGATAACACCTATGCCATTTCTCCTCCCATCCACACCATGACAAAACAATTTGAACCCACCTCCAATACACCTAACACTGAATGCTAATATAGTAAAAAATTTAATAAAGCATGACGGAGCAATTTAGAAAAGTATAAATGAGTTCAACCATGTCATACATACATTAGCAATGAACATGACTATATGTTCACATTGAAGCAGAGAAAAACTGCAGCTGCTGATAATGACAACAGACATCTTCTCTGAGGTACTGGATCTTCCAACCATGCTCAGCTTATCGTAATCTCCATGATAGTGATATAATGTACTGCTACCAAGTGGACAGGGACACCAAGCAGTAAATAGTGATTATGTGTCAGCCTCATGTGTAGCCCTGTGGGAGTCATGGAGCACCCAGCCCTGTACAAACCAAGGTATGTGTGGCATTATGTATATTAGATACAGGCTCCTTTCAGCAACCCACAGGGGTCCCAGTAGGAGTATCACAGGCATCTGCCTCTAGTTCACTACACCAGTTCCTCCATGACATGCACAGCGGGTGGGGGCTATGTTGTACTTGCATACCCCAGTGAAGAGAACATCACAAGGGATTTTATGCAACAGCTCATTTCTCAGAGGTACTGGAAGCTATAGACTGTACTCACATTGTGATCAAGACCACACTGGGTGAACAGGGATGGAGGTACATGGACCACAAAGGGTATCACTCCATCAGTTGTGAGGTGGTCAGTAATGTGCAGGGTATCACGCAAAATGTGTGTGCATTCCACAGATGGAGAGATGCAGTTTCTATAACTCAGACATATGGCACATATATGACCTTTACCATAATTTGTGAAGGTGACTTCCCACAGAGACATCTAAAGTGGATGGTGGATATGCCCTCAAACCTTAACTCATGGCACTAATGAGAACTCTACACAACCCAACAGAGAAAGGTTACAACCATGCTAACTCACAAAACCAGAACAAGTGTTTAGGCTGCTGAAATCATGATTCTGCTTCCTGGACACATCTAACAGAACCCTGCAGTATCCTGCCACATGCTACAAAAATCTAACAGTTTCTACCAAGCTACATAGTATAATACTGAGAAAGCAGATAGAGCCAAGTGGAAGTGGCCAAGGACCACAGTACACAGCACCACAGGCGTCAGCAGCTGAAACAGATGAGGAGTCATAAGAGGAGGCAGCAGCAGAGGATGACCATACCAGACAGAGGTGGGCACACTATACCATGGAACTAGCTAGGAGGCAGTGCATTGCACATAGCTTTATTACATAAAAAGATATAACAGCAAAGTAAACACAGACTGTAAAATGATGCATACAAAAAACAAGATTGTGCTTAACCATGTATAGATTGGCCTCTCTATGCATCAGACATAGGCATCACAAGCCACAATGTTATAAAGACAAGTGGGGAAGGAACCTCTGCTACATAACTACAGTACAACAAAGCAGATACACACAATTAGCAGTCATGCATACCAACATACAACAGATTGCACTTTTGCATTTCTGAATCGTGCAAGCTGTGTGATGAGCAGACAATGTAAACATTGTGCTGAGTTCTTCATGAAGACATGCACATCCCTAAGTACCAGTCAAGAAGACCAGATAGAGGGTATTGCATGGTAGTCAGGCTCATACCTTTCAGTTTCAGCTTATTAGGATTAATGTTACACCAATTAGTTTTTAACAAGGCATGTTCCTAAAGCATACACTGTGAAAAGGTATGCCACATTGCATAGCTACAAATATGTTTTAAATTATAGCTATGGTAAACAGGAGTAAATGTTGTCAATACAACAAAATAGCTTTGTTGAAAAATAAATTATCACATTTGAAACTGTTTGAAACTCTCTGAGTTGTGGGTGTAAGTAAGGTGTCAGTAGTGTTGTCAACGTATTGCCCATTTATGCAGATTGGTGTTTCACAGTCTATGCATCACTGGTTGTCAAAAATGGTCATGCTAGCCATAACCATAGAAAGTTGTCCCTCTATTTCCTCTGTTTGATCTGTTGAAAAACTGCATAAACACAAATTACACATGGGTACAAATGGTACAGAAACCAGTTCTTTTGTTTTTTTAATTATTGGCATCAAGCAGGCTTGCAGGTAATTGTTGAAAAGAGAGTAATGATAGCTCTCATCCTATGGTAAAAACAAAGAAAATGTTTATAAATGCGTAAAGACTTTGCAACTGTGCTTAGCATTGGTGCATGTCAGCAAGGAAATCTGACAGAAGTAAATGTAATGTAAAGTGATTCTGTTCCCTGTAACTGGTTTTATGTCCTAATTTATGAATGATGTGACTAGTCCATTCCAGTGCACCTGATGCAGGAAACTAATCCACAGAGGGTGGGATGTAGTGCAGCTATCTTCCATTCAACAGGTACAATGTTGACATTTACAGAGTGATATAAATACATGAAATCTTTAAATACATATTCCCCAGAATTTAATAAAATCTGTGTAGGCTCCATATAGAGTCTACATGGAATGTACCCATGTACATGGCCAATGTTACCCCTCGGCAGTGTGCCATGTATGTTAAGGGAGATCATAATAAAATGGATATTGAATCAGTGTAGGCAGTAGTGTAGAGGCTGTCCCATGGTTGTGCATTGTGCAGGGAATACCTAGACAGATGTTATTCACAGGATAGGAGTCCCTGTAATGTACCCTGCTAGAGTAGAAATATGTGTGAGTTGTAATAGTTATCTCTTTTACTTTTTTATGCCCATATGTAGGCCAAGGAGAGCAGCAGTGCCAAGCTGCACTTCCACATGGACAGCTGACACCTTCAGGACATCTAAATATAGATGTAATTAATTAGTTATAGTTGTCTACGTTTTTTATTTAATTTTTTGTGCGTTTTTTTTTTTTAATGGTCATTTGTGCAGCGTGGTGCTTAGCAACGCTAACAGGTAGCTTAGTAGTATATGTGAAGGTATAATGTTTTTTTCTCAATATCCATGTAGCTAAATAGGTAAAGTCATAGCCTAAACTGTAAAAGGTCCCAGGTTTGAGTCCCCAGTGGGCATACCTTTTTACATTTAGTGCTGTGGAAATGTGTGAGGTGACCCAAAGGGCAGTTTAATTTAAAAACAACATTGTTACATTTGGACAAGCTGTGCAGTGCTAAGCACTGCTTAAACATGCACAATGGATACCCCTGTTTGCGCATTGTTAAGTTTTGCTAAAACATAGTTGTGTGAGTTTATGCAATGCTCAGCTCCCCTAAGCAGGTTTGTGCAATGCTAAGCAATGTGGAACTTTTTTAAATGTTACAGTATGACATGTAAGGGTGGGAAAACAGCCTATAGTAAGGCCAATAGGCAGGAATTCTGCAGTATTCATTGTAGTCTTACTAACCTGTCGATATGCCTGGCAGTCTTGGTGAGGGAGGGCACTTTCAAGCACAGAAGTGGGGGGGTGTGCAGGAGTCCAGAGTGTTTGTTGGACTCCTGGTCCAGAGCTACGGACCCTGGTTGTTGCAGGGTGATTACCAGGGCTCAGAATGTAAAGCTAAAGCCTGGGATTGGTTGGCCAGGAATCTTACCAGTATTACTGGTATCCCCTGCACTGGTGAGCAGTGTCGACACCACTATGACGACCTGAAGTGAAGGAAGAGGGGAACCTTGGACACCTGCATCCAAGAGGCTAGAGCCAGGAATACCCCCACAGACATGTAAGTATGTTTGTTACTTCTTTAGTAAAATACAAGCTGAATACATGCAAAACTGGTATGCATAATGGTGTGTTTCTCTTCCAACAGCTGCAGCTGAACAGGCTAGAAATGTCCAGTCTCATGCTGGGACCCTGGCCAGGATGTACCATGAGTCTGGTAAGTGCGAATATTTTCTGATAACTGTAGTGAGTGCAATAAACAATAAACAATGCCAATAACAATAAGCAATAAGGTGTAAAGCAAGATTGTGGTTTGATAAGTAATGTGTTCAAATAACTGCAGTAGGGTTGTATATATTGCATGTGTGGCCTTGTGCAGTCAACTGTAAAAGTGAAATAAAAAAATGCAAAATTAATTGTCTGATAAATGTATTTTACAACCTGCAGTATGGTTCAGGGCTGTCTTCAGGCTACTTTCAGTCAAATAATGCTCTATATTCCTCCCACTCCAGGAACAGGGTATATGAGTAAGGTAACCTACATTCTGGGCAGATATCATGTGTATACTTCACAGATTCTAAGGAGCAATAGCAATAAATTGTAAAGCAGGACTGTGGTTTTATAAGTAATGTGTTCAATTAACAGCAGTAGGGCTGTATTCATTGCATGTATATTTTAATTTCTCTTCAGTCGGCTGTCTAGTCTACTTTATGTACACAAGCATACCTCTCAACTGTCATGATTTTTCATAATAATAATAATGACAGTTGCCCAATCTGTCTGGCCTGTGATTAGCAAATAAATAATTACCTGGAATGCAATGTGTTTGCAAATTCATCCACATACAGAACACATTGATAGTTATGTACGTGCACATTATGTGATACAGTTCGGTGTAGTTGTGTACCTGCATTTGTTAGTGCTGCCTTGACTCATACTGTCCCATGCTAACAGCTTGAGAGGTATGTACGAGCTACATCATCTATAGAAGAAGTTGAGTCACTGTACTCACAACTGACACTGCATACCTGTATAGTATGTATTAGTAGTATGTGTATTAATATCATCTGCAACTTCACTAATGGAATGTTTTTCTCTCTCTCCCCATCCCTTATTTTTCTTTAATTTATTAATTTTATTTATTATTATGATTTAATATTAATACATTCTGTTAAACTTACTGTTTCTTGGCCTTATAGGTTATTTCATACTGGATTGCTGTTAACATACTTACTGTTATGTTATTAAATGTTGTGTTCCACATAATATACCTTAATATGTATTTGGATTAATCAATATTATGGCCCATTATGTTAATACTAACATTGGTTTGGTAATTACTAACCTTAACGTATTGTTATAACTAATTTCCTACAGTGCAACAAGGTAGGCCAGTTCCAGGTGATCCACCTACCTTGGCTCCTCCAGCCGTGGCACCAGGGCCCAGCACTTCTGGACTGCAGCCTGGTGGTATGCTCCCTCTGCTGCCCCTGCACTCATTGAGGCATCAGGTAGTTCAACCCCACAGGCCAAGGCTGTGCCCTCCTCTGGGAGTGGTAGTGGATGGGGTGTTGTAACCCATCATGAACAACCAGGCTTGGTGCACAGGATAGTGTTCTGTGGTTTTGGACACCACTTGCATTGGATGGAGGGCATGCTCACCACCCTGGTGTGGCAGCCTCTTCCTGGAGCCCAACCTCCACCACTGCCACCCCAAGGGCAATGAAGGAGCAGTACCAACAGTCCCATGGGTGGGGACTTGAGTCACGCTCCTACCTGGTGGAGGCACCTGAGACTGGGATTCCACAACACCCTCCCATCCAAGGTGTTCAACCCCCTGCTTGTGCCACACACCTCCCCTGTCTGCTGTCTTGTCTGTCTTATCTGTCTGCAAAAGCTTCCTCACCTTCCCAACTTACTTCCACCACACATACATATCAACCTTCCCCAACATTCCACTCTCACCCTAAAAAAAAATAAATAAATAAATAAATAAATAAATAAATGGGCACCTTTCCCAAAGAAAAAAAAATCGTCCCACACATACCTCTCTATTTCACACATGAGTCCACTGAACACATGTAATTTGGTCCAATTGGCTTAAAAATGCAGTTATGTTGTTGTCCTCACCCCTGTCTCTGGGGGTGACTATCCAAATTCATCTATACATTTTGTCAACGTGCACACTTGTTGCTGTACAAGAAATGGGTAGCTATGTTTTTTCCTACACCCTTCCTGCACATACCTACCTGCCTTTCATTATGTTTTCCTCCTGCTTATGCCACATTTCAACACTGTCCTATCTCCCCATTTTTCTTTTTTTAAAGATTGTTTGAGCAATGCTGTGCAATGTGCAGCATCGCGCAGCATTGTTAACCTCAGCTAAATGGAGCTTTATTGATCTATGTGTTTTAAATGATAATAAATATTTACAAAATAAACAGCTGTCCCTTATTTTGAAACCAAGACCATTGCACTTGCAGACCACTGCATTAACCTGCCACACCACATAGCTGCTAATTTAAACAGGTGGTTTAAGCAAAACATAGTAATTGCAAGTTACCATCATTAAGTGTGTTTAAGCACAGCTGCACATTGTGCTGCATTATGCAAACTTGCTGAGAGAGTAATGGAAAAACTGGGAGTGTAACTTAGAGTCTGGTACAGGACTATACCACTAGAAAGCCAGACAAAGACTAATGGATGTAAGTGAGGTCTCTAATAGCAGGTAAATGAGCACTTTTCTCAGCAACCTGTACAAATACACCTGCTAAAATAATAATGGCAAAATACATGTTCAGCTGGGACTATGGTGGAGAAATACATCATTATAAAGCCAGGAATATAATAATGGATGTAATGGAGGTATGTCACAGCCTGTATGTGTGCACCTATACCTTCACAAATACACATGTTGTAACAGTGACTCAGTAGCTCAGTCTGATAAATGCTTTGCCAACAGTACGTTTTGCCACACATGGTCCTGGGTTCAAATCCAGTGGTGTGTAGCATTTAAATTACAATATTGTGAAGCCATCAATGAATGACTGAGTCATGCACTCTTTAGCCACCCAATGCATTTCAAATGCAATGTCTGCTTTTCAATGATGGAAGTCATTGGTCTGCAGATAGGAACACACTTGACATATCCCTATAGCAACACATTAAGTGCATAAAGTGTTAGGTCATGCATTAATATGCATTCACAGAGGATTTTAACTTAGATAATGCATATGAGGCCCACTAATATCAGAGTGCAGCACACAAACATTTCATAATGATATTACAGATTATCACAGCTGCACAACTGGCATACACATGTGGAGGTCCTGCTAGTAACAAGGACTGCCAGCACATACATTCCAAATGACTACCATAATGTAACACATGGTCTGACAATTACCCAAATGGTTGTCATAGTGGTATATTGACCCCCTATGTTGCTCAAGGACACAACAAACATGTTGCCTAGTACTCTGTTAGTGATACCATTGCCTAACATACTTACCTTAAACACATGCCTTAATTTGCAGTGGAATGGGTACCCTCAATCTGTCTCTACCTGTATATCAAGGCTGCCACAGCTCCCACAGTTACTCTTACAGCTTGCTGTCCTCTAAAGTGTTCACACTCTCTGCCTATGCCTATTGCCTGCAGCATCAGCTGCAGCCTGAAGCCCACACATCTGTATGTAAAAGTAGCTGCTACAGATGTACCCTCTGTGATGATGTAGTATCTTGATCCCAGTAATGTCCAGCACAACATATCAGAAAAGGTTTCTAATCTACATGAAGGCTATATATCTTGTTCAGTGGTTGCATATCACTGGCTGTTTATATTGAAAATCAGTTGTGTTGGCTGCAATTAGCATTTCAAAACCACAGATTGGTTAAGAGCCAATCAACTGGTAATGAGAACCATGTTAAAAAGGCAAGTAGCTGGCTAGGGGAACTAGTCTGTATGAGACTTTCTTCACACAGTAAATGCATTGTCAAAAACTTTATATATCTGCACATATCAACACAGGAGTATTGTACTCCATGAGGTATGTAACCTTTTTGTTTACAACATGACGCATATGTCTGAATATACTCGGGGAATGGAGATTACAGCATTAAGCCTTTGTTAGAAATTTAATGATGACATGTCATTGATCTCCAGATTTGTTACACTTACAGAGGATGTACAATACATCAAGGGTGGAATGTTTATTGTAAATGTGGCATACTGGTATCATGGGAATGTCCCTTTACAGTGGTTGTAATAGCACACTGCTATTTGTTTGGCACTATTGTTTTGACATATTATAAGGGGGATTCCCCCTAGGGGACACACTGCAATGGATTCCTGTGTTGGGTGTGTGTGATCATACAGCAGTATCTGTCATGGCACAAACAGAAATAGCTGAATATTGCTAGCATCTTAGTTGTATCCATACCCTTAGTATGTTTGCACACTGTGGCATATGATGTGTGTGATCAAGCAGTGGATACTGCCAGCCATTCTGTTCTTGCTGTATCTTCACATAGTGTACTTCCACATATGTGGTCCTCACATGTGTTCCCATTTTGTTGTCTTTCAGGAAACATGTATGCCAGATGCCGTGTCCCTTTTACAGATGCTGAGAATTATATAATACTATAAGGTCTTCATCAACACCATGAACTCCTACTGTCCAGGGGGAGGCAAAACAGGGAACATTGGGCAGCACTGTGGGCTCACCTTGTCTGTGATGTTAATGCCATTGGCCACCAGAGCAGGACACATGAGCAGGTTCAACACCGTGCAACAGATATGACAAATGCTGCATGTAGAAGAGCAGTAGATGTGGTCAGGAAGTGTGGTGTCACTGGTGGAGAGCCTGCAGTAGAACAACCACTCTTAGCCACTGAGGAATTCCTGGCAAACCTAGGAACACACGACAGCTCCCAGGCATCCATCACACCATATATTGTGGATGTGGGTGCCACAGTATCCATGCCAGAGGTGTGTCCAGGTAGGCTTAGTTTGATCAACATTGGAATACTGTAGCATTTAGTGAGACAGGGTATGCATACTTTTACATGCATGTCAGGTGTTTGTTTTTTTTGGGGGGGTTAACTGCAGTTTGAATCTCATGCTCAGATTTTGATCAACATAACAATTAAAGTAGTTACTGTAAATGTGAGCTATATGGACATTTTACCCTGTTATACTGTTTACAATACCTTTCCCTCAACTTTTCACAGGTCAGTCAGGAACTGGACAAGGCTGTGGTCTTTCTATTGGTAAACACAACACTGTTTTGTTACAGCTGTAGCTTTACTGCAATGTTTTCCCTAAAGTGTCATCCCTGGCTTGCTGGCTGGATTGCTGTACAGTAAGCATGACTGCTAACTGCACAGATATTTTCTGACTGTACACACATTCGAGTCATACCTATGTCTTGTAGGTGTGACCACACTGGTAGATGTGACAATATTGTCAGGACATTACAGATTGCCATATGTGTCAACTGTGCAGAGTTTTCACAAATGTCAACATCGTACTTCATTGTTGCTGATGAGATTGCTGTGTAAAGAGCTTTTATTTACAAGTAACTACAGATGTTTATGGGAAAAGTAATGTCCTCATGTCCTACTGTATGAGGTTGGGGGTTTAAATAGGTCCATAATAGTGACAAAAGTGTATACAGCTTTACATATATTACTACATAGTACTGCAGAGCATAATAGTGCAGGTATTAATGTACTGCTTTTCCCTTTCTTATCACAAGTGATTAGGGGGTTGGTCTCTGTCCCCTACACAACCTGATGTTAGTGTCTCTTCAGACTCTGATGATGATGGTGGCCAAAGTAAGGCACAGGTGGGGATTTCAGGGGCTGAATCTGTCCCAGAGGTTTACATCACTCCTCTGCCCTTATTATCACTGCACACAGTCAGTATGCCTACACATACCCAATCCATGGATGCCACAGATATTGGACAGTCAGATCATCATCATTGAACAGGAAAGTATGGCTACTATGGCTCCAGTGAGTATAGACACCGGCCATAGCCAGAGAGCTGGCAAGGTTCCACACAGGCTTTTCAGTGTTTATCAGTACTGCACTGTTTTTATTTATTTGCTTAACAGTACTACACTGGTTTTATATATTTGCTTGACTGAATTATTTACTTTTCTGTGTCTGCATTTATATATTTGCTGACCTCTGGTTGATTTTTTTGTTTTTTTCCTACCCTTGCACCCAACTGCTGTTGTGTTCTTAAAGTTGCTGGCTTTTGCTGTTGCCTGCCCCTACTGTAAATTTGATCTGGGACACTCCTCCCACTCCCATCTCATTAACTTATTCTACCAAATACAGAGATCATTTGGGAAGGCCAAACCCTTTAGTTCCTTAACCTTGAGTTATCTTCTGTTTCTCCTCTCCCCCTTTCCACTTTACTAACAAAAAAAAAGAAAAAAAAATCACTTTATTCAGCAGGTTTTACTGTATTTGTGTTTCCTCTTCCTGCTCTATTACTTCATCTTGCTTTTTCTTTTGCTAGCTGCTGCTTGTTCTCTAAAGTGTTCAGTTGCATCTTTTCTGTTGCATTTATTACTGCTTGTTTATAGCCTGTTTAAATTATAAGTGTTATTCTAAGCCTCGTAGTTTTGGTTTAAGCACTTGGGCTTTGGGCCTACCCTTTAGCTCTCCCTGGCCTTTCTCCCTCAGATTCTGATAAATATGGATCTACAATGTCCTACAGTTTCTCCTGCCAGTCTGGTTGATATGGGCATCCTGAGGCAGTATAGCAACTGCCTCATGTACACAGACAACCATCTACTACTACAACCTAGGCACACAATTTGCAAGAGTTGCAATTACATTAGTATCCGAGAGTCCATGCTCTCTCCCTCACAATCCAGTATATCTGCCACTGAGAAGGATGTCAACACAATTATTACATCTCCAGCACCACCCACACCTAGAGAACACACACCCACATATGCGGAGCTCCTCAACAAAAATATACACAAACAAAGGAGACCTCCGTGACAAAAACACATGTGATCTTCACAGCCCTCCACAACACATACCATGCATAATTCACACACCTGTGTCACAGCTACTAAGGCTTAACCATAAACCCAATATATCAGTCATAGGAGACTCCATTATGAGACACACAAATGTGCCTCTCACCAGGCTGGAAAAGGAGAAAGTCATGGTTAGTTGTCTGTCAGGGGCCAGAATCCACCATATCACATACAGACTCAAGTGTCTCAACAACAGGTACTGTTATAACCCTGTCATAGTCCATGTTGGTGTGAATGACTTGAAATGTACCTCCCTGGACTATATGAAGAGAAACATGATTGAACTCACTGAATATGTGTTCCAGAGGTTTCACTTCATAATCTCGAAATGCTGAAATCTCAAATTTCAGCATTTTGAAACTATGAAGCCGAACCATTCACAATATCGAAACCCACAATCACGAACATACATACACCATACACCACATAGCACACACACACCATTCCACCCACAGCACATAAACCACACAACCCTACACTACATATAAGCAGGGGGGCAAGCCACCGTGCATCCCCCATGGGGGGCGGCTGTGCCCCCCACACACCCCCTACTTATGTTTATCAACTCCGAGATCGCACATAACGAAAAAAAAAACCTCTCACCACGGCATTCTACACTCGCTTGCACACAAATACACATCACACAAACACCAACAAATCCAGCACTCACACTCATGCTTACATCTCCCTATCCTTACCCACACATACAGCATACAAAAACACACACAAACACTCACTCACCTGAAATTTCAGACGTCATACCAGCCAAACACTTCACGCAACATAATGGAAATGCATAAGCGCGGATTCAAGATATTTGAATTCGCTCTTATGCACTTTCAGCATTCTGCATTTTCATCTTCATTGCCTCAGAATGCTGAAATTCAAGATTTCAGCATTTCGAGATTATGAAGTGAAACCGTTCCAGGTGGGTATGTCCCTAGCTTTAAGCAGCATTCTACCATCTCCCAGAATTATGCCTCAATACAAACAAAAAATGATTGACTTTAACAATTGGCTTAGTTTCTGGTGTCATTCTAGGGGGATCCAGTACCTGACAGCCTGGGAAGATATAATCGACTGACCACGATGCTTTGCCAGAGATGGCCTGCATCTGTCTCACTTGGGCTTCAGGCTTCTGGCAAAGGCACTTACTTTCCCCATAGTGCTTTTTTTTAGGGAAAAGTGGTGAGGTTAGATCTACCAACATAAAAATTTCAAATGCAAATTAAAGGTCATGCTGCTAAACGCTAGGAGTCTAAATATAAAACTGCACTCATTGGAAGCATTCTTAATTCTTGAAAATGCTGACACCTGTGCAGTCACAGAAACCTGGTTCAAAGCTGCGAAGAGCACCCCAGCCTTACCTGGTTACGCATCCTATCATAAATTCAGACCCAAAACTGTGGGTGGTAAAGCCAAAGGAGGTAGAGTTTCAATATATATTAAAGACATACACACCTCCAGGCTGGTTAAACAGTGTGACACACAGGAGATGCTCCAGGTGCGGTCAACTATTGACAAGACCCCTGTACAAATCATAGCTAGCTACTGGCCCCCAAATCTGACTCAAGATGTCCAATCCACCTATCTGGACCTCTGCGAATCTATCAAGATTCAAACCTTTACCCTGATCCTGGATGAGTTTAACTACCCAAACATAGACTGGAAGAACTGCTCATATCAGAACACAAAGGCCCAGAAATTCTTCAGTTTTGTTAATTTAAATACTTTGGAACAGCTAGTGAATACCCCCACAAAAGGTGATAATATCTTGGACTTGGTATTAACCAACATGAGTAACCACTGCAGCATCCCTGCAATATTATCCTCCCTGGTAAGATCTGACCATAAAGCGGTCACATTTGAAGCCACTATCTCCCCCGACTCCCCTCTAACTAGGGTCAAACAAAAAAACTTCTCCAAAGCTGATTACAGCTTCCTGATGGTTGGTATAAACAGCTTCACAGCCCACTCCCCCTCGCTAGGAACTGGCACCAGTATCCAAAACTTTACCAAAGCACTATAAAAGCATTAATATAGATGCATGGAATCAGGAATACTGGACAGGACTAAATCATCCTCCACAGGAAAGAGTAAACCTGTCTGGTGGACATCTGCAATAAATAAACTGTATAACAAAAGGAAAAAAATTGCTGTCCAGGACTAAGAAGGAGCAGGTGCCCAATTGGAAGCAATCGCTCCTTAGCCTGAACAAGGAAATAAGATCACTAGTTCAATCCTCCAAAGCAAACTTTGAGTACATATTGGCCACATCTATTAGAGACAATCATAAGGCCTTCTTCACATATGTCTGCAATCTTAAAGGAAGCACCCAGATCTGTTCAGAACTGGTGGTCAAGGTCACAACATATACAATGCCATAGATATAGCAAACTTGCTGGCTGATAGATTCAGTGAAAACTTCACCCCTCTGTCCCCCCATCAGTAAATCAGGATATTCCCAGTACCCACTCCCTTCCCCTTATATCTAGGGAACAGGTCATCACTGCTCTCTCAAAGGCAAAAAATACCGCCTCCATGTGACCTGATAACATCCCAGGCTGCATCCTGCATGAACTCAGGCATAAACTTGCAGTACCATTAGGCACCCTATTCAACCAAAGCCTGAGTACCAGCTTTGTCCCACCTGAGTGGAGGACAGCCACTGTCATCAATTTTCACAAAGGTGGAGTGTCCACTGATCCAGGAAATTATAGACCCATCAGCCTAACTAGCCTGATCTGCAAGGCCATGGAATGGATAAGCATGGACCTCATTAACAAGGACATTGGCAACCTCCAAACACTCAATCCTACACAGTTTGGCTTTGTTAAGGGGAGGTTATGCCTTTTAAATTTAGTCAACTTCTTTGAGACAATCACCAAAGGCATGGAAAGAGGGGAAGATGGTGCACACTGCCTACCTTGACCTGGCCAAAGCCTTCGACACTATTCCTCATTCAGGCATAATAGATAAAGTCTCTTGACTAGTCATTAATCCATATGTTACTAGATGGATAGCTAACTGGCTCATTGGTAGAATCCACCTAGTCAAAATAGAGGAAGCCACCTCAAGCAGTAGACCCATAACGAGTTGTGTACCCCAAGGTTTGGTCTTGGGGTTTGTGTTATTTCGGATATACTTTTCTGAGGTGCAGGCCAAAACCAGTGGGATACTGCAACCTGGGCCCTGTCATCAATTCCCCTAGAGATGTGGACATCCTCCAAGAGGGTCTCACTTAAAGAAATGACTGGTGCCAGAAACATGGCCTCAAGCTAAATACCAAGAAAATGCATCATCATCCATTTTGGGGAGACTGACATCCCCACACATTATCACATTAATAACAATGTCCTAAGCATGCAATCAGTAGTGAGGGATTTGGGCACCCAGGTTGATAGCAACCTGACTTTTGATCACCATGTTGTTTCCGTTGTACAGAAAGCTTTCTACATGGCCCACTTCATAAGTAAGGGTATCTCATCCAGGGACAAGCAGGTCATAACATCCCTGTATTGTTCCCGTATAAAGCCCATTATTGAGTACAATGCCCCATTTGGCATGTAGCTCACAAAGCACATGCAGCAGCTGGAAAGACCACAGAGGTTCTTCACTAGGAGAATCCAGAGCCTCAAAAATCTACCATACACAGATAGGCTAAAAGCCCTATATCTACTCAGTTTCATACAAACTCCTCAGTGGTGACCTCTGTCTGGCATACAAAGTTATCTTGGATGCCACCTTAATGGGACTGCTGCATATACACAATTCAAGCTGCACTCAAGTAACCCACATGCGTGGCTTCAACCTGGTCTGTGTCATCAATAGGACTTCTTGTTTGGATAGATTTGTGTCCCAGAGACTCCCTAATCTCTGGGATAGACTCCTTCTCCATGTTAAGCAGAGTACCTCCTTACCCCTTTTTAAACACAACCTGGATAATTGGATGGGAAACAGAAAATACATCCCTGGGATTCCACCCGTGTCCCTGCTGGACAGGGGCATCAGGTGTTGATTTGGCTAAACATGGGCTAAACACTTGGCTAGACTTATAAGGGCCTCAGGGCCAATAGCCTAGTACCTTCCTATGATCCTATGGTGATCCTATGATAGAGGTGTTTGTAGGAGGCCTGCTGACCTTCCACCACCTGTTGTAGGTGTCTGATCATGCGTCACTTGGCGTATGTTTGGGGTTGTCATGGAGGCATAGGCATGTTCTGAAAGGAATTCCAAACAAATGCTCAGGGTTATGGATGCAGCACAGTCTGACATCCATGATTGCCCCCACCGCATTGTTGATACCCTGGATCTGTTCACTGACGCAGTGGAAAGACAGTGGTCTGAGACAGATCACAGAATATCTGTCTTGAAATGCACATTTTCTGTGATGGAACATCACTCCCATACAGGCAGTACATCCAGTGCTCCAGATGGGTGTGTGCTGTCCACACCAAGATGTAGCAGGCCATGAGCTTATGGTCCTGGGTATTCCTGTGAAGGACATGGTCCCAGCAGACAGCAGTCACTGTCAGGTACAAGCACTGCTTCTGACATTGGGTATGGAGGTGCCAGTGTAACTCCTGGCAGACCCAATTCCCATGTTGTGGGGAAGAGCTGGTGAACTGTCAGCTCTACAATGCATGGTTCACACACATGTAGGACTACCACTGAGCTTGACTGTGTTCACGCACACACTCAAACACCACTGTCAAATGCAGGTCACCTACAGACACACACGGCACGTTTCCATGGTCCATCTTGTCTGGTTCCCTTCCTGACTCACGCACATGCTTTCAACCTATTGGGTCAGTCTAGACCTCCTGCACCCCCACACGACACCCTGTGCAAGTGATGATACCTGTGCTACATCCCTCTTATCCTCATCATTGATGCAGGGAGATGAAGATATGTGTCTGATGCACAGGGTGACTATATAAATCAATATGTAATTATGTAATCCAGTGTTGCTTTGCCATGCCACTTGTACTGGTCATTGACAGGTACTGTATGCTGACATTTGTAATGAGTAAGTCACATTATTTTGTGTACCTTATGTTGTATGATGTAATGGCTGCATACTTATACAGGGAAAGATGTGTCACGGACCTGTTTATGGTTCAGTTTCAGGAGTCTCTAGGGGATACCTATGGATACACAGAGGCAATATACCCATAGACGTCATAGCACAGGATGGAATGTCAGCACAGAAGAAATATATTTTCAGCAAGGTACAACACTATAGGTGCATGGCTCCATAGGTTCATACATGTATAACAGGCTAACAAGTCCAATGGTGTCATTCAGCCTACTCATGCATCCCTAATCTATAAAAATGCCTAATACCCTTGACAAGTATCACCAGGTTTTGGGACCTAACACATCTACAAGCTGCGGTGATGGAGATGACCCATTTACAAATTTCCTGTGTCCATTATAGACATTTGTCCTACACCAGTTATGATTTTATTGTTCTGGATCCCATTATGTAACTTGCACATGATATGCATTACAACAGATGTGTGCTTCACATGGATGGGGAACCTGTTACATATAAGGTGTAGTGTCTGTGTTACATACCTGTGTCTCCAGCATGTACTATTTATACCACAGTGATGTTGCAGGTGTATAGAACAGGTAATACATGTGATAGTCCTGTCTTGGGTAAGTGGGAGGTACACAGTGGAATCTGACACCTCCTTGTATGCAGCCATACACTTCCCCTCCAAAGCATGTAGGAGACAGACTACACATATACAGTCATGACACAGACTGCATAGAATATGTTATCCACAATATGTATTGGTTTACCATGAACCATGCACGCACTCGAAACTCTCCTTAGCATGGAGAACATCGATATCTGTGCAGTAACAGAAACCTGGTTCAGGGCTCCCGAGAGCACCCCAGCACTACCAGGTTATACCTCATACCATGCTTTTCGGCCCCAAAACTTGGACCGAACCACAAAAGGAGGGGGAGTATCGATATTCATCAAAGATACCCACACCTCCAGGTTGGTGGCAAAGCTCGAAGCATCAGAGACTATCCATGTGCAACTAACAGTGGGTAAAACTGCCTTCCAGTTTATAGCCTGCTACAGACCACCCTCCCAAACCCAGGAACCCCACTCGGCCTTCCTGAGAACACTGGAAAATATGAAGGTCTCTCCAAACACCATTATATTGGGCGACTTCAACTACCCAAACATAGACTGGGAGCATTACTCTAGCTCCAACACCCTAGCCCAAAGGTTCCTAGAATTTATAAACTCAAATGCTATGGAACAACTTGTTACCACTCCCACAAGAGGGGAAAACATACTGGACCTGATCATCACCAACATGGGGACTCTATGCTCCAGACCAGAAGTGTATCCCTCACTGGTAAGATCAGACCATAAACTAATCTCACTGGATATTCACATCCCGACCCCACCCCTGCCCAGAAAACCACAGTGAAAAACTTCTCTAAAGCAAATTTCACACTCCTCAAAACTGAGGTGGAATCCTTCAAAGCCCCCAGGCCTGTGGAAAATACGGCCCAGACCGCAGAATCCTTTATAAACGCATTCTATGAACACCTTCAGGAATGCATGGATCATCGATCCCAAATAAAACCAAGACCCAATCCTCCAAAGGCAGACGTCCTGTCTGGTGGACCCCAGCAATAAACAAACTATACAATAGAAGGAGGAAGCTACTAAATGATAGAGCAAAATCCCAAAAAGGGAAGGCATCACTGATCAGTATTAGCAAAAACTACGGGCACACATAAAATTGTCTAAGGCCAGCTTCGAGAGAAAAATTGCACAGGACACTAAGGATAATCACAAGGCTTTCTTTAGTTATGTTAGGAACCTGGGTGGTAATTCCCAGATATGCTCAGAATTAGTCCAAAATGACAAAAATACACGAACCCACAGACATTGCCAACATCCTAGCTGACAGGTTCAGCGCAAACTTCTCCCCCCCCTCCCCACCAAAAGGGCAAATATCTATCCCAGCAGAGTGCTGCTCCCCTGACATCTCAGATGCTCAGGTAAGAGCCGCCCTCTCCAAAGCAAAAAACACAGCATCAATGGGACCAGATGGTGTCCCGGGCTGCGTCCTACATGAACTCCAAGAAGAGCTAAACCCAAACATAAAACTACTGTTCAATCTCAGCCTTACTACAGGATATGTGCCCAAAGAGTGGTGTACAGAAACAGTAGTCCCTCTCCATAAAGGTGGTGCCTCAACGGATCCTGGAAACTATCGCCCCATAAGCCTGATTAGCTTGGTCTGCAAAGCTATGGAAAGGATCATCATGGACCTCATAAATAAAGATATTGGGGACCTACAAACACTGGATCCTACCCAGTTCGGCTTTGTTAAGGGCAGATCCTGCCTCTTAAACCTGGTTGATTTCTTTGAAACAGTCACCAAGGCCATTGACGAGGGGAAGTTTGTCCACACAGCCTACCTGGACCTCGCAAAAGCCTTCGATACAATACCCCACTCAAGCATTATAGATAAGTTCACCAGCTTAAATATAAACCCCTATGTCACTTGATGGATTGCAAACTGGCTCAAGGACAGAACCCACATGGTTAGAATTGCTGGAGCCATGTCAGACTCCAAACCAGTTACAAGTGGTGTCCCACAAGGCTCAGTCCTGGGACCTCTCTTTTTCGGTATATATTTCTCGGAGGTACAGGCCAACACGGAAGGACTGTGGCTGACCAAGTTCGCAGATGACTGCAAACTGGGCACCATAATTGATTCTCCAGCCGACACAAGCATCCTCCAAAAGGGCCTCATAGAAACAGACAACTGGTGCCAGAGCCATGGCCTCAAGCTAAATGCCAAAAAGTGTATAGTCATCCCTTTGGCAAAACAAAGTGCCCACAAATTACCACATAGGTGGTAATCCATTAAGTACAGAAGAAGTAATTAGGGACCTGGGGACCCAAGTTGATAGCAATCTCTCATTTGACAACCATGTGGCCAAAGTGGTTAGAAAAACATTTTATATAGCCCACCTAATCATGAAGGGATTCACATCTAGATCAGGGGAGGTCATCGTGCCTCTTTACTCATCCCTCATCAGGCCCATAATTGAGTACAATGCCCCTTTTGGGATGTACCTTACCAGACACCTGCAGCAACTGGAAAGACCCCAAAAGTACCTCACCAAGAGGATCAAAGGGCTCAAACAGATGCCATATGCTGCCCGGTTAAAGAAACTCCAGCTCTACTCAGTGGCATACTGCCTGTTCAGAGGCAATCTGTGCCTGATGTATAAAGCCATGTCCAACCCGGAATTAATGGACATGCTGCACCTCAGAAAATCCATATCCTATCGAGCTACGTGCTCGAGAGACTTGAACCTCAGCACTGAAATAAATAGGACTTGCTGGAGGGACAGATTCATAACCCAGAGGCTTCCTTCACTCTGGAATAAAATCCCAGTCCAGGTTAGGCAGAGTCCCTCATTGACTCTCTTCAAGAGGAATCTTGATGAGTGGATGGGAGATCATAGGTTTACCCCGGGTATCACTTCTGTGTCACTGTTAGACAGAGGCACAGTATACTAACCTCGAAAAAGGGCATAGCAAAATAAATTTAAAATGGGTGGCGAAAGCCAAACACATTCTGGCTAGGCTTATAAATGCCCTAGGGCAGATAGCCTAGTATGAACCTATGAACCTATGAACCTGTGCGGCTGATATAGTTGTAAGATATGCCTGTGTAGTGACACAGCAAAGGTGCCATTGCACTCAATGATACGTGTGATGAGTGCCAAATACAGTATAACAATGACAGTCTGGGATATACATGCCATACCTTTCTGTATAGGTTGCACAAAATTGAATGGATCCCCACATCTTACTGACCAGTGAAAGTCAAAGGCTACATTAATCTCTCTGTCCATACGTCCATGAGTAAGGGTTCAACTGTGTGTGATGTGCAGACACTACTATATTTTCCAGGGGTGGATGACTTCTAAAATGATAGTATGGTGCAGCCTTTGGCATTTACTATTTGTCAGTGGCTGTGACAACAACTGAATGTGTGTCTCAGGTCATCCTGGATAACTGTTGGTTCTGTGTGGGATTCAGTGACAGCTCCTAATGTGCAATCACCTGCTAATGTAGTCAGTCAGAGGTCACTGACAGTGGCCATGACTGCAGAGAAGGGAATGGCTAGAAGGGGTACTCCATTAATGATGTATAAGGGAAGTCCACTGGTGACTGATATCATTGCAGCATACGTCTACCCAATGCTATCTTCCCAGGTTATGACTATCTGGCGCTTGGCTATCCACCAGCTGGCATACCACTCTGTAAATAACTTACACAGTTTTCAGCAAAGCGTCCTGGCCTAATATTGTCAAACACCTTCTCAGGCCATGGTAGGTAGAGTGAATCATATTTCCCTCATCCATTGCAAAGTTTAATGCTCACTGAGGTCCACTGGTTAGGGTAATTGTGTTTGGTCCAGTGTCAGTAGCCGTATAACATTGTTAATGATCATATCCATGTTAACTCCTTTCATGGCTTTACATATCAGATGACTGAGAGTTCTGGGGGCATTTCATGGCACTGCATGCTAGTTGTCCTCTGTGCAACTAAGTATTGCAGTTACTTCCATCATGCTCCAAGAAAATAGTCATCCAAGGTATCTGTACAGAGCACAGACAAACAATGGAGGGAAGCGCAATATAAATACCATGTGAAGTTAAGATGAGAGGTTTTACACAGGTTTTCTGCAGTTGAACCTACTCCAGTGGTGTGTACTGAAAGGACACAATTACCTTGTGAAGAATGCAGAAAACAGGGGAGTCCCCTGAACTGCTGGTGTCTGTCTACAACTAATTCTGGTCTCACTACAACCATTCACTTGTGGGATACCATGCTCCAATACATTTTCTGTCATCACAAACAAAACATTGCTATAAAGCTCATGATGAGAAGCAAGACACAGCTTGTTTGCTCATCTACATAGTTGCCCCACATCATGAAAGGCTCTGAAGGCTTCACATACCCTTCTCCAGGTAAATGCCTTGATTAGCAACCTGAGCAATCAGTTGGCTTTTGCATGCATTATGCCTTCTGTATCAGGGTTGGTGGTGTGTCACTAGGGAACTGACCAGATGGTGATTAGGAGCACAGCTGCAGCATCACAATATAATGTGCAATGTCCAGTGACATAGATATCCAAGCTTACTGAAACAAGCAGCACAGTAGCAGTAATCCATCTTAGGTGACAATTTCACAGCAATTCATGCATCCTAACCTTCAACAGATTAATGGTGGATATCTGCATGACATGGCTGTGAAGCCTACTGCAGAGGACTGGACAACTTTGGCCAGAGTATGTCCACCTGACACATGTCCTAGGTATGTCATACTGCACAGTTATGTAGTCAGAACATGTCTGTGTTCCCGCATCATGTCACACAACAACCAGTTTGCTGTCTGGTTGCTTGACAGGCATTGCACATTTGCAAGACCAATGTAATATCAGCAAAGTTGAACAAGTCCTCTGTGCATGCATGGGCGTCCACATCTTAACTGCAAGGAGTGCTTACAAGCACTGTGTTTCAGGCTATCAACCCCAAAGGTGTGGCAGCAAGACCCTAACTTTGCAGGACTTGTACAGTGTCACATTTGTAGGTATGGTATTGGGACCAAGCCTAATAACAGGATTATAGTGAATCCAAGGTCTACATGGCTGGTAAAGCATTGTATGGCACACTGTCAGGTGCTGTGTTACCTTAGCAGACCTACATAAAGGTGTCATGTTACATTTCACCATATGACATGACACTGCCTAACAATGGCATGCTGTGACATACACGCAAGCATGACTGTATTGCTAATGGCACTCTCACTGACTGTTAATGAGATGTGGAAAGTGTCCCCTTCCTTCTACTCCTATGCCACATAAGCACAACATGTGACAGACGTGACTGTATTTCAAACCTTGATTCCATGGTGTCTCAAACAGCAGTCAGTACATATGGCAATGAGCATTTTGCCAACATGCACAGCTCACCTCCTCCACCACCCACACCCACATCACATACACCTGCATGTGTGCAGCTCCTTACCAGATACATTCCCAAATAACAGAAACCTAAGAAAATCCTACCTCTGAAGAGCACAGTACACATAATATTTCATGCACCACTGGCTGACAGGTCAAACACCTGAGGCAAAACACAATATCAAGCCTATTATTCATAGGTGATTACATTGTGAGACACATTGATGTTTGTGTCACCAGGCTACATATGAGAAAGGTCACAGATAACTGTGTGGGTTGATATGATACGCCATACCACATATTGCTGCAACTCAAGGAATATCAGGTAACATAATGATGACATCATAGTTCCTGCAGATGTGTACAACTAAGGACATACATCACTGGACTGTATGCAGACACATGACTGAACTTAGACACTCTGTGTCTCTCCTGGGTATGCCCATAGCTTTCAGCTACATTCGACCCTTACCTAGGATGAAGGCTCAATACACACAGAACATGATGTACATCAATAACCACTGTAGAGTGTGGTGTCATTGTAAGGGGATCCACTATACATCTGCCTGGGATGACTTGTTCAATAGACATCAATGCTTTGCCAGAAATGGTCTTCATGTCTCACCCCTGGGATGTTGAGTACTGGCCAAGGCTGCTGACACCCCCCACAGTGCATCTTATAGGCACTGCCTGGAGGGAAAACTTTCCAATGAGAATGCCATCTTCATACAACATCAAGATTATGCTTCTACATGCTGGGAATGGCAACACTAAACCCCACTCTGTGGAAAGTGTCCCCACTTTAGAATATGCAGACATGTGTGCAGTTAAAGACACCTGGCTCAAGGCTGTAGACAGCACCACAGCCATACCAGACTACATGTCCTTCCACATGTTCAGACCTCAAACTGACAGTGTGCAAGGTAATGCAGGTGGTGTATACATATTCATTAAGGATAGATACACATCCAGATTTCGTGAAACATTATGATTTCCTGGAGACACTCCAGGTGATATTCACTGTTGGAAGGGCACCTAATCAAGCCATTGCCAGCTAAAGGAGCAGCTCCATGAATCCAGACACCTGTTGTGCTTATTTGAATGTACTCCTGTCTATCAAGATATAACAGTACACCATGGTTTGGCATGACATTAAGTAACCACCATCTGTGTTGCTTAATCATGCTGAAGCTCACTTGCCCAAAGGTTAGTCCACATCCTTAACTACAATGCCCTGGACCAGTGGTGTGATATCCCCACAAGGGGAGCCAATGTAGTGCATCATGTGTTTAACAATATATTTGACCATTGCAGCATCCCCACTGTGAGGTCCTCCCTGGTGAGATCTGACCAAAGATCAGTCTCATTAAAACTATCAGACCTAACCCCCACTTTACAGAAATATACTTCAACAAAGCAATTTATTACCTCCTCTGGGATGGCTTACATAGCTTGACTGCACCTCTCCCTTGATATGGGACAGGCAAGTATGCAGAGTTCTACACTCATGCATTATATAAGCAGCAGTGCAACTGCATAAACTCAGCTATACCTGGCAGGCAGAACATAAGCTACTCATGGCATGGCAAACATGTCTGATGGACAACTACCATTAGCAGGCTGTACAATAAGAGGTGGACATTGCTTTGGAACATTTAGGGTGAGGGTGCCCTCCTAAAATGGGGGCACAACCTCCTCAGCTAAAACAAGCAAATAGTGTTGTTGTGATGTCATGTAGAAACAGTATGTGACAAAATTAGCCTACTAAACAAAGCAGAACCACAACACACAATATTGTTACATAAATAACCTTTGAGAACAAGCCCAGATTGTCAATGAACTCATGCTTAATGATACTACATATAATAGAACTGTACTCATAGCTAACCTGTTGTCTCACAGGTCCTGCGTCAACTTCTCTCCCCTGTCCCCACCACATGTGCCACATGACATTCCTACAACCTGTCCCATGCCTTCCATATCTACAGAGCATGTCATAACTGGCCTCTCTATGGGGGATACACAACATCTGCTGGACATGCTAACATCCTAGTCTGCATCCTACATGGGATCCAACAAGGATTACTAATACCATTGGGAATTCCTTGCAATCATACTGTAACCAGTGTCTGCATCCCAGCTGACTGGACAATGGTAACTGTTATCCCCTTGCACAGAGGTGGTACATCCAGTGACCACCAGAACTATAGACCTATTTGCCTGAGTAGCCATATCTGTATGCCCATGGGGTAAATCATCATGGAGCTGATCAGCAAACAGTTGACTGTACACAGTTTGGATTTCTGACAGGGAGATCATGGCTGTTAAATGTGGTGGACATGTCAGTGGCAGTCACCAAGGGCCTGGGTGTGAGGGAATGTCAGGGTATACAACCCCTGGACTTAGCCAAGCAGTGTGACTCTATCCCCCACTCAGGCATCATTGACAAAAGCACCCACTTAAGCATCCATTATAGGGGTCAGTAAGTGGCTCAGTGATGGCAAACATACTCAAAATAATGAAATCTGCCTTCAAAAGCTGATCTGTAAGCAGCAGTGTTCGATAGGGCTCAGTTCTGGGTCCTCTACTGCTTGGAAACCATTTAACCATGAAATAAGTGAATACTGAATGTCTGTGGATGACAATGTTGGCTGATGCCTGCAAACTGTGAGCAGTCATAGACTCTGTGATTTATGTCAATATCCTACAAGAGGGCATTGATGAACAAATGCCTGTTGACATACTAATGGCTGTAAACTCCATGCAAATATATATGCAGTATCATTTCCATCAGTAACACCTATATTCCTGGTAATTAGCACATTAGTACCAACATTTGATGTACATACTCTGGGGTGATAGACCAGGGTGCACAGGCTTGGCCACACAGATTTACACCTAATGTACCTGAGATCACCATGTCTCCGCAGTGGTAAGACAGGAATCATAAGTCATAACTGAGGGCACAGTTACCCAAAATTGACATACTCATAACCTTCATGTACTATTCCCTCAACATGCCAATATTTGAGTGCAATGGTCATTTGGCAATGTACCTTTCCAAGCACTACTGGCAATTGCACACAACACAATGGTCCCTCACATGGGAACTTCATGTCTTCAGTATCTGTTCAATGTGGATTGTCTGAAATCAGTGTCATTGTAGCCTGTGCCATATTTATTTTAGTTTACTTATTTAACATTTGTTAACAGGGAAAGTCTGACTTGGAACAAAGCCAATTTTCAGCAGATGCCTGGGGAGAAATGCTATTCAAACTACTCAGAGGTAATCTATGCCTTGCCTTGCATACGGGGCAATGTGTGACTCTGCTTGATTGGAAATGCTGCATATCTGTAGGTGGCATGAAACATGGATTACTCACTCTAAGGATATTAACCTGGTATGTGACATTAGTAATACATGCTGGTGGGACAGATCTGTCTAGCAGACTGTAACACACCTTTGAAACAGAATCCTGCCTAATGGCAAACAGAGCATCTCAGTGGACCTCATCATATGCCATCTGTATGACTGAGAGTGACCATCATTTCACCACAGGGCTTTTGCCCGTGTCCCTTATTGACAGGGGCAACATGTGCTGATCATATAAATAAGGGTATAAACTTGACAAGGGGCTGTAGGGCCATTATGCTACTAAAGTTCAAAGATCCTATAATTCCATAAGCTGATGTAAAATGCTGTAACAACTGTAAGTTGGCTGTATGTAGGTTAGAACACTTACCTGTCTAATGGTACACACTACAGATCATAGTACATAAT
>NC_056732.1:1523031299-1523218799 GCF_019279795.1 Protopterus annectens | reverse complement strand
ATTGAGGTTTCCTTTTTGGGGATAAACTCTTGGATAGTCTTGTAAGGGTCACAGGGCCATTAGCCTAATGACCTCCTATGATATGATCCTATGATATATATATATATATATATATATATATATATATATATATATATATATATATATATATATATGAGTTCCCTTCAGAATCTCAAACTACTGAAATCCCAAATTTCAGTAGCCTGAGACTAGAAATGAAAGTGCAGAATACCGAAACTCCAGAAGCCCGAAATTCAAAATCCCAAAGTTCGAAGATTTTGAATTTGCGGTTTTGGTGTTGCGATGTGTGAGTGGATGGTTGGAGATATAGGTAAGTATTTGTGTTTTACAGGTTGTGGGTAGGGGCTTTAGTGTGTGTCCATGTGTTTTGTTACTGTGATGTGTGTGAGGAGTATGCAGCTTGTGTAGTGGTGTTTTTGTGTGGTTGTCTGTGTAGTGCGACCTTGGAGTTAGTATATTTAAGTGGGGGTGGGAGGGGGGGCTTGCTCCCCTGCTTATATGTCTTCTAGGTGTTTGTGTTTGTGTATGTGTAGGGAGGTGTATGTTTGTGTCTGTGTGTGCGGTATGTTTTGTATAGAAGTCGCGATTTTAAATTTTGTGCTTCTGGGGTTTCATCTTTATGGATTTTCAGCTTCATGGTCTTGACATACTGAAATTTGAGATTTCAGTATTTCGAGATTATGAAGTGAATCCATATATATATATACACAAACACACACACACACACACACACACACACACACACACACACACATATATATATATACTGTATATACAAATAGATAGATATAGATATATATAGATATATAGAGAGAGATGTGTATGTGTGCTTATATGTACATACACACATGCATCACACATACACACATATATCTCTATTTATGCATATACATATATGCCTAGTATAGTTATTTGGTTTGAAATCAAAAAAGTTTAAGGCATTGCCACCTTCTGGAAACAAAAAGGTGTGCCTGTATCTAAGATACAAAATGGAGACCTCAGAGAAGAACAGGCATGCACCCTAAATATATATTTGATAACATAGTACAAGGGCAAGGACTTAGAGACTCAAGGGTGAATGTCAGTGATGGCAGTTTTATGGCTGAAATGAAAGACCTGGAGAATACATTTGTGGATAGGGGCTATAAGAGGTGTAATGTGCAACAAGTATTGAGTAAAGTCTCTGATGTTAGAGAAGGTAGAGATAGGCCCTTCTTTTCTTCAAATCTACCTTCTGTTCACCCCAAGAGACTGAGTGATGGTAAATGCAGGGTACCAGTGTCTTATTCTTATACTATAGGGTATGTCTTGGATATTATAAGGAAACATTGGCCCATTATAACAACGAATAATGATCTTAAAAAGATAGTGGGTGAACAACCTAACTTTATCTTTAAGAATAAACAATCTTTAAAACAGATGCTTTGTTATCCAAAACAGTTTATTGATGGTAGAACTACTAGAAATAAAATGGGTTCCACTTATAAAGGAATTAGATCATGTCATACTTGTAAGTGCTCTAGATATATTGACACCACTGGTATGTTTATACATCCAGATCAGGGTAAACAGTATGTGTTTGATGTTCATGCTACTTTTACTTCTTCTCATGTGGTTTATTTAGCATGCTGCACTGCCTGCACAAAGTTCTATGTAAGCAAGACTGATAGTTGAAGAAACGTATAGCAGAACACTTAAGACAAAAAAAAATGGTACTGAGTGCAGTGCTCTTTCTAAACGTGAAGCTCACATCACACACACATTGTTTTAAGTTTCAAGTTATAGAGTAGCAGCTACTAAGAGGTCGGGTGATCTTAGGAATGCTACTGAAAGCTTAGAGAGCACGTGGATAGCTAGGTTAAGGGCTGATTATGGTTCAGGACTAAATGATAAAGTCCCCCTTAAACCTTTGTTCCAGACAGGCTCACTTTTTAGATGAGCTTTACATACACTTATGCGCATTAGTTGATTTTAAGTTTACTTTTATTTTTAAATTTATATTACATTCATTATTTGCATTCTTTTAATACATAATTGTTTAATTGGTTGATTTGCTAGTTGAAGTTCTGTATAAATTGCTGTGTGTGTGAGACTACATTTTTATACTGACATATGAAGAAGCTGCAAGAGCTGTGAAAGCACTTATGTTGTTTTAAAATAAAAGCTTGTTCAGGGAGCCTGGTGTCATCTCATCATTCTACTTTTTTGGACTGCTTTACTATGGTTTATTTTTTTGGTGAGAGGTTTACACAGCACAGGTTGGTCGTTTTTTTCCTGTTGTTTAAAAAAATCCTTCATAATAAACTGTCTGTCCTTCAAATATTAAATACGTACAGTGGAGCATCTAGATTATGTGTAACGATACTTAGGATAAAACTTCACAGCAGCGTATCTCTGCCTCTATACACAGAGCTTCTAATAAAGGTAAAGTTCACCAGGTTTTACTTCCGACATTCTTGGTCTATCACAAAGACCTGAGGCTGAAGGACCTGATACTTCCCGGAACCACTAGGGAAGACATTGTCACAAAGACACTCTTTTAATTATTTTTATACCTATAATGATGGTGTGAGAAAGGTTAATCACTAAAGATGGCTGTTTCGAAGCATAAATTAATTACTTCTTTCTTGACATGCAGTGAGTGTCTGCTCTAGCTGTATATTTGCTACCTACTATGCAGAATGCAAGTACGCATAACATTAAGATATTGATGATGAATGATAACTGAACTTGGCACAAAAGTGACTACAACAGACCAGAAGCATAGCAAGGAATATGCTGTACAATGATGTGCTAGAATTTTTATTAAAATGCTGGCATATTTATCATAGTTTATAGTCATGAATGTTTTAAATGGCTGTTGTCATAATGCTTGGCTGGCTATTTTTTATTTTTTTATTTTTTATTTGTTAAAGTCTACACGTACACAGATTGAGGATTATACTTGCTCAGGGAGGCTGGCTGCATTCTGAAGGTTGGTTTACAGTTCCAAAATTCTAGCAATGCCCTTGCTAGAGACCATTGTATATGGCTGGCATTTCATTAGAAATATGATTCATATTTTTTATAAATAACACTTCACATCAGACTAATTTTAAAGCAAAGCAAACTGCCAGGGTAAAAAAGAAAAAAAAAAGCACATGTGCAGTAAATCTAGTGCTTCAAACACTAAAAGCTGATATGAACACACAATCCTGTATAAAATGCAAAATAATAGTTATTTCAAATTTAAGATTCACCATCCTTTGTCTTTTAAACTTCTGCCTTTTCATGTTTTCATGATAGCTGACTGGAAGAATTATGCAAATAGGTCTCTCTGCTTCTTGTTCAGCAACTGCAAAACTGAACACATTCAGTTGAACTGCCTCATGAAAAGGTAGGAAACTGCATCTCCAAGAAGCCATCATCCAGCCATTTGCATCATTGTTTTAATATTGTCACATTTTAGAAACCCTTGTTTTATTATATGTTTACCTGGAAGAAAATGGTTGAGGACTGTCCTAATAACTTCATTTGCTATTTAGTAATTAGTAATCTGCTGTTTGCTTTTTCTGTATTACTTTTATTATGTTGGAAAAATATGTCCTCCAAATTGTATGGCTGTAAAAGTAAATTGTTAGGGTCTGTTAGAGAGACAGTACTAGATTTAGAATATTTATTACCACTGAATTTATACAGTGGTCAGGAAGAAATCCAAGTGTGAGATATAACTTATAAATATTTAGGTTAAAGCATATTTTAGAAGGTCAGATGAGTATAACACAGAAAGTGTTACTACAATGTTCAACATTTGTTTAAAGTTTTAAACTGCTACTTTTACTATTCAGAAATATAAATGTAACCAGACATAATGATTATGGAGAGCAATGCTTGCATTACATCTTTCAAACATATATTATGTATATTAAACATAGATTTATTTTTTGTAGCATATAATCTCCATGAGGGTACATTATACAGGAATATATGTAGCAAATTTATTAGGATTCTGTATGCCTTAATATGCAATCTGTGCTGCTTTCATTGTTCACGTCACAGACTATTTCATGATAGTGCAGTATAGTGTTCAGAACATTGCTGAGTGAAGTAAAGGAGAATGCAATACATCCTGATGAAACTATCATAAAATGTTTTTCTTTGTGGAAATTGTTTATACAATAACATATATAAGGGGGAAATTAGTCAAATGCATTACATAAGCAAAAATTAGTTTGAATATCACATTTGTTGAGGCTATTCAAGAACTTTTTAATAGATTTATGCAATAATGTTGTTTGTCTTTTTGGCTTTAGGGGTCGCCACAGCGGAACTCAGGTCCGCTAATGATTGGCAGTAGATTTTATTTATTGTGCCGAGTTGCCAGCCCGACGCCCAACCTTCAGTGAAGGCACGCCCATTTACGCATATCTTTCGGAGGCCACTCGACCGCGGGGAGGACATGCAGACTCCACACAGAAGGCACTCCAGCCGTGAATCAAACAGGAGAACCTCTTGCTGTGAGTCAACAATGCTACTGCTGTACCACCATGGCAGAACTAAATAAATAGATTTATGCAATGCAGTAATCTTTAAAAGAATATTATGATAAAAAATTTAAATTGTGTGATTTATATTGATTTCTAAACTTGACTCTCATTGTTTTAATAATATACTACACATTGCAATGCTACACACACACACACACACACACACACACATATATATATATATATATATATATATATATATATATATACAGATAGATATGTATGTGTATATATATATATATATATATATATATATATATATATATGTATGTGTATATATATATATATATATATATATATATATATATATATATATATATATATGTATATATATATAATACATGCATTTGGTCAAACAGCAGAGTACTGATGCTACAAATGTCAAAAGCAGTGTCTGCAGGTTTGTATATGTCAAATTTTCAGATGCCGAACCCGGAAATACTGAACGCCGGTCAGGCTAATATTCCTCCCTCTCAACCCATGGTAGTGCTTGTTGCAGCGGTTGTGTGACCAGGAATTTCAAATTTGAAGTCATGCGTGATATTATAAGCATTTGTGCCTGCCAGTTTCGACATTCAGATTTGGATAAACGGCCATTCGGCATTTGGTCATGCAACCAAATGCATGTGCATGTATCCCTAAATATATATATATATATATATATATATATATATATATATATATATATATATATATATATATATATATGTGGGTGGCTGTGCTGGTGCAATGGTTAGCATTCTCACCTCACAGTAAGAGGCTCTCTGGTTCAATTCTCACGTGGATTTCCTCTGGTTGCTCCAGTTTCCTCGCACATACCTAAGACATGCAGTAGGTGGATTGGGTACTCTAAATTGACTGTAGCTGAGAGTGGGTGTGCAAGTGAGTGGTAAAAATACACTGCTATGGCAGGGCTAGCCACCCAATGGTGCAAACCTTGGCTTGAGATGATTGTCACTGTGGAAGTGACACCCTGACCCCATGTACAAAATGGGGAAAAGGGGTTGAGGATGGATGGATGCTCAAGTAGGGAGCTATCACCCAAAACAAATAAAACATGGCTGGTGCACACGTGCAGTCAATGCTGATGGTGACTTCAAAATGAAAGCACTGTCATCTGTGCCGGCAGGAGATTTGTGTATACTCTCAGATTAACTTGTATTGTATCCCATCAGATTAACTTGTATTGTATGCCAACATGTCTAACTGTGAAAGTGAAAATTTAAATATTTAAAATGTTGAATATTTCCATATTTATACAAAATGTTTAAAGAATCTGTCAGTGTTTTGATACATTTCTAATTAACAATGTTTGTGAGGGAGATTCTAAAGTACAAACTGTGTAGAATCAACTGATCAGGAAGTGATGTCATTAGAATGTTCCTCATTCTAGGTGTTTATTTGAACAGATGATTGACAGGAAAAATAACTTTTTCAAACAGCTGATTGTTATTTTTAAAATAAGACAATTGAGACTGTTAACCTGAACTGAAGCCATCTGAAGGGCAGTTAGTTCAGAGTTGCAGTCAGTTACAGTGCTTTGAAGGGAATACCCAAGAAAAAGGATTCAATAAAAACTGTAAGCCTGCCTTTGACTTGCTGTTATGTTTTGGATTAGATCAGGGACAGTATTCTCTACTTAGATTAGAAAAGTTTAGTTATTTAGATGATGGTCTTCTCTCCTACAGTTTAATTTTATATTTCTGGTGAATGAATTTTGGTGTTTATTGAAAATTATTGATTTACATTCTTGTAATCATTTTACTTATAATTAAATGTTTTTCATTACTTTACATTGTGGACAATCAGTGTGTTCTTTAGAGATTAGATAGTGCTAATTCCTGGCTGCTTCTGATCATAGCTAACATTTATTTTGATATTCAATTTTTAATAATTGATCACTATTTGAAGAACATGTAGACCTATCCGACTCTGGTGGCAGCATTTACCATTTGTATTGGGGAGGGTACACAGCTAAAAATCTGTGTCAGACTTTTCATAAGTGTTAGAGTGTGTGAGATTTAAATGTATAACAAGTGTAAGTGATTCAGAGGTCTTAAACTGGAACAAATTGTTCTGAAGTATAATATAAGGGATTACATTCATGGTGGATAAAAGTATATAGCCCAGTCCCAGGAAATAGAAAGTGTCCCTGTTGTGCTCTTAGGGGAAATTGTGGAATTTTACTCTTGTGTACTCTGGCTCTGGTGTTTTCCATGATGCTCCCACACTGGAGTCAGTGGTAAAGATTGAGGCTCCTTAATTACTGACCTTGGTTTTAAGTGGGCAATGTCACTTACTGGTGGCAGTTCAGTGGGATAGTAACAGGATGTCAGGATGTCACACACACGCACACATGTTTTTATATATATATATATATATATATATATATATATATATATATATATATATATATGTGTGTGTGTGTGTGTGTGTGTGTGTGTGTGTGTGTGTGTGTGTGTGTGTGTGTGTGTGAGTGTATGTATATATGTATATATATATATATATATATATGGGTCTCCTTTGTTTGATAGAAAACACATTTCACTGAAACTCATTTTGTTGAAGCCTCATTTCACTGAAAATGAATTGCCTGAGCAGAATTCACTGAAAGCTCACTTCACTGAAAATTTATTTGACTGAAACTCATTTTGTCTAAACAGGTATATTTCCTGTTCCCAACTGTAGTGCAATCCTGGAGTTAGTAAATATAGTAAGGGGGGTGTGGGGGGCACAGCCCCCCACATTGGTGGGAGTGGTGGGTGTAGCCTCCCACCTATTTTAAATGTTGTAAACAATAGACATGGATTCTTACAAGTCAAATGAGTAACCCTTTCCAGAAAATAATATATACCCAAACTATGTGGGGGGCTGCGCCACCCACACCCACCAGGACCCCCCTAACTATATATACTAACTCCAGGATCACACTACAATGGGTAACACGGCATACACCAGTTTAGACTAAATGAGTTTCAGTCAAATGAGTTTTCAGTAAAGCGAGCTTTCAGCGAATTGTGCTCAGGCAATTCATTTTCAGTTAAATGAGGCTTTGACGAAATGAGTTTCAGTGAAGTGTGTTCTGTATCAAAGCAGACCCAGATATATATATATATATATATATATATATATATATATATATATATAGATACACACACACACACACACACACACATATATATCTACACACACACACACACACACACACACACACACACACACACACACACACATATATACATATACATATATATATATATATATATATATTTAAACATATATATATATATATATATATATATATATATACATATATACAAGTGTGTCTGTGTGTATGTGTGTATGTGCATCTGTGTGTGTGTCTGTGTGTGTGTGTGCATATCATCTCCATTGTTGCTTAAGCACAAACATGGGAGATATCACCCAAAACAAATACATCATGGCTGGTGCACATGTACAATCAATGCTGATGGTGACTTCATTCACAAGCACAATTCCAAAATTGAAGCAAAATACCAGAAAAAGAAAAGACAAGCAGGAAACAAACAACACAGCATTATATGAAAAGCACAATATTGTGCAGAAGCACCAGTCAGAGGTACATAGGTTCATAGGTTCATACTAGGCTATCTGCCCTAGGGCATTTATAAGCCTAGCCAGAGTGTGTTTGGCTTTCGCCACCCATTTTAAATTAATTTTGCTATGCCCTTTTCCGAGGTTAGTATACAGTGCCTCTGTCTAACAGTGACACAGAAGTGATACCCAGGGTAAACCTACAATCTCCCATCCACTCATCAAGATTCCTCTTGAAGAGAGTCAATGAGGGACTCTGCCTATCCTGGACTGGGATTTTATTCCAGAGTGAAGGGAGCCTCTGGGTTATGAATCTGTCCCTCCAGCATGTCCTATTTATTTCAGTGCTGACGTTCAAGTCTCTCGAGTGCGTAGCTCGATGGGATTTGGATTTTCTCAGGTGCAACATGTCCATTAATTCCGGGTTGGACATGGCTTTATACGTCAGGCACAGATCGCCTCTGAGCAGGTGGTATGCCACTGAATAGAGCTGGAGTTTCTTTAACCAGGCAGCATATGGCATCTGTTTGAGCTCTATGATCCTCTTGGTGAGGTACTTTTGGGGTCTTTCCAGTTGCTGCAGGTGTCTGGTAAGGTACATCCCAAAAGGGGCATTGTACTCAATTATGGGCCTGATGAGGGATGAGTAAAAGGCACAATGACCTCCCCTGATCTAGATGTGAATCCCTTCATGATTAGGTGGGCTATATAAAATGTTTTTCTAACCACTTTGGCCACGTGGTTGTCAAATGAGAGATTGCTATCAACTTGGGTCCCCAGGTCCCTAATTACTTCTTCTGTACTTAATGGATTACCACCTATGTGGTAATTTGTGGGCACTTTGTTTTTGCCAAAGGGGATGACTATACACTTTTTGGCATTTAGCTTGAGGCCATGGCTCTGGCACAAGTTATCTGTTTCTATGAGGCCCTTTTGGAGGATACTTGTGTCGGCTGGAGAGTCGATTATGGCACCCAGTTTGCAGTCATCTGTGAACTTAGTCAGCCACAGTCCTTCCGTGTTGGCCTGTACCTCCGAGAAATATATACCGAACAAGAGAGGTCCCAGGACTGAGCCTTGGGGGACGCCACTTGTAACTGGTTTGGAGTCTGACATGGCTCCAGCAATTCTAACCATGTGGGTTCTGTCCTTGAGCCAGTTTGCAACCCATCTAGTGACATAGGGGTTTATATTTAAGCTGGTGAGCTTATCTATAATGCCCGAGTGGAGTATTGTATCGAAGGCTTTTGCAAAGTCCAGGTAGGCTGTGTGGACCACCTTCCCCTCGTCAGTGGCCTTGGTGACTGTTTCAAAGAAATCAACCAGGTTTAAGAGGCAGGATCTGCCCTTAACAAAGCTGAACTGGGTAGGATCCAGTGTCTGTAAGTCCCCAATATCTTTATTTATGAGGTCCATGATGATCCTTTCCATAGCTTTGCAGACCAAGCTAGTCAGGCTTATGGGACAATAGTTTCCAGGATCCATTGAGGCACCACCTTTGTGGAGAGGGACCACTGTTGCTGTATGCCACTCTTTGGGTACATATCCTGTAGTAAGGCTGAGATTGAACAGTAGTTTTATGTTTGGGTTTAGCTCTACTTGGAGTTCATGTAGGACGCAGCCTAGAACACTGTCTGGTCCCATTGATGCTGTGTTTTTTGCTTTGGAGAGGGCAGCTCTTACCTGAGCATCTGAGATGTCAGGGGGGCAGCACTCTGCCGGGATAAATATTTGCCCTTTTGGTGGGGAGGGGGGGGAGAAGTTTGCGCTGAACCTGTCAGCTAGGATGTTGGCAATGTCTGTGGGTTTGGTGTATTTTTTGTCATTTTGGACTAATTCTGAGCATATCTGGGAATTCCCACCCAGGTTCCTAACATAACTAAAGAAAGCCTTGTGATTATCCTTAGTGTCCTGTGCAATTTTTCTCTCGAAGCTGGCCTTAGATGATTTTATGAGTGCCCGTAATTTTTTGCTAATACTGATCAGAGATGCCTTCCCTTTTTGAGATTTTGCTCTATCATGTAGTAGCTTCCTCCTTCTATTGTATAGTTTGTTTATGTCTGGGGTCCACCAGACAGGATGTCTGCCTTTGGAGGACTGGGTCTTGGTTTTATTTGGGATTGTATGATCCATGCATTCCTGAAGGTGTTCATAGAATGCATTTATAAAGGATTCTGCAGTCTGGGCCATATTTTTCACAGGCCCGTGGGCTCTGAAGGATTCCACCTCGGTTTTGAGGAGTGTGAAATTTGCTTTAGAGAAGTTTTTCACTGTGGTTTTCAGGGCAGGGGGTGGAGTCGGGATGTGAATATCCAGTGAGATTAGTTTATGGTCTGATCTTACCAGTGAGGGATACACTTCTGGTCTGGAGCATAGAGTCCCCATGTTGGTGATGATCAGGTCCAGTATGTTTTCCCCTCTTGTGGGAGTGGTAACAAGTTGTTCCATAGCATTTGAATTTATAAATTCTAGGAACCTTTGGGCTAGGGTGTTGAAGCTAGAGTAATGCTCCCAGTCTATGTTTGGGTAGTTGAAGTCGTCCAATATAATGGTGTTTGGAGAGACCTTCATATTTTCCAGTGTTCTCAGGAAGGCCGAGTGGGGTTCCTGAGTTTGGGAGGGTGGTCTATAGCAGGCTATAAACTGGAAGGCAGTTTTACCCACTGTTAGTTGCACATGGATAGTCTCTGATGCTTCATGCTGTGCCACCAACCAGGAGGTGTGGGTATCTTTGACGAATATTGATACTCCCCCTCCTTTTGTAGTACGGTCCAAGTTTTGGGGCCAAAAAGCATGGTATGAGGTATAACCTGGTAGTGCTGGGGTGCTCTCGGGAGCCTTGAACCAGGTTTCTGTTACTGCACAGATATCGATGTTCTCCATGCTAAGGAGAGTTTCGAGTGCATGCATCTTGAGGTTTAGACTTCTGGCATTGAGTAGCATTACTCTTAGTTTCTTATCCCTTGTGATACCTATGGAGGTGAGTTTGTCTTTTGAGCCTTGCCTAAAAAAGGCACTATGGGTGTAGCAAGAGCATTTGCCAATATCCGAAAGCCCAGGGGTGACAGGTGCAAGCCGTCCCTAGTGAAGCATCGTAGCTTGTTGAGCATGTCATCCCAGGCTGACAGGCATTGGATCCCCTTTGAATGACACCAATACTTAAGCCAATTGTTGAAATTGATCATCTTGTCTTCATATTGTGGCATCATTCTTGGTGAGGGTAAGATGCTACTCAAGGTCAGGGTCATACCGGCCTGGGCTACATGCTCAGAGAGCTCCTTTATGTCTCTTTTCATGTAGTCCAGGGAGGTACGTCTCAGGTCATTCAGCATGGACAATGACTGAGTCATATTTGTACTTGCCTTGGAGTGACCTGAGTGCTTGTGTTATGTGGCGGATCCTAGCGCCCGACAGGCAGCTCACCATGACCTTCTCCTTGTTCAGCCTGATGAGCGGGACGTCAGTGTGCCTGACGATAGAGTCACCTATTACAAGTGTATCAGGTGTGTTGTTTAGCCTTAAGGGCTGTGACTGTTTGGCACACTGGCTTTGTGAGCTATGTGTTGCACGAGTTTTGTTTTGGGGTAGCGGTTGCTTGGGTGTCTGCTTTGGAGGTCTCTGCTGCTTAGGCAGATTTTTATTTAGAGCCTCCGAGTATGTTTTTGTGTGTTAAGTGTTTGGTTTGCTGTCATGGTAGGTCTATGTGAGATTGGAATTGTAGTGAGTGTGGTTTCCTTCTCCTCCTGACTGGTTTCGCCAGTACTGAGTTGAGAGAGCTTAGCCTCCAGTATAGTTATATGGTTGCATCTCTCACATGTGTTGGAATTTGTTGGGAGGAGGAGAGGGTTGTCTGTGTACATGAGGCAGTTGTAACATTGCTTCAAGATTCCGAGATTCACCAGCTGGACCGGAGAGGAGATTGACAACTGACCTTTGGACATGCTACAATAGTATAGGGAATTCCTTTATAAATGAAAAAAAAAGGGCCAATGGGGAACGAGGTACTCAAGGGGAGTTTGTGAGGGTGTAGTGCTTTTAATATTTTAGTGCTGACTTATATAATTGCTTTAGTGAGCAAGTGCCAGGTAACTTAAATGCAATGTGTTTCAGGTAACTTAAATGCAAAAACGACAAACAGTAACTTTCTTTCAAGTGAAACAAGGAAATAAGTATAGTAAGAATCCCAGCTTTTAACTATTCACCAGTCAAAAAAATTGCACATTTATGTAAATTACTCCCCTAGCAAGCATTTGATAAAAGGTTATGCGAAACTGGCTGGCATCCATGTGTATGTATATATATATATATATATATATATATATATATATATATATATAAATATATGGTTGTAGTAAACTCTAATGAATGTGCTTCTAATCAGTAGTGCTTACTCTTCTGTTTTGCAGTTGAAAGCACTCATATGTTGAGTTCCAAAAATATCAAAGGTAGGAGCAACAACTTCTCTAGTGTTGTGTGAGTTATGCCTGTGTGAAAGTAAGTAGATTTTTATTCTAATCCCAAAGATTATGACTATAGTAGGAGTTTCACTATTAGTGTTGGGAATATTTGTGCAAGTGTTTTCTGGTTAGAGTTAGAATAAGAGCTATGGAAGGGGATAGATATAGAGTTTTGTGTGCGTGTGTGTATGTGTGTGTGTGTGTGTGTGTGTGTGTGTGTGTGTGTGTGTGTGTGTGTGTGTGTACATGTATATATATATATATATATATATATATATATATGTATAAAATACACACACACACACACACACACACACACACATATATATATATATATATATATATATATATATATATATATATATACAAATAGTATATATATATTCATGTTTATATATATGTATATTTTCAAGTTTTAGATATTTTTCAAGATTTTATTTTAGGAGCACTTATTGAAGTGTTACATCAAAGTATGCTATAGTCAAACTTGAGGAGGCTGAATTTAGCATCTGTTTTTCTTTTGGTTCAACACTGAGTGATTGTCAGGTTAGTATATATTAGGTCTCCCCCCCATGTAAAATTACTTTTTTTTTGTTTAGGTTGTATGTATTGGGTTAAGAACATTATGTTTGTAAATGTAAAAGTATTGTTTACATTTGTGATCATTCCATGTCAATGTTTTTTGGTTTCAGTATTTCTGATATTTTATTCATTCAATGTATTAGTTTTTTTCTGTCAGAACTGGTATATCTTTCTATCTATCTATCTATCTATCTATCTATCTATCTATCTATCTATCTATCTATCTGTCTATTTCGGCATAATTTAGTGGTTCTCACCAGCAGAATGAATGAAAGTGTATTCTAAGGCATTATGTCTGAGTTCCCTGTTTAATTTGTGCACATGAGATTGGTACCCATAGACACCCCTTTAAGGGGAACTGATAGATTCACTGGTTATTAAGTAATGTGTCAGTAAACACTTTATATGAATCAGGGTTTCGGTAAACAACAGCTGAAGTTAAAGATTCAAGGAGGCTGAAAGTTTAATGAGACTGTTGAGGTTTAAGGTTATTGGTTTGGGGAGAGAAATGTTTTAACTAGGACAGTATAATTGTAAAGGACCTAGTGCCTTAAGGCCTTGAAGTGAATAAAAAACAGACACTTTATGGTGAGTATATTTTTTATTCTTCACCTGAGTTGTCAAAGTTATTACAACATTTTATGTTTAGATCACAGATTTGTATATATTTCAGCAGAATTATCTTTTTTGCTTTAAATTCTCTAATAAAACTGTTTAGAATCAAGATTGTGGGTTAACTGCTTCATCTTCTTCTATCTTTCTATCTATATCTATCTATTTATCTATTTACAGATATGGATATAGAAAGAGATAGAGGCAGATATATTGATATAGATATACAGTACGATCATTGCATGAAGGAATCAAACTGATACGCAGAGAAAAAAAATGATCAAACCAGAGGAAAGAACACCAGCACCTCTAACAAATTTAACAGTAGAATCTTTAATAGCAGACTCTAAACTGCCATTTCACTGGAGATGAGTTTTATCAGTGGTATATTAACCACAATGAAAAATACCATGTAAATATCACTTGAATGGTCATATGATAAATTATATGACAAAAGTCCAAATCCAAATGTTAAAGAAACAGTAGTAACTGCAACAAATCCATATAATGCTGTATACATAATGGCCCAATAACTTTTATGTGGACTCTAAATATCAAAGGTATTAAATAACAAAATGTCAGATGAGTTAAAAATGTGACATTATACATACATATATATTTATTTTTATTTAACATTTGTTGACTGGAAAAGTCCGTCTAGGTACCACAGATCCTGTTTTCAGCGGAGGCCCGGTGAGAAATGCTCCAGAAGCATGTCTTTAGAATGTGGGAGGAAACCGGAGGAAACCCATGCGAACATGCAAACTCCACACAGAAGGCACCCCAGCCGAGAATCGAACCAGAAAACCTCTTGCTGTGAGGCAACAGCACTAACTACTGCACCACTGCGCCGCCTGCATGGGTTACTATCAAAATTGTGAATGGAGATGCTCCACAGATGGAAAACTTGAAACATGGATGTTCAAAATTCCATCTTGCCGAATATCTCCATGTTCGAAAGTTCATATTGATTTTGACTTTTATTCTTTTTCCTTGGTGTTTCAAATGGAATTTATTTTTCCATTTGCAATTTTGACAGTAAACCTATATATATATATATATATATATATATATATACAGAGAGTGAGAGACAGATTTTTTTTTTATATGGGGTTCAAAATTGAATCCAGTGAAGAGAGGAGTCTTATAGAAGGACAAGGAAGATGGATGTTTAAGATTAATAAACCCAAATGTTTATGCTATTTTTTCATGTTATATAAAGTTTTGCTTTGGATAAATGATAAACATGAGAAGCAAGTAATACATTTTACTAAAGTACATACATGAGCAGAACTGGGAAAGATAAAAAAAATAATTCAAAAGAGGAAAAGTATGTTTAAATGAAGAAGTGAGATGCTATAAAAAAATTATTTTATGGAAATTAAAAATCGATTAAATAGAAATGGAGGAAAGTTTGGTATAAAAATAACATAATATTATTAGGTTAATTTTTGGGCTCAGCTAGCAAATAAAAAAAATAAAGCAATAAAAGTTTGAAAATTGTGGTGTAATAAGCAAGTAGAATGTCGAGATTTTTATCAAGATTAGTGGTTAATAAAGTACCAATAAAAGGAAATATACCATATTTAAAAAAAATCAGTGAAAATGTTTGCTTATATTGTGGTAAAGAAGAAATTACAGAACATGTTTTGTTAAAATGCATAAGGGTTGTAAAATTGTGGGAAAATTTGTGTAAAGAAAAGTTCTTTGAAAATATAAAGGAGTAAATGAAACAGAGGCATGATTATGTATGGATATTATAGCCACAAAAATAAAGAATATGTTAGTAAATTGGTAAAATATTATCTTACATTGTGTGAACCATTTAGAAAAAAAGACAAATGAAATCATGCTTAATAGTAAATGGAGATAAACAGTAAAATTACATTGCGGTTGTGGACAAAAGAGGTGGAGGTCAAATAAAGATAATGAAAATAGAAGTTTAACATAATAATGAAAAGTTAGACTTATATAATTGTATGACAATAATGGAAATGAATGGAAAACTGTACACTGCACAAACTTTTAAATATGTAAATTTGTAAATAGTATTGTAAATAATGTTTTATTTTGTTCAATAAAGAGCCCCTACTGTTTTCTATAGGTACGTTGGGATTGTTTGCATCCATTTGATCTGCCATAAACTCAAGCAAATTGGACCTTAGCTTAACATTCCATATGGAACAGACTCTCCTTACTGGCATAGGATAGTATCTCCAAAACCCTTTGAAGGTAATATGGATGAATGACTATACGGAAAATCATAAGTAGAACCCTACTCTGAAAGGAGCCAAAAATAAGTCAAGGTTGGGTATTAATCCATGTCTTGGTTAATTGCTAGGATTGCTGGCTAGGCTACAAATGATTCACTGGATCAATAGTCTGATATGAACATGTAAATTGCATATCACAGGCAACAGAGTAGCACATAAGGGTTTGATTTTTTTTTTTTAGTTAATCTGGGTCTGCTAAAGACAAAGCAGATCTAGCTGGTAAGACATAGTTTCATTTCGTTTGTAGTGAGATTCATTCATTTTCTTTATTTGGTGAAAGAAATGTCATGCACTCATGTGTGCATGCGTGTGTGTGTGTGTGTGTGTGTGTGTGTGTGTGTGTGTGTGTGTGTGTGTGTGTGTGTGTGTGTGTGTGTGTGTGAGTGTATCTGTGACTGTGTACACACATGCACACACACACACATACACACACACACACACACACACACACACACACACACACACACCCATATGTGTATGTATATATAGATATATATATATATATATATATATATATAAATATATATATATATATATATATATATATATATATATATATATATATATATATATGGGTTACATGCATATTGTAGAATGCCAATTTGGGCACTGAGTGATATGGGTGGTGCTTTATGCATATAAATCCAAATGGTCAAAGTACAAAGGTATGTTTTGTCCAGACAGTTGAGTGTGGTTTGGAGGAGAGGAAAGTATTTGTGTGTATGTTTAAGTGTTAGGGTTACGGGCAGGCTAGGTGAGGGGATTGGTTTCATATGTTTTTGTATGAGGATATGTATTTTCTTGTTAGTTCTGGGGTTAGGTAGGGGGTTAGATGTAGAGTTCATAGTGTGTGTTTGTGTATGTCTTGTATAGTGGCAGAGTTATGGGAAGTGTTTTTTAAGCTAAAGTGTAAGGATAGTATTGAGGAAAGGGTAGGGTTAGGGTTAGCACCCATTACTATGTGGTAATAAGAAAATGTGTTTACTTATTTATTTTAATTTTGTTGATGAGGAAAGTCCAGCTGAGCATGGCAACCCTTTTTTTATCAGTGTGCCAGGGAAAAAAAGATCCAAGGTAGAAATTATATTTAAAAAATTAACAAACATGCAACATCTCACTAAAGTCTAACATTATGAAGCTAATTTTCAGTCTATCAACAGCTTTTGAAAGATCTCAGAAATTTGAGAAAATAACCACTTTCTTGTTCAGATGAGAATTTATGATATTAAGAAAAGATAAGTGTGTAGTATCTTTGCTATGTATTGGGTGGAATCCAAGTTGAGTTCAGGACAGTAGACTATCTATCTGAAGTGGCCTAGGAGTTGTTTATAGACACATTTCTTTAGAATTTTGGATGCAAGTGATAAAATGATTTAGTGTCCAAAATTTGATAGGATATGGTCTTGTTATGCATGGGTTTAAGATATGACTGTTTCTGTAGTATGTGGCATCTTCTCCTTGTATAGATCTATTTATGAAAATTCCTGTCGGATATGCTATGAAGGTTGCAGTGATGGGTTCAGGTGGAATATTGTCTGGGGCAGGTATTTTTCATTTAATTTTAAGATTAGATTTGTTTTATGCATGTGAACAGTGCTTTTATTGGATGATTAGTAGTGTGTTGTTGACCTAGTAAAATGTTTGCCACCTTTATAAGTTTACTGTTCATTGTGTGGTTGTCTTTAGGTGGCTGGGGGTAATTGGGTACTTTTCTCTAGTTTAATAAACTCCATAGGGGTGTGAATGATACATAGGAAAGTTTGATTAAAGTAAGTTACATCTTCTTCTTCTTCTTAGGGTAGGAGTAAGTATTTAAGTGGGATACTTACATTGATTGAATTGATCATTAAACCCATTGGCAATGACACCTTTCTTGTTCTAGTTAAAATATAAGCAGCTGTTTTTTTTTTTTTTTTGTTTTTTTTTAGTTTGCTTTCAGATGAAGCAGTTTGGGTTATTATCACTTATAGTGACAAGGCAGATGCTTGAGGAGTGGACGTGTTATAAGTTTGACATTAAGATCCAGTCAAGAATGCTTTATATACTTATCGATTTATCTGTTCTAGTTGGTGCTGTTATTATTTGTGTTAACCCAAAGCATTTGATGGGAGGAAGTTACCTATCTGTGTTCTAAGAAGAAGAGAATTTAGTTGAGTTGATGTAAAATGACCTAAGATATTAATGTTACAGTTGGCATTTGCTGTTATCTAGGAGAGAGAATCATTTCTAAAGTGTTAATATGTATTGATAACTGATTAGGAGGAAGGTGGATGATTATTGACGGTTTACTTTCACCAAGTCTTTTGGGTTTCTAATACTATGATGGGAGTGGACCCAGTTCCTAAGTCAAAGTATGATTAAAGTTCCTGAAATTAGCCTTGTTTCAATCTTTGATGCTAGACTTAAGTGATCTTCGCAGCACCTGCAACATGCCCAGAACTGATTCCTTCTGCAATTTGTACAGATTTATGTGTTGGTAACATATCTAAATAACAGTGTAAATTATTTTTATGAGACCCATTGCTCCTACTACTATTGCAACTGTCTGGGTATCCTTCTTCCACATTGCCCAGGTTTCTGCCTGCAGATCTTGGTATTTTAGGATTGTGTGTGTGTGTCTCTCTCTCTCTGTCTGCATAAGACAGTGTAATCATTGGGTGTAGCAATTTCAGTGATCAATGCTACTTTTGTCTTTTTTTCATGGACTACTCTATCTGGACTTCTCACATAATTGTTTTTTAACTGTTGTAAATGGGTGATACCATGTGATATAAACTTCATAATTCTCTGTAATGCTTTGTGGCTCATATTTCCAATGCTTTTCAGCTACTTCAATATTGTAATGATTGCACAATCCCCAGTGCAACCATCTTGCCGCATTATTACAATTTTCAGTACACATGCCGTCTGTGATTAGTGTATGACATCCAGCAAAAAGATGTGCGACAGTTTCCAGTTCTGTTAACAGAACCTGCATTTGTCTGTTTCTTTCTCATGTTCAATGGACTTTGTAAACCAACGTGTATGTAGCCCACTATCCTGGGCCGCCAATATTAACCTTTTAACTTTTGGTTTAAATTCACCTTTCTTTAACCATTCCTGTGTCACATCCTGATCAACATGAGGTTGTTCCAGGAGTTTTCTATACTTACAACTATACTTACGCCTTTCCCACATAGCTTGCCTTCTGACATGATCATTTTCCTTATATATTTTCTTTTGTTTGTTTTTTTTTGTTTTTTTTTGGAACATTCAGTTGCTGCCTGATTTTTATCTATTTCTGATTTGGTTTCCATTCTCACTTGATACTGATATGCTTCTGCTAAACTAAGCAAGGAAGTAATCTTAGACTTGTTCTCTTCATGTTTCAAAACTTTCACTACGTTTGGATCTGATGAGGTCAGCAGATATGTATGTAGTCCTACAACTGCAGATCTATACATGAAATGAATTTCGAGGAGACCCATACCCCCTTCAGAATGAGGAACACATCATTTCAGTATACACTGATTTTTATACAGCATTTGATAAGAGTAAAGCATTTTTCTTGTTTTCCTGTCAAACTGATCAAATACCTTTTGGAGCCAGCCAATCACCTTGAACTGTAAGTCAGAACAGGAAGAACAAATTGGTTTATAGCTTGGACTTTGTTCGTAGATATCAGGGCTGTTTTCAGTATTAATTTTAGTCTTCTAATATATTCCTAACTGAGTTTTGTTCACATTTGTTCATGTTTTATTGTCACTCCTTCATTATTTCCCATATATTTATATACTCCCTCCTGCTCAGTTTCCTTTATATCACATTCCTGCCCTAAACTGATATTTTCATTGTGCTGCAGCTTTCCTGCTTTAAATGTTACTTTTACACATTTATAAATACCAAATGAGATTGTTATATCATCTGAGAAAGTTTTTACCACTTGCAGTTATGCTTTCAGCTCTTCATCTGATGAACTATATGGTTTTAAATTATCACAAAAGAAGATGAGAAATCTTTATGCTTTGTTGCTTTCTGAGAGCTAAATTGTACCAATGACCTAATCTGTTAAGTAGACAACATAGTGGGTTAAGGCAAGACAAAATAGAAAAGGTGACAAGAGTCACTCTGGAATATCTCCTTTGAATATTTTTATCCCAGTTTAGCTGAAAAGTAGTTTGCCACTGGTTCAAACTCACTGTAATGTAACTGATCAATGTAAGGTGTATCTTTTACATCCGTAAGCACTCCTTTATCGGGGAATGTGAGATGTTGCCAAATGCTTTTTCATAATCTGTCCATGCCATAGTTCGATTCTTCCCCTTTTTGCAGTTCTCCAGTATGCCTTTATTTAACAACAAATGATCCTTTGCTCCAGCTGACTTTCTTTTGTCACCCTTTTGAGATATTGTCATGATTGAGTTTTCTTCTAAACGACTATAAACTCTGTTGGCATCAATTCTTGTGCATCATTCATACATCATTGGAAGGCAAATTATTGGTCTATAGTTTTTAGAACAGCTTGCAGATTCACTCTTAAGGAGGAGTATCAATTTTCTTCTTGTTCAGTGTGTGCACATAAATAGTTCTTACTCAAGGCTAAATCTTCATGTAAAATAATTAATACTTTTAGCCAGATGTTAAGTACTGCAGCCTGGCCTAGGGTTTTTCATTTAGGAGCTTTCCTTAATTTTGTTTAATTTCCTCTGTCCATTACTTCATCCTGTTTCATATCATGCACATTTGAACTCCTTACTATTTCTTTTACTTCCTGTCTCCATTCAGCATCTTTATTATGTTCCACAGAATCTTCATAGATATTCATCCAAAATGTGTCTATTTCTTCTTTTTTGGTGGTATTTCTATTCCTTTTACTTTGTTTCCCATTTCTCTATAAAACATTTTTGGGTCATCAGTTAATTGCTTATTTTGTACTTTTCCTTTATATTTTTCTGCATATCTTCTACGTTTTTCTGCCTGTGATGATTATTTTTAGTTTATTATTTGTGATAGTGTAGAATAGATCCTGGTCTGTTCTAATACTGCATATTGCTTTTATCACATCTATCTTTCTAAGTATTTTTGTTGATCTGTTCCTTCTTCTGTACTCTTCTTACAGTGACACTTCTTATGATATTTGCTTTATAGTTTTCTTTATTCAGTATTTCCATGATGGCATTTGATTTATTCCCTTTCTTTCCCTTACTGACCTGTATTTTTGTGACAAGGTTTGATCTGTTATTCGCTGCAGAGTAATATATCCTATTTACTTCTTTTATGTCACATGAATTTCTGTTAATACAGTAGTCTTGATTACTGTGCTCATTTGTTTTATCAGACTTCTAACATTATGGGTCTTATTGACTTTCTGGAATCTGTTTCTTTCTTAGATCTTAATATGTCTATTCATCTCTATTAAATCAGGCATCTCCTTCCTACGTAATTTTCTTCTAAACTGCTCTCCATTTCCTGTGAGCAGCCTGCAGATAGTTCAAAAATATCTCCCTGTGGCACATTCTCTTCAGTTGCATCCTGAGTCATCTGTTGCTCCTTTATATGGGAACTCACTGGTCTATCACTCCACAACACTGATTGCATCAGATTTGCCACCATTTCCTGGTTCTTCCCTTGCTGTGCTACTCCAAATTAAATTTTGTACTAGTTTCCTGTTGAAGGTTCCAGAGTATTTTCATGTGACAACTGATAGATGCTTCCTTTTCCACCTGTTTTTCATTAATTTGGGAACTTACTGTTCTATCATGCTGTGACATTACCTTGGTTGCATTTTCTACACTAAATCCTTTACTTTGCAGGTAATCCATAATATCAGTTTCTCTTTGTTTATCTTCTGGTTTACTAATCCTCATCTCTATTTCCCCCCTTTGTTTTCTTATTTTTTATTTTAAAATGTTCCAAATCTGGATGTCTTTGCCTGTATTTCTCTTCAAATATCCTTAGTGCTGCTTTTTTGTATTGAATAATGTTGCTTTCTTGTTTGCTGTATGTTGTTGTAGATATGAAATTAGTTTGATTGTTGCTAGGGGTAATTCAGAATTATCAAATGCTGATGTCGGTTTATTAATGGCAATGACTTCTAAATTATTTGAGAAAAGAGTGATAATGCTGTGGCTTCCCCACTCTGGGCCAGTAATCAAGGAGCCTGAATCCTCCCCTCTGACACTGGAGAGGGATGTTCATTTAGAATGCAAATGGATACACTCAATGTTTCCAGATGCAGACCTCAGTGCTTCAAGCACAGTTTCCATTAAGAGCACAAAGGGAACACAGTCAGCCCAGGGTCTTAATTTCTTTCTATCTGTCTCTCCCCAGGGTCCTGGTAAAGCTCCCCACTAGCACAGCTGTAGGGTTAAGTCCTCATCTGAGTACCGAAGCCAACTCCTCCAGCACCCTCTCTGTGAAACCAGTTCTTTGTGTCCCTGCTTCAAGTAGCTGACACACACACACTGAGATTTGATTTTCACACACACACACACACACACACACACACACACACACACACACACACACACACACACACATACACACACACACCTGGGAAAGGCTGGCATAGATTTACCTGCTGCGCCTCCTTCTGCCCAGACTATAATGTAGGTATCACTGTCACCAGACACTACAAAGCCAGCTACCTAAGGCTCTTGCAAAGGTACCTAGTTTCACTGAGTGAAATTCATATTAATACAAATGGTAATGTTGACAAAACAGCCAGGCTTCAAGAGTGGCCACAGTATCACCAATAGGTACTCTCAAAGGTTAAAATATTCTCTAAAGGACCAGCCACAACGAAAAGTGTAAATATGTTTAATAAATAATAAAATAACATGAAAATATGAAATATCTATTTACAGTAAAAAACAGAGTTTCAATCACAGGAAATATTAACAATAACATAGCTGGAATGATTCACACAGTTACAGAAAAATAATACTTAACTATTCTCAATATATTTTCCTGACTGATATAGAGAATTACTGTTCCTACTTACTTTATAGAGCAAGAAAAGATGAAGTAGGTGAGGGAGCCTTCTATGTCAGGTTCCAGAAAACAGACTGCTCTGAGACCTTTTTTTCACCTAATATTAAAACATTATTTCTGTACAGAATGACATCGCATACATCTGGTAATTTGACTTCTGGTTCCCATGTAACCCTAATTGCTAGAAACTGCTAAGATTTAGCACCTACAGCTCAATAATACAGACACAAGAGCATTGCTCAGTTCTGGTGCAGCTTCTGGAAGTCATAAAACAATTACAAACTTTTACTGCTCCTACATAAACTAAAAAAACATGCTTCTAACAAACATTGCATCTCTTTGGCTTCATTCACAACTGTGAGATAACCTGTTTATGGCTGAGGTCAGGTAATTTAATTTCTTACTATTTTTCAAAGTTAGCTGGAGCTGTGCTTAACCTCTTCTCTTCCAGTACCCCTGTTAACACACACACACACACACACACACACACACACACATATATATATATATATATATATATATATATATATGTATATATATGTATATATATATATATATATATATATATATATATATATATATATATATATGTATATGTATATAGGGTACCTGTAAAATCTTTGAATGCTCAAAATTTCGAACGTTACATGGTCGAGACCAAACGTTCGAAATTTTGAGTGCTCGAAGATAGACTTTCAACAGCACCGTATGGTGCAGATAGGGAGAATTTCCCTTTTCTGCACTGAAGTGCGGTCTCGGAGTTGGTATATTTAAGTATGGGGTGTGGGGGGTGCAGGGGGGCTTTCCCCCCTTCCTACACTGTTAAAGTGTTTTTTTCTGTGTTTTCTTTTTTCTTTTTTTTTTTTTTTTATGCTCCAACATCCAAATGTCGAACATTTGGTCTCGACCATGTAATGTTCGACATTTTGCATGTTCGAACATTTAACAATAGACCCATAAATAAATATATATATATATATATATATATATATATATATATATATATATATATATTTTTTTTTTAATTCATTTACAATACAGTCAGGACCCACTGGTAGTAAATTTATAACACAAGCAACTTTACATATCCATTTTCAACACAAGCATCTGTACAGATCAGTTTGATATTCAAATAACATATAATTCTTTACTAAATACTAGTTAGCTGTGCTTGCATATGTTACACATCCACTGCCCTACTTCTCCTTGAATAGCTGGGAATACCTCATATCATCACAAATACCACCAGATTTCTTCATTAGTATTATCAGGTATAACAGCTATACAATTAGGAGGCAGAGCTGTAAAGAGATCATCTAATACCTTGGGCTTCGGGAAATTCTGACGTGCCCACACTGGTACCCTCATTGACCTAGTTCAGGACCAAAACAAGGTCTAAAGAGGCTGGCACCCCCCCCCCCCCCACAAAGTAAGCAACCACATGTACTCTACACTGTAGGAAAGAGCTTATACAAGAAGTGAAGCAGAAACCAGTCTCAAAAGACATTTCCAAATCAGTGTGCATATGCATACATCACTCTGCTGAGACAGAACCATGTACAGTAAATAACTAAAACAACTGTTCAAATGTAGAAAATAGGAAAAAATGACTTGAGTGCCTGTGAAAGGTACAAACTTAAAGCAGCTAAAAGGGTGTTTGTATTCAGTGGAGGGAAAGAGTTTTAAGGACAAGACAGAATAGTGAAAAGAGGAGTGCACTATTCAGAGGACTCCTCAGCAACAGCAAAGAATGCTTATCAGTGGTGTTCAGTTGCACTCTTTTTAGAGATCACTAAATAAGGGATTGGGGAGATGAAAGGGGTAAGTACATCTCACCTCAATGTACAACAGCAAGGCATGCAGAGCTTAGGAGCAGACTGGAGCATAGACTCAATACTGCTGATGTCACTGATTTACATTTCTGAATCTCCATTAGGACATGAACTAACAACACAATATATCTACATGTCAGTAACAGTGGCAAAAATAGTACCAACATTTTACAAATGGAAGCAAAAGTCATGCGTAATACAGGATTATATTGAGTCTGTATGATGATAAATAAGTTGTTACCACATTCACACCCAAAGTAGCAAACATTGTGTATCATTTCTAACAATTTTGGATACGAAGATTGCTAACACAAATTTGCATGAAATTACTTTTTAATGCTGGTAGTGACTTCCTAACTGCAACCTCTAGCCTGATCCTTAGCTTGATCCCTGTGCTTTCTTACATTTGCCTCATAGCTTACGAGCTAGACTCAAACATGTGCGAAGTTCTTGCAGATGCTATTAGTGTCTCCTACTGCCTTCTCAAGTGTGGCCATCCATAATAGCTTTGCTCAACCCCCCCCCCCCCCACAGCTGCATTATCTGTACTATGTGAGCTAACTCACTACTTATTATCATTCTATCTCCTGCGATGGCTTCAAGCCGTAAATACCCCCCCCCCCAATTTCACTCAGTTCCTGGACTCTGTTTTCAGTGCAGAATGGAAACAGTATCCATGTAGCATTTTTCACTGCTTGCAGCCCCTGCTATAGTCATAACACCCCTTGAGTAATTCATACTGTTTGTGTTTGCTGGTATTCTACTGCCATCTGTTAGAGAATACCGCAATTGTGTTTTTCTTTTTTTTTCCACCAAAAGGTGTTTTTCCAATAAGTACCATAATCTGCAAGCATTGCAGTTACCTCATGAAAACTTCTCACTAGTCTGTATCTCATTCACAGTATTCCCATCCACCACCCTACCTAGCCTACATATCTGTTTTCCTCAAAATATAGTTACCTACTACTTCTTTTCTTAACGCTTCTTTTCTTAACAGATTGCTACTGCCTTTACCGTAGGTGCTTCCTACCCCACCGGTTATTCAGTGGTCTGACCTGCTTCTCCATCACACAGGACAAGAACCTGAATTTCCAGATCAAAACAACTCTGGAAGCAACTGGCTTCCCCAACTACTAAAGTGACTGTATGTTAACCTCCTGCTACTTGACTCTTAGCCTATTATTATAAGTGTTGTTTATTTAAACTTATGAAGTGCACACAGGCTGCTTAAAGGCTATCTTCCTCCCATACTATTTCCCCCTCCACTACCTCTTCTCCCTGCCTGCAATTTGGCTTATTATACCCACATTTTAGCCCTTCATACTTTAGCCTCTAGATGACAGTACACCCCCATTCATAGATGCAAGAACTTACTGTGTACTACTGCCCTGCTCCTGATTCTCTCTCTCTGCATTCTGTTTTCTGTTATATCCCTCACTCCTCTCCTACTGTGTACCTACCCAGTTACCCACTGCCTCACACTCTCTGCACTCTTTTTCAAGCTTACCTGCAGTCTTTCCTCCAAATAAAACAGCATGTTATACACTGATAGTTTCTTCAGACATCCTGGTCTTGCAATTCACTTTTAGTAGGCTCTACCCACTCCATTTGCCCTGCAGGCTCACTCTGCTCCCCTCACTGCCCCCATTCCCCACCCACCCCCACTACCTCTACATTTATACCTATTATACCACGCCCACTACCTTCTTCAGCCTATCATAGAGCTCCGCACACACTTGACCCCACCCCCTCTAAACCATTCGATCCACAACCCAACTTTCTTAACCCATCATTTCCAACTCCACCTACTTCTGTAATCCACCCAATCTCTCCACGCTCATCTATCCCTTCTCTCCCACTCCCCTCCTACACCACCCACTGCCTAAAACCACAAATTCCATCTCTACATACAACCCCTTCCCTCCTGCTCCACACCAAGCACTCCACTACATACCTCAACCTTCTCCATACTAACAACTTAACACAACTCTCCTCCAAACCACACTACCATAGCCATGCACATCATCCCTGCAACCTTTCTACTGCATACCCTCTTTCTCCTCTCCCTCTTTCTGCTACTCAACCTAACCTATCTGACTAACTTCCACTATTCCCATCCCCTGCACACTACTTCTCTATACTCCTCAAAAGAACCCTGCTTTACTTCCCACATCTCACCCCACATCTTCCAAACCATTAACTCTCTCCTCTTCAGCTTCAAGATTCTCAGCTACCCAATTTTTCACCCCATCCATCACAATCCCTATACCTCATGCATGCCTTCTTTCAACCCCGCCTCCAAACTTTTTAACCACATCCTCAAACTCACGTCTATCCTCCTCTCAGGTGACATTCGCCCAAACCCCGGTCCTCCATCAAACCAACACTCATATCAACCTGCTACCTCTACTTACACCCCCCATAAATCACTTTTTCTCACAACAATTAATGCCCAAAGCCTATGTAACAAACTATCTGCCTTCCATGACTGGCTCTATCATAACCTCCCTGACATAGTTACAGTCACAGAAACATGTCTCAAACACCATCTGAAACAATCTAAAATCACCCCAACTATAAAATCATTAGAATTGACAGAACCCCAAGAAAGGAGGTGGGGTAGCATTACTCTTTTCCTCCTCCCTAACAGTAGCACCATATACTAACCCTTTACCAAAACTCAGTACAGCCGAATTGACCCTAGCCCTCCTAAAAATCTACAAAAACAAAAATATAGCCATACTAAACCTTTACCAAAATTCATTATAGCCGAATTGACCCTAACCCTCTTAAAAATTAACAACCACAAAAATATAGCCATAACCAACCTTTATATCCCTCCTAGAAATAATATTCCCCTTCTAGAAGACATACTTTCTTGGTTCTCTGCTAATATCTCCAACGAAACTATCATTCTAGGAGATATTACCATTACTTGGTCTTTCTTTCAATCAACCATCAGCTACCACACCATCAACTTGTACAACTTCTACCAAATAGTTTATACTCCTACTAGACCTAACAAAAGCAACTCTTCAGAAAACATCCTAGACTGGATATTAGTTTTCTATTCTAAAAATATCTCAGACAGTGGCACCTTGCCTGATTCTCTCAGTGACTACTTGCCTGCCTTCATTTGTTGCACCCCCTTACCTATACACTTACAACATAACTATATCTTAACCTGTAATCTCAAATATTTCAATGCAAAATTCTTTTCAGATAATCTAAAACTAATAAACTTGAACCCTCTGAAAACACTTCCTCTTGATGACTCAGTCACTCACTTTAACACTATATTTACCAACCTTCTAAACTCCTGTGCCCCTCCCAGAACTAAAAGAGTAAAATCCACCACTGCCCCATGGCTTTCCAAAAGTACCCTAGCCTTCATGCATACTCACAACAAAGCATGGAAACTCCACCAAAAACTTAAAACACCCCGCACACTCACCAAATACAAACAACTCCGCAATAAAGTAAAAAAAAAACTAATTGTGTCTGACCACAAATCCTACTACTCTCAACTCCAAAACAATGATAAATCCAGTCCAAAAATGTTCTGGAATAGCATGACCAACCTCCTAACTCATGGCCAAAAAACTAATCCCTGCCCTGACTCCTACCCCATAGACCACTGCATCACCTCCAAATTCAATACCTTCTTCATAGACTCTATTACTAAGCTCACCACATCCTTCCTACAACTCTAGTACTCCATCAGCTCCTATTTCCCATTACCCTCCCTCCCTTAACACTCTCTCTCCCCACCCCTATCTCTTCTCCTTCAAACCCATCCCACTATCCACTATAAAAAAACTCCTTCAGAAACTAAAACCCTGTTCAAATGCCCCTGACAACCTTCCAACTAACTAAATCGAACTAGCTGCTGATGGCATTGAACTCACTATCTGCATATTAATCAAATGGTCTATCCAAGAATCCTACGTACCCCCTCTCTGTAAAAAAGCCTACATCATTCCCTTATATAAAGGAGGCAACAACACTTGACATCTCTAACTTCCACCCCATCGCCATCCTCTCCCCATCTCAAAACTCCTTGAAAAATTTATTCACCTTCAACTCTTACCATACCACCTAGACAACCACCTACTTACTCAAACACGACTCGGATTTAGACCTGGTCACAGTACCACCACCACCCTCTTATCATTTCTCGAAAACATCAACCACCCCCGTGATTCTGGTAATATTGTCTCTGCTCTCCTCCTAGACCTATCTAAGGTCTTTGATACAATATCCCACACTCTTCTTCTTTCTAGGCTCACCCAACTCAATCTCTCTCCATCCTCTCTGAATTGGTTTCCAGTTATCTCTGTGATAGACAACAAGCCGCCAAATGGAATAACGCCATCTCACCTTACCTTAACAATCAGACTGGCATCCCCCAAGGATCTATCCTGGGCCCTCTGCTATTCAATATCTTCATAAATGACTTTTTTAAATGTATCCTCTCAGCCAAACTCATCCAATATGCAGATGACTCTACCATTATTTGCTCTGCCGACTCCCTACCTAAACTGGCTCAATTAACACAATCAGCATTTGACAGCACAAAGACTTGGATGCAAAATACCCACTTAGCCCTTAATGCATCCAAAACAAAAATCATGATTTTTACCCCTTCTAAAAACTCCAAAATAGACACAAACACCTTTTCCATTGCTAGCCGTAATAAAACCCCATTGAAATAGTCCCCCATACTAAACGTCTTAGTGTCATTATTGACAAGCAGTTAAAATTCGACCTTCATCTCTAAGCCAGCATTAAGAAAACCCATAAGAAACTAGGAATGCTCTACTGGCACAATTGCTTCCTCACACCATCAACTAAGCTTACCCTCTCTACCACATACCTCCTTCAATCCCTCTTGTATGGGGCTCCTCTCCTCACCAACCTGCAAGCAGCCCTCAAAGGCAAACGAGCATGCTTCTACAACAAAATTGCCAAATTTTCTACTGGCTCTAATTCCCTCTCATACCAGTATTACTCCTTACACTCTCTGAACTGGCTAGAACTCCCTCACTACCTATCTTACATTCAACTCTCCACTGTCCACAAACTAATTTTCAACCCTTCTGACTGCCCCTCCCTCTCCTCCATCCTCACTATGTATCTCCCCACCTACACCCTCTGATCTAACAATCAAAACATCCTTGCATTTCACAAGCCATCACATAGCCCAGGCCTTCTTTATTCTTTTCCCTTGCACGCAAATAGAATTCACTCCCTCCTCTCATACATACTACACAAAATCTTTCCTCTTTCAAGGCACAGCTGCACTATTATCTCTCCACTTCATGGGAATGCTCCTGCTCTCACCCATCCTAAACCCCCACCTTCACTCCTCCTCCTCTTCTCATACTGCCCTACCCTAGCTCAGTTATGCTTTCTGCCAGCCACATATGGAGTGGGGGATAAAGGGGGTGCATATGTACCTTTCCTCTTGGAATCTTCTACTGAAGTACTGTTATTATTTGCATTACCCCCTGCCTAACCCTCTATTGTCTGTATCTAAACATACTGTATTATATCCTTATTCCTGTATTTTGTGATACTTCCTGACTGACCATTAATTGCTGCATCTAAACATACTGTATTATACCCCTACCACTCTTGTATTATCTGTTGCTCACAAACATTTTAAATTATTACTTTATTTAATCTTTGTATAACTACCTGTTATATTTTATTTTTTGTGTAAATTTAAATATATACTGTACAGCTTTTCTCCCCGGGCCTCCATTGAAAAAGGGCTCACCTTGGCCCAATGGACTTTCCCGGTTAACAAACTTTAAATAAATAAATAAAATAAAATAAAATAAAATAAAAAGTTCCCTGTTCCTTATGTCTCACTATGAAGAGAACTATACTCACACTAATTGCCATTGAATATGCTATAACCCAGGGGAAATACAAATACTTGCTTTTGCACAAAATACCAAGAATGGGATTCTACCGCATGTAGAAAGTTCTAACACAAGTGGCCAACCACTCACGGACAACCTTTCTGATTCAGAGACAGGCCAACCACAGTGATTTTGCATAATCTGTTGAATTACAGTGGTGGGCCATCTCCCTGGCCATAGTACATACTAAAGAGGCATTCTGGGGGAGTGACTAATTTTAATTAGCAATGTGCTGAAGTCTTGAAGAATCATTCTGGGAGAGTGACTAATGTTAATTAGCAATGTGCTGAACTCTTGAAGAATCATTTCAGTTGCATATATTAGCATAGCTGGCTGTGTTAATTAACATGACCAAAATGCCACTTTCCCCCATTATCATCAATGGTGAAGACAGTGTTACAGATAAGGTTAGGGCACATGCAGTGGAAAAGTTGTGGTGGGGTGTGTGTGAGCATGAATATGTGTGTGTATGGAAGTGCATTTGTATATCTGGAGAAGGATGAGTGGTCTTCATACATCTCAATGTGTCAGTGCAAGAAATCTGGACAAATCCAGAAAGAATGGGGATGCACAGGCCCAAAAAGGCCCAAAAATAGGGACAGAATTTAAATATTGCTCATATAAACTTAGAAAGTTGCTATAATAACAGGTTTTGCATTGTTATATATTTTCTGAAGGATACAAAGTCTGAAACTCAAATGTCTGTGAGATTTAGTAATATTTAGTGACTTCGATATTTAATGATTTGTCAAAAAAACACAAATTTTATGAGGAACAGACCAAATATATGACAAAACTCTGGACATTCTGTAAAAATCTGTACAGTTAAGAGATATTGACTGGTCTTGGATGCTAGTGAGTGTGTGTGTGTGTGTGTGTGTGTGTGTGTGTGTGCGTGCGTGCGTGTGTGCGTGTGTGCGTGTGTGTGTGTGTGTGTGTGTGTGTGTGCGTGCATGCGTGCGTGCGTGTGTGCGTGTGTGCGTGTGTGTGTGTGTGTGTGTGTGTGTGTGTGTGTGTGTGTGTGTGCACGTGTATTTAAGTGTGAGGGTAAATGGCTGAGTGTATTCAAGAGTGCAGTTGTGTGGGGATGTGTGCCACGTACACTCAATGTCTGTGTGTGTGAAGATTGTCTGTGAGTGTATGTGTTATGAATGGTTAAATGTATGAGGGGAAGATTGCTTGAGGGGGTGTCAGTACCAAAATGATGCATGTGTGGCCAGTGGGAATTACTGCTGAAAAAATTTGTTTGGCACCAGTAGTAATTAGCCCCAATTCGGAAACATGCAAATTAGCTGATAATGAATTCTTCTTCATTGTGGCTAAACATGTCTCTGAACTGGTTGTACATGATAACAGAAAGTTAATCTTGGAGAGGTGCAGGTTACATGAGTGCAATGGATTTTTTCTAAGTCCTAGGCCAAATATTTACTTTTCTGTTTCTTTAGGATATTTTGGAGAAGACACAAAATTTGAATCCCAGTGGTTTACTTTTTCCAATTCTAGCACCTGAGATTTAGAGAAGAAATTAATTTTATTTTATTACCACCATCCTGACCATAAGATATATAGATAGAGATAGATAGGTAGATAGATAGATAGATAGATAGATAGATAGATAGATAGATAGATAGAGATATATACACACAGATACATGCACATATATGTATGTGTGTGTATATATATATATATATATATATATATATATATATATGGATCTACTTTTCTTTGTTGAAATTGCATTATTTCAAAAAAGAAAAGTAGAGGACCACTTACGCAAAACTGCTCTTCAACGAAAGTGCACTTTCACGAATACTGGTTCAACGAACCGATAAACACAAAAAGGAAACACAAAAAACAGTATTTTGCAGGGGGGCAAGCACCCCTGCACCCTCCCCCCATGTGGGGGACTGTGCCCCCCATACCCCTGCTACTTAAATATACTAAATCTGAAATTGCACTACAGTGGAGAAATAGGTAAATTCCTTTTTCCCCAATGTAGTGTGTTTTGGTGCCATAGTGTTTCCGGTTTCCTTTCTTATCGGTTCATAGAACTGATATTCGCGAAAGTGCACTTTCGTTTAAGTGCACTTTTGCATAAGTGGTCCTCTACTTTTCTTTTTTCAAAATAATGCAATTTCGAAAAAGAAAAGTAGACCTATATATATATATATATATATATATATATATATATATATATATATACACACACACACACAGTGGATATAAAAAGTGTACACACCCCTGTTAAAAATGCCAGGTTGTTGGGATATAAAAAAATGAGACCACAATAATTCATTTCAAAACTTTTCCACCTTTAATGTGACCTGTAACCTCTACAATTCAATTAAAAAAATGTACAATATGCTGGTTGCATAAGTGTGCACACCCATAAACTAATAATTTGTTGTGTGTGCACACCCTTAAATACTTTGTTGAAGCACCTTTTGAATTAATTACAGCATTCAGTCTTCTTGGGTACACACCTGCCATCAATTAAGGAGACTCTGATTAACACCAAATAAAGTTCAGCTGTCCTAGTAGGATTTTCTTGACATTTACTCAGTTGGCTGCTACAGCAAAAGCCATGGTTCACAAAGACCTTACAAAGCATCAAAGGGATCTCACTGTTGAAAGGTATCAGTCAGGAGTAGGATACAAAAATATTTCCACAGCATTGGATATATCATGGAATGCAGTGAAGACAGTTATCAAAAAGTGGAGAAAATATGGGACAACAGTGACATTGCAAAAAGCTTGACATCCCTTCAAAATTGATGAAAAGACAATACAATAACTGGTCAAGGAAGCTGCCAAGAGACCTACAGCAACACTGAAGGAGCTGCAGGAATTTCTGTCAAGTACTGGTTGTGTACTACATTTGACAATAATCTCCTGTATTCTCCATATGTCTGGACTATGGGGTAGGGTTGCAAGATGGAAGCCTTTTCTTGCACAGAAAAACATCCAGGCCTGGCTAAAATTTGCAAAACAATATATCACGTTTCCCAAAAGCATGTGGGAAAATGTGTTATGGTCTGATGAGACCAAGGTTGAACTTTTTGGCCACAATTCCAAAAGGTATGTTTGGTGCACAAACAACACTTTGCATCACCAAAAGAACACCATCTCTATGGTAAAGCATGGTGGTGGCAGTATAATGCTTTGTGATTTCTTTTCTTCAGCTGAAATTAGCACTTTAGTTAAGGTGGAGGGAATTATGAACATTTCCAAATACCAATCAGTTTTGGCCCAAAACCTTCAGGCGTCTGCAAGAAAGCTGAAGATGAAGAGGAATTTCACCTTTCAACACAACAATGGCACAAGCATACATCCAAATCAACAAAAGAATGGCTTCACCAGAAGAAAACTAAAGTTTTGGAATGGCCCAGCCAGAGCCCAGACCTAAACCCAATAGAAAATCTGTGGTATGACCTGAAGAGGGCTGTGCACAAGAGATGCCCTTGCAATCTAACAAATTTGGAGTCCTTTTGCGAGTAAGACTGGGCAAATATTGCCAAGTCAAGATGTGTAATGCTGATAGACTCCTACCAAAGAATACTGAATGCTGTAAATAAATTAAAAGGTGCTTCAACAAAGTATTAGTTTAAGGGTATGCACACACAAGAAAGTATTAGTTTAAGGGTGTACACACTTATGCAACCAGGATATTGTATGTTTTTTATTTTTTATATTTTTTCCCCTAACAGAGTTGTTTGTTTTTCAATTGAATTGTGCCAGTTATAGGTCACATTAAAGGTGGAAAAGTTTTTAAATGATTTATTGTGGTCTCATTTTTTATATCACAAAAACCTGGCATTTTAACAGGGGTGTGTATACTGTGTATATCCACTGTGTATATATATATATATATATATATATATATATATATATATATATATATATATATACATATATATATATATATATATATATATATATATATACATATATATATATATATATATATATATATATATATATATATATATATATATATATATATATATATATATATATATACAGTATAGATAGATATAGATATATACGTATATATAAAATCCTTTCTGTCTCATCAGTCCTAAAATTGTAATAACTAATTAAAAAGTTCAAACCAAGAACAAAATTGCCACACCAGCTATAATCCCCCCCAAAAAACCACTTAAAAAATAAAAAAAATAACCATCCGAACCACCACTATACACTCCAGTCATGTAAAATTCAAGATAATTTAATCGTATTTAGTGCTTTCATCTCATTAAAGAGACTTCATCAGAATACACACTAACACGTAAAATTCTCCATTTAAATAAACTTAATTAATGACATCATGGTTTACATCATCAAATTTAAAACCTTACACATAGAATTAAAGGTATACATCCATAAAATTCTGAAAGGCACTGAAACATAAAGATGCATACAATATAATACAGAATCCCTAATACTAAATATTATAATGATGAATAAAAATGAATAAAAATTACCTTACTTCAAAAATCCATTTAAAAAAATCCATTTAAAAAAAATTATAACTTATTAGCTTTCTCCGTTAACATAGGAACAATGGATTTAGTGTCATTCAGACTAGGTGGAAACATAGCAGGCAATTTTAGCTGCCACTGTTTTTCTTTTTTCTTCAAAAGATTTTTCCAGTCCCCACCTCTAGGATTCATCCTAATGATGTCAAGAATCCCAAACATAAATTTTACAAACCTCACACAAGGAAGGGAATGCTTATATAGAGCATTGGTTAATTCCTTGTTTCTCATATCTTTATTAAGTTCATAAACTCTGTTCTTTAACATGCAGGTGTATGTCATGTATTGTATGTATCTTTATGTGTTTCAGTGCATTTCAGTATTTTATGGATTTATATATTTAATTCTATGTATAATGTTTTAAATTTTATTTATTTAAATGGAGAATTTTATATATTAGTGTGTATTCTGATGAAGTCTCTTTAATGGGATGAAAGCGCTAAATACGATTAAATTATCTTGAATTTTACATGACAATAGTGTATAGTGGTGTTTTGGATGGTTATTTTTTATTTTTGAAGTGTTTTTTTTGTTTTTATAGTTGGTGTGGCAATTTTGTTCTTGGTTTATGCTTTCCACACTATAACTATCAATTTTCCACTTTTCTATGGATACTTTGGATGAATTCAATCTTTCGGGCACTGTGGTAACTGAAGAGGCCAATGCAGAGGTTAAGCAGTTGCGGCATGAAGTTTCACAACTCAAAGGGGAGTTGACAAAACTTATTGAGTTATTCACACAAAAGGAGAACTATTCATGTAATGCCGCAGGACAGTCTTTAATGGGATCACAGTCCCATATTCATCCAAAAGAAATTAGTTTAAGTACACAGGCATGTTCCATTTTGCAAAACCCCCATGATGAATCTACAGGTAATGGCAGTAGGATTGGTCATGCTGGTAACATGGGAGTAGATCTAGGACAGCAGCAACAAAGAACTATGGTTTTAGGTGAATGGAGTCAAAGTTTGACTGTTATTCCAGCTCTTCATTTCAGGATGTTTGTCCAGGCCAACAGAGTGTGACAAATAATTTAAAACATGGTGGTGATGACCGCTTGTCTCCAGGTACTGTTAACTTTAATAATAACATTGCTGTTGGCAATGTTAGCATTTTGCATAATGGTATGAACACCTTGCAATGGCGGGGTGATGGAAGTTATAATAAAGCTGATGTCAATGTTAAATTTACAAATCTTTTATCCAAACAATACATTTTTTTTGGTAATAGCAATGCTACAATGAAGCGTGTTAAAGACAATGATATGTTTGGTGCATGTTCATTGAAAGTAACACAAAAAAATAGTCCCAAACCAAGGGCACAAGCAGGAAATAGATAATTCCAATGGCAAATGCACACCACGAACTGAAGAATCCAGTGCAGGAACAAATTCAAGGCAGGACACCAAAATAATCCACAATAATGAAATTTATTCAGAGACTTAGCGCTTTCACCTTACAAGGCATCATCAGAGTCATATTGCTGTTTCACCTTACAAGGCATCATTGGAAAAAAGTGGCCTAGGCAAACTTTTAACCATTTTGGAAAAGCCAATATGTCACAAAATTTAGACAATGGAGAATATTGTGACAAGGGTGACGATGAAGTTCCTGGTGGAGATGATGAAGTTTTTTTGGACAGTTATACAGGTCCTCGGAGGTCCAAGAGACTTTTGAACCAAGGAGCAAGAACCACTTATTATCCGCGAGGGGGGCATTACAGGGGGAGGGGGGGTTATCACTATTAAGTGTATTGAGTGATGTTTTTACTGTTGAATTGAATGGTTGTTCTAATAGTTTTTTATCTGACTTTAATGCGCAAGGATTTAATACTGTAGAGTTTGATGACAATTCATTAGGTGTTTATGTCAATGAAATGAATGTTATGCAGGAATCCCTGGTGAGGGAAAGAGATGAGCTGCAAGTTAATGGGGTTTTATATGGTTGTAATAATGAAGTAAAAATTCCTGATGAGCCTATATGTTTATATTTTAATGAGAAGGTAGAATTCAATAACAATTGCAGTAGTGACGCTATCAATGATGTTAAAGATGTGGGTTCAACCAACAATGGTTGTGATTTTTCCTTGACCAGTAATGTACTTTCAATGAATGTAGATATGAACAAGAGTGCCCATTATACTGAATTGGTTGTTGTTAACAACATTTTAAGTAGTGATGCAAGGTTGCAACAGGTTAATGCTAGTTATGTTATTGATGATGGTTTACGTTGTACTATTTCAAAGCAAAAAGGTTTTACCATTTACAACTATACAGAAGTTGAGATAGGGGACACTCATTTTGAATTATTTGCAAAGGGTTTAAGCTTTGTTCCTAGCTTTAAACTAGATGTAGCACATACTTTATCCAGTTTAAAATTGTTTGTGAGGAAGTTGAACCTTCAGAAGTACTTTCATGACAATCAGAATTTTAATACGGGTGTAAATAACACCCTGGGTTCTTCTTCATCTTTAAAAAGAAAAAGTACTTTTAACCCACCCACTTGTCCGGAATTTGTGTTTTTTGAAAAATTACTGGAGTTCGAGTTTAGGAGAATATGTGCATCACCTAGTAGTGGTGTCGATAATTTATCCATGAGTGAAAGGATATTGCTTAATGAGTTTAGAAATTCTAACAATGTGAGGTGCATGAAACCAGACAAGGGGGGTGGGATGGTGCTTATGAATAAGATTGACTATTACACTTTCATGTCTAGAGTATTGGATGATCAAAGTATTTATTCTTTGGCATCTATTAATGAAGTGAACCGGGCGTATTCTAAAATTGATATGTTCCTGCATGATGCACTTTTCCAGGCTATCATTAGTGAAATGGAATATGATTATTTGTTAGTTAAGAACCCAGTGTTGCCATGTATATTTGGAATACCCAAGGTACACAAGGGTATCAACAATTTACAATTCAGGCCAATTGTTGCTGCACTGGGTTCAAAGACTGAGCCTCTTGCGGCATTTATTGATCATGGGACTAAGATAGTTCTAACTGAAGTGTCCCATATATTAAGGGACTCCTGGCATTGTTTAGAAAGATTAAGGGATGTTAAGAATATTACCGACGATTATAGTTTTTTGACGATTGATGTCATTAACCTTTTATCGGTAATCCCTCATAGTGAAGGATTGGATTTATTTGCAGCAAGCCTTAATTTCAGTAAAGCTATTGACAAATCTAGAGTGAATTTGTACTGTGACTTGATGGAATGTGTATTGAACAATAATTTCTTCAAGTTTGAAGGAGAAATTTATAAACAATGTTCGGGCGTGGCCATGGGGGCCAATTTGGTGTTATTGGCTTGGGAAAGAACTTTTGTGTTTACATCAGAATACATGAATAATATAATATTGTATAACAGATTTTTGGATGATCTTTTGATCATATGGAAAGGTGGTGAAGCTCTTGCCAAGGAATTTGTAGAGTACTTGAATGGCACCACCGATTATTTGAAGTTCACTTTTTCCTGGGATGCAGAGAGTATCAATTACTTAGATATTAATATTTCAAAAATGGGTAATGAAATGTCAAGTACAATTTATAGGAAGGACAACTACTCAAATTCATTATTACATTTTTCGAGTTGCCACCCCTTTCATCAACGGAAGGGGATAATAAAAGGACAAATGGCATGTATTTCTAGGTTAGTGAGTGATGATGTGACATTTAGGTTAGAAATTTACAAATTAATTGGAATGTTATTGGAGCGAGGCTACCCTATTAGTTTATTGCGAGGAGTAAAGAAAGAAATTTATAAAAAAAGACGTAGTATTTATGGCCCCATTTTAAAGGGTGACCATGTAGTTGAGATAGAAACCCAAAGTTCTGTGGAATTGGTAAGTGAGAATAATAATTTTAAAAATCTTGAGGGTCCATGCTTTATTATTAAGTACAATGATAAATCCAAGGAATTGTGTGCAGTATTGAGGAATGTGTGGGACCATTGTTTGAATATTGATTTGAAGAAGGTGGTGGGAGATGAACCTGCGATAGTGTATAGCAGGGGACCAAATTTGAAAGGTATGTTTGAAAAGAATAGGCAGCATGGTAGGTCAAGGATGAGTAAATGTGGAAACTGTAGATGCTGTAGGTTTATAGCAGATGGCCCTTATGTGGTTATTTCAGGATATAAATACACCCTGTCCTGTCCAGGAATATGTAATTGTAACTCAAAAAATTTAGTATATGTGGCCAACTGTATATCCTGTGAGGCATTTTATGTCGGGATGACTACCCGCAGATTAAGGGACAGGATTCCTGAGCATCTCAGATCCATTAAAAATAAAGATACCCACAATGCTTTATACCTACATAGTGTCAAGTGCAATAATTTTAAGAAATTCATGTTTTTTGTTATCGATAAGGTTTCTTTGGATAGTGGAGGTGACATTAAAAACAAGGTAGCTTTAAAGGAAATGGAATGGCAATTTAGGTTAAATGCTATGTGCTACCCTGGGCTTAATGATTACATATCTATAAAACCTCTTTTGGTACATCGATCACAGGTCTTGTAGAGGTGGTAATTGTTTATACCTAGTTGAACTGCAAACATGATAATAGTTATTAATTTAAAATAACAAATATTTACATACATATTAAAAACATTTTTTGTAAATATTTTTAGATTTTATAGGTAGACATTTGATGTTAGAATTATTATATGGATTTAAAAATGTATATATTACTGAATAAGTAGATATAAATACAATATAAATGTATATATTTTATAGATATGTTTTGAATTTATTGTATGATTCATTGAATAGTGGTAATTAATTTTTTATGTAAAGGCTCTTAGGGTGAGTGCATATAGGTTTAAATGTTTTAATGTTGTAGATTGTTTAATTCATTAATTAATTGGTTAATGAATTGTTCACAGTATATAAAAGAGGGTTATTGCAACAGCAATATGACTCTGATGATGCCTTGTAAGGTGAAAGTGCTAAGTCTCTGAATAAATTTCGTTATTGTGGATTATTTTGGTGTCCTGCCTTGAATTTGTTCCTGCACTGGATTCTTCAGTTCGTGGTGTGCATTTGCCGTTGGAATTATCTATGTTCATTGAAAGACTTGATTTTTTCAATTAGAAAAGAGACTTTTTAAATTAAAAACATTGGAGATGGACATTGCATATTTGAATCATTGTATGTTTTTGAAAATTATACCACAGGGTTTAAGATTATATAAGTTCACTTTTGGTGTGGTTTATAATGATGAAATTATTCATGACTTTGTACAGTTTTTTGATGATATGGGGATGAGTTTGCTTAAAAAGACTTTGTTTTATTATGAAAAGCAGAGAGGGGTAGTAGCACAGGAAGTGGAAGTTTTGGACAATAAAATCAAAACAGATTTATTATTTTTTTCAATATAATGCATTATATTTTAAAGTGTTGGACAAGGTGGAGAGGCAGTGTTACAATATTTTTCAAAAGAAAAAAATGAAAGTTGGAGAGAGAACAGATAAATTATCAAAATAAACAGGTTTACCCCACAAAACAGTTGTTTAATAATGTTCAACACAGTATTCCTAGTGGGGAAGGCAGGGAATGTTTTAGTTATAGTGATGCAGTTAGAAGTGGTGAGGCATGGAACATGGATGGTGAACAATTGAATGAGGGGGAACAGGATTTTCCAGTAGTCAGAAACATGGAGAGATTAGCACAGAATTATACAGAGAAGGGGGAGTACAACAAGAGTTATTACCCATGGAAGAGGAATGTATATCAAAATGGGAACAATTACAGGAATTAGTCCATACAGAACAGAATATTGTAAATACAAGGAATGGTTTTACGATTTATAATTTTACGTATAGAATTATTACTGATGACTATTTCCAATTGTTCTCTAAAGGAATAAAGTGTATTCCCTCAACTAAGGGTGACTTGGTTGAGAATATTATGGCTTTAAAAATGTACACAAGAAAGTTAAATTTAGAAATTATGTTGGGTCATAAGGGTGGGTACAATGTAATGAGTTTTAAAGGGAAAATTTCTTTACCTAATAAAAGAAGTGTTTAAAACCCAGCCCTACACCCCATTGTGGAGGCTTATGAACAGTTAGTTCTGGAGGACATTTATAAAATTTTTAGGTGTAATAACAAGAGACAGGGGAATTTAGCTGAAGGTGAACATGACCTCCTGTAAGATTTGAGAAAGGACACACAAATTAGTGTTATGGTTTTAGACAAAGGGGTGGTGTGGTATTGTATAAAAGTTTGTATTATTTGAATGAGATGCAAAATTTACTATTTGATAAGATGACATATTTGGGTGTTTCCAAGAATCAGATCAATATTTCCTATTCAAGGATTGATTCATAACTTGAGGAGTATTTGCTTGATGGGAGAATAGATTTTGACTTATATGTATTTTTGAATAGGAAAGGTTCTGTGATACCAGTATTTTTTGGAATACCCAAGATCCTTAAAAATGCTTTAAAGCCTCCCTTTTAGACCTATTGTGTCTGCAAGGGGTTCCAAGATTCACCCCTTAGCTGTTCTGATCGATTCATGTGTACAACATATAGTTGATAAGACCCCACACTTAGTAAAAGATTTGTGGGAGTTCCTAGGTTTGTTGAAGAAGGAATTATGGGCAAAGGATATTATTTTTTAAATGGTGGATGTTAAGGATTTGTTCAATATGATTCCCAAGGAGGAAGGCCTTACATTATTTGAACAGGTTTTATTTCAGGAATCTGAGTTAGAGCATGATATGGCTACATTGGTCTATGAGTTGAGGAGTATTGTTTTGAATAACAATTTTTTATGGTTCAAGGGTGAATATTATCAACAGATCAAGGATGTCACCATGGGGGCAGTGTGTTGACCTGTGTATGCTAATTTAGTCCTTCTCGGCTGGGAGAATACATATGTGATGGATTGTCCTTTCTGGGGTAACATAAAATTGTATTCACATTATTTGGATGATATTTTTATCTTTTGGTAATGCCCTGAAGAAAAAATAATAAGGTGTATACAATATCTAAACTCGAGTACTAAATTTTTGAATTTCACATATCAGTATGATTTGAAGGGAATCGATTATTTGGATACTTTTATTTCTAAAGGGAACAATGCTTTTAGGTCCGGAATATATAGAAGAAATATGTTTTGTGATGCATATTTGCATTTTGAGAGCAATCATCCATTGGGACAGAAAAAAAAAAGTATTGTCAAGGGACAGGCTATCAGGGTAGCACTTATGACCTCACATTTTGAATATTTGGGCCCAGAGCTTGAAAAGGTCTCAAACATGTTTCAGGAGAGAGGGTATCCTAGATGTTTGGTAGATGAAATTGTTAGTGAAGTGTATGGAAAATGGGGTACCTTCAATAAGCAACTTTTACGTTTAAGTCTTACTAAGAATAATGAAGATCAGGGTCCCTTGTATGGTTGTTTCAATAGGAATTATGATAAAACATGTGTCCTGTAATTCAATAATAATACTAATAGAGTTAAGAAAGCATTGGAAATGAATTGGAATATATTTAGAACTAACAGTGAGATATTCAAAAGAGTGGGTGAAAGACCTATGTTTGTTAACAAAACGGGCATGAACTTAAAAAAAAAGTTATTTGAAATCCAATTAGATGGGACACATATGAGTTGTTCAGGAACTAGAGCATGTGGTATGTATGCACAATGCCCCTATGTTATTAAGCAAGACAGTATAGTTCTGAATAATAATTTGAAGAGCAGAGTATTTTTTAGGAAGGGGAATTGTAGCACTACAGTGGTGATATATTTGACAGTCTGTATGACATGCACCCACTTTTATGTGGGTAAAACAGAGCACATGTTAAAGAACAGAGTTAATGAACACAATGATATGAGAAACAAGAAATTAACCAATGCACTATATAAACATTCCCTTCCTTGTGTTGGGTTTGTAAAACGTATGTTTGGGATTCTTGACATTATTAGGATGAATCTTAGAGGTGGGGACTGGAAAAATATATATTTTTTTAAAACAGCTTTATTGAATTGAAATAGATAAAACAAACATTATCTTGAGTTATGTACAGTTTTAAATATACTTACTAATGACAGTGAAGAAAAAAAAACAAAGACATTTAAACTATATAAAATGACATTTTCCACACATACATATTAGCAAATAAAATTCTTATAAATATTGATATTTTACTATTAAATTATGTATCTAACAAATCATAAACTTTCTTCCACATATTATTTACAATAGTATTCCTAGAGGATCTTGCTCTTTTGGTCAATCTCTCTAAATTATATACTTAAAAAAGTAGATTTTTGAATATATTTACTGAGGAAGAAGATTTAGACTTCCAGTTTCTTGTAACCATTTTTCTGACTACTGATAAAATGGACCAGAGGAGAGGATGATTAGTTTCTGTAATACAGTTAGGAACAGGAGTGTTAAACAAAACTAGAGATTTTGAAAGTAAAAAATTATCTGTGAAAATTGCTTGTAAAAAGTGATTAATGTCTTTCCAGAAATTATTTAATTCTGTACAATTAAATACCACATGGGCCCAATCAGCATTAACTACATTATTACACCTCTAGCAGTCAGCATTTTTCTTATTAAATTTGCTTAAGGAAAGTGGGGTTAAAAAAGATCTATGCAAATATCTCCATGTGAAAATGTTCTATCTTAATGAAAAAATGGTTACACTAGCAGATTTTAATATATGTGATTTGTCTTTCTCTGCTGGGGGATGATTATTAATTAAGGATAAATAATTCCAATAATTGTCTGATATATTACCTAGATCTAGTTTAATTGCCTTATTTAAGTGAGATAAAATGTTTTTAGTTAATGATTTATGATTTATAGACAGTACCATATACTGAATTACTTTAGGAACTGAACTTGTGGTTGATAAAGTCATAGAGTCAAGTTTATTTGATACATATTTTCTACTTTCGTGTAGATCCAACCAGGATGTTGGGTTCATGTTCATTCTTCAGTAAGTTAATGGAGTTCAGGTCATTATTAGATATCATTTGTGATCAAACAATGTATTTTTTTGTGGAAAAGAATAAATTTTTATAAAATCAGAAGAAAAAATAGCACCTTGCATGTAAGCTATAGGAAATAGGAGAATAGCCATTTTTTATACAAGTTGAACTTATATAAATAGTTTTTAAATAATCTCAAAAGAAGAATTATATAATTTGTTCTAAAATTCTGAGAAGAATAGGTGAAAAAATATTTTAAGATCTAGATAAAGGAGTTATTAAACAACATTAATTTATGTGTTTTATTATTCATTATTGTATCACTCATTAATATGTCTAGAATGTTCTTCCATTTAGCAGTGTATTTAATATCTATAAGAAGAGAAATAAATTTAGTCATTGCAGAAATTGAGTAGATTTTCAAATTAGGCAAAACTATTGCCAATAAGCTCTTATTGTAATTGATTTGAATATCTTTTATGATGTTAGCAATTACAATGCCTAGATAAGGTAGTTCATTAGACTGTGCTTGGTATTTTTATAGATCTCTAGTAATTCTAGCTTTTTAGGGACAATTGTCAAGATTTTAGTTTTGGTATTATTAAAGGTTAAACCTGATTTTTTTTAAATTTTCAGTATCTTTAAAAAGAGCATGAATAGGTGCATTATTACCACCCAGAGTAATGAGTATGTCATCCACAAACATTTGTAATTTGGAAACATCATTAGAACTCAAGCTATAACCTTCAGTGTTTTCATCATATCTTATCAAATTAGCCCAAGGTTCCATAATCAATGAAAATAGTAAAGGAGATAAAGGACACCCTTGCTTTGCCCCTTTGATTATTGGTATATTTTGGGATATATGTGTACCTATATTAATGTATGCTTGGCTACCTTGATATAAACTTGTAATTAGATTAATGAAACTTTTAAAGAAGTTTAGTTCCTCCAAAAGTTAAAATAAATAGTCCCAAATAACTGAATTAAAAGCACAGTTTATGTCAAGACTGATTAATGTTAAGCTGTTTTTTTAATTATTTAACTGATTCAATTAAGGACAGAATTCTTTTGATATTGTCCTACGTATTTCTGTCTACTGTTTGATCTTTATTGACTAATGTGGGCAAAAAATGTTTAAGTCTGTCTGCATAAATTGACATAAACATTTTGTGATCAATGTTTAATAAGGAAATAGGCCTATAAGATGAACATTTAACAGGGTCCTTATCAGTTTTGAGGATTGGGAAGATAAAAGTATATTTCCAAGATGGAGGTATTAGATAGTCATTTTGGGAAATATTGTAAACTTTATGAAGCAGTTTTAAGGCAACAGCTGGCAATAATTTATAAACCTCTGGGATGACACCATCATTTCCCGGTGCTTTATTTGGTTTTAATTTAGTAATCTGGGATTGGACATCTTTAAAGGAGATGGGTCTGTCAGTAATAGCAACTTGTTCACTAGATAATATTTTTTGTATATTTGTTAATAAAATATTTGATTTCTTGGTTAGAATCTATTATCTTAGATTTATGTTAATGTTTGTACAAAAATCTCTATATTCAATTAAGATATTCTATATACCTGAGATTGTCTTTTTCTTTTTAGGGGAGAATATTTAATTTCTATGATTGATTTTGTTAAATCTTTTAGTTTTATTAGCCAAGAAATACAGAGATCTAGGATTGGTGGAGAATTTTAAGATTTTATTTTTTTCTAAAATAATCATAGTTTTATGATTCAGTATTCCCATATACTTAGTATTCAAGGAGTTGATTTCTTTTTTAATATTTTTATTAGTATCTTTTTCTTGGATAAGTTTCAAAGAATCTATCTTATTTTGTATTTCTATTAACTGTTCATCCCAATTTTTCTGTTTTTTGTTATACCAATTTATAATTCTGCCATAGAGGTAGGATTTTAAGGCATCTCATACAAAGATCTGAGAAATATTATTTATATTGCTTTGTTCAATAAAATTCTGGATTACTGATGTTATAAACTCTTTAAAATTTTTCAATTTAGTTATATAGGCAGGTATTCTGCTTATTTGAACATTACGGATTAGGGTAACTAAAAATTCAAACATTATTTAATTGTGATCAGATAATGGGCATGTAATCACCTTAGTATTAATTAAAGAATCTACTAAATCATTAGAAAACAAAACTCTATCTTTGAATGTGTATTATGTCTATTTAAAAAAAGTATAAGCTAAGGAATCAGAATTAGCAAAGGTGTGTATATCTTTCAAGAAATAAGTTTCAAAAAGCATCTTTCAACAATTTGGCTGAAGCTGTAATTCTTCTTTTGTTATGTGATGTTGACTCTTTATTGTCTAAAATACAGTTAAAATCACCAACTAATATTATATGTCCCTTAGAAAGTTGTATTATATGATCAAAATGTTGTTTTACCATATCAGTGCCTATTCCTGGAATCCAGTATAGATTTACTAAGGTGTATATTTTATTATTAAACTGAATAGTGATTAGACAAAACATTCCTTTATTATCTCTATATGTATTAATAATTTTTGGTTCAGGTAATGAGTTGTTCCATAAGATAGCTACTTCTCTTTTCTTTTGAGAATGTTCTGAGCTAAAAACCAAGAAAAAAGGGGAAAAAGAAACTCCAACAACAACCAAATAACCAAACCAGGAGTTTGGAAAAAGCAGTCACCAACCACGAAGTAGTAAATCACAAAGTTTTATTAACGCTGACAACACACAATGCGTCTTCGTCCTCAGACTACTTCAGATAATCTGATCTTATCTGATGTAGTCTGAGGACGAAAATAAATTGTGTGTTGTCAGCATTAATAAAACTTTGTGATTTACTACTTCATGGTTGGCGACTGCTTTTTCGAATGTTCTGAGCTATCTAACACTGAATATGATTTAGTATGTAATTTAAGTACATCTACTGTTTTCAAATGGGTTTCTTGTAAAAATATTAATTGAACAGTATGCAGTTTGAGATATTTAAAGAAACTTCCCCTCTTATTTGGATTATTTAATCCATTAATGTTAATTGAAATACTCTTTAATGAAGTCATTCAATAGTATGGTGTTGAAAGAGAAATATTTTGACCAAAACCATAAATTATTAATGTAAATAAAAGGAATACCTAGAAATACATTATTTTTAAGGTAATGTGGAAACATCCTAAAAAGTAGACTTTTGAGAATTACTCTTTTAAGAATTGTGGAAAATGCCAAGAAAGCTAAAAGTAAACTATTATATCTTAAACTGATAATTTCATAGCCACCCTTAACCCCTCTGGAGTATAATACTCTCAATTTGAGTGACATACGGTCACTCAAATTAACCCTCTGTCCAGTAGCAACATCTATTCAGCATCTGTCTGAGAAATATCTACTCTGAATAAACAATTTTAGCTTTATTATTCATGTTAATAATATATAGAATAATCATATAAAATCACTTTGTAAGATATATAACTAACAAATCTTTACAAACATATCTAACATTTTATAAATGTTAACATATTAGCAAACATCAGTATAACTGCTAATAAAATTATGATCAACTGTGTGTATCTAGTTATAATACTGCAAAATAAATGTTTCTGTTTATATGTATGTTGTATACATAACACATCATGTAGCCAAAAAACACATCATGTAGCCAAAAATAATACAAATTAGAATTCAGTGCCTACAAATCTGAAGTCTGTACAGCACAAAAAAGTCTGCATATGTTAGCTCATGTTTTAAGTAAGTGTATGAAATTCATTCCTTGCAATAAGATTACTTCCTTTAGCTATATCATGAAAGATTTAATGATTCATGACTACTATTTTATTGATGGGGAGTGTAACTATTGTATGATAAGATAATTTTAAAAGGCAGCAATTCAGATACGCACTTTAAAAAACCAGTAGTAGCTTTGGCAATACTATATCTGAGGTTACAATATTCATCTGCTGGAATTAGGAGTGTCTATATATAGTTTAAGAATGTAATCTATGTATTAATATGTTCTTACCAACTGTAATGGTTTATTCTCATTATCAGAACACTTGCTAACTATTTATACATAAATATAACTTATAAAATTAGTCTGTGCTCAGAACTTGTCCAAATAAACTAGAATATAACTGACAATGCTGTGTTAACAAATAAATTTAATAACTAAATATCTATTTAAAGTCAGATAAATGACAAGCTTGCTGTTCCAAGAAGCAAAAAAGGGATTTACAAAGCAAACTTATCATAACTAACTTGCAGGTAATAATATAGCAATAACCCACGCCTGGGTGTGGGTAATGCTGGATTTACCCACGGTTGGCGTGGTTTGGTCCCGAGGGCGAGGCCGAGGGACCAAACAAAGACAACCGTGGGTAAATCCAGCATTATCCACACCCAGAAGTGGGTTATTGCTATTATACAATGACATTATTTAAGAAAAGAAATAATTACTTTTCTTAAATAATGGCATTGTATAATGCCTCTTTGCTGCCCTTCCGCAGCTGTCTGGTGTTCCGCGGCAGTTCTGATGTACTGCGCATGCCTACGCAGTACATCAGAGGTGTGGGCAAAAGCAACGGAGAACGCAAGATCTCCATTGCTTTTTACTGTCTCGCTATGTTAAATGGGTTTAACATAGCGAGACAGCTTTAAAATAAGCAACGGAGATCTCCGTTGCTTATTTTAAAGCTGTCTCGCTATGTTAAACTCATTTAACATAGCGAGACATGTTTAAATAAAAAGCAACGGAGATTGCAAGATCTCCGTTGCTTTTTACACACTGTGTCGTTATGTTAAAGGAGTTTAACATAGCGAGACAGCTTTAAAAAAAGCAACGGAGATCTGCGTTGCTTTTTTAAATGTGTCGCTATGTTAAACTCTTTAACATAGCGAGATTAGTTTATTAACGGAAAAAGTCCGGGCGACCGGACATTTTTCCGTTAGTATATTGAGGGATTTACAACGGGCACGCTGGTTGGGTTGGCCAATCAGCGTGCACGTTTTAGAGGAGGCATTGTATAATTATAAATAGTCAGCCTTTCTCTTTGCTATATTTTAGTATTGTCATTAAACTATAATATACCCCATTTACCTTACATACACATAACAAGTCTCTCTTTCTTCCAAGAAAGTTATTATCATCTGTATGTTGAAAAATGAAGTTTCAGTCATGTAGAATTATGTACATATAAGAGTAGTTTTATATTGGATTTGATAAATAGTGTATTATCCTATACAGATTTCCTATAGACTAAATGAAAACGGATTATTCTGTAACATATGTGTAGGGTATGTATTCAGATATCAAAACCTATTGCACTTCTGACTAGCTGTATTACAAGTAAATGATAATATGAGTGATGATAAATCAACTATCTATAACCAGATAGTACAATTAAAATGTAGCCCTAAGGACCATACCTCATTAAACCATTACAAAGTATCTACTATTAGTAGTCCTACAGAAAAAAAGAATGTGAATTTGCCATTGTCTTATTGGAACTATCATATTTCTAGTTGTTTATGTAACATTCAGGGTTCTTTTACTTTGTTTATAAAGAATTACATTTCTTGAAAAAAAAACAATGCATTAAAACATTATTCCAGCCTATAGTTGACAGGATAGAAAATATTGTGATTTGAATACAAGCAGCATTTCCAACTAAATTCCTTATGTTCAGGGAATAGAGAGACTAAATGAATTGAATATGCTTTTTAAAATAAACTGTTAAAAGAAAGCTACTTTGCACAGTTTACATAAGGTAAAAACATGTTTACATACTATTTTATAACTGTCCTTTTCATTTTAAACAAAATTCCTTAAGTCTTGTCATTCACAGACTTGTAAGCATCTGCTGTATGCTTTTTGGGCACTTAAATGATCCAATACACCATATAGTGGCAGAAGAGTGTACAGTTCAATTTAAGCTTAAAAACAGCATGAGGATGTGAAAAATGGACACCTCCGCTCAACAAGCATCTCAAGGAGTTATTCTCTAGCTCTGGAGACAACTTTTATCATTTTCAGTGGAAAACTGTGAGTGTAGACTCATTTAGCTTTAATTTAAAGGCTCAAGCCTGCTGTATAACTGTTAACTGATAAAATGACAGCAAAGCTGTCCGAAACCCGAGTGTTGCCATAGCAACATCTAAAGCTTCCCAAAGCAACCACAAGTAAAGAAAAGCTTTTAGAATTAATGAAATTTTGCCACAAAAACACTATTTATCATTCAAGTAATGTTATATAAGCATAAACATAAGCTGGCAAAGGGGTACACAGAAGCATACAGACAACATTAAACCAACAAAGAAAGAAAACTATTAATAATATTGAATACCAAAATAAAACAACCAACCACAGCACTACACAACATAACCATCTCAACATCTCATCAATATCCCCACAAAGGGCTACATTTACTATTCTCAAACCGGTTGTACAATGAAGCAAAGAAGAGACATCATATCTATAAGCATTAAATAATATGGGTAAAAGCAACAACTAATCATTATCATAAACACAACATTCTACCAAGCATTTTTATTTAACTATATATACTATATGAGAGAATAAACTAATATTATTAAAATCAATTAAAATAAACTACTAATCTTTATCACACATACAACATTCAGCCAAACAGTTTTATTTAACCACTTATACTATGAGAAAATGTACTATTAATCATTTAAAGTAAAATGCAGTAACTAAATATAAAACTATACCATCACCAGCAGCACATAGAAGGCAGTAACTATCTGTGAACAAAAAAAGTTCACAAATCTTACCTGCTGATCCAGTTTCATCTCCCCGGACTTTTTTGGGTCACTTACATGTAGAAAAGAGGCAAATAAAAAGATATGCATTTGATGTTAGTTATTTTCTAATTTTCTTCTTTTGTTCAAAGGTTTTCCATGTTCCATTTTCTGGCAACATCTTTAGACTAGCAGTAGCCCATTCCATGTCTTCAAGTTTGTCCAGAAGTTTCTTTGTTTTAACAAAAGAAAGAGCTGTGTCTAAGTCCTCAAAAATTCTACTTGCATTCTGGTGAAAGATTTTTAACCTTGCTGGAAATGATAAGTGAGATTTTATGTGGTTCTTTTTAAGTTCTTTTATTAAGGGCAAATAGACTTTCCTTTTGGAGATTACTGCTGGTGAGCAATCATTATTGAAGCGTACTATATTGTTCTTTACCTTAACTGGTGATTTTGCCCAGGCAGATTTCAGTACTCTTTCCTTATCATGAGATGAAAGGAATTTAACAATCACAGATTTAGTAAAACTATTTTTGCTGTTTTTAGATGATACTATGGACCTGTGTGCCCTTTCAATACCATAGGAAAGTGCTTCAGGAAGTTCCAAAATTTCTGGCAACCACGATGTTAAAAAATTTTCTATATTATTCTCTTCTATATTATCAGGTAATCCAAATATTCTTATATTATTACAGTAGGATCTGTTTTCAAGACCATCTACCTTTGATAGCAGTTGGGTATTTTGTCTTAAAAGACATTCAATATTATGTTCATGTTCCTGAATTCTGGTATCAATATCATTGAGAGCTGTTTGGATTCCTGAGATTTGTTCCTTCTGTTGTTTTAGATCTTCATGGATAGTATCCATTTGATGTGTACATCTCTCCTTGAAATCATCCAGCTTCAAGTCCATTCTGTCAATTTTGCTGGCTAAATCTTGTATATTAGTCAGCAAGGATTGTATTTCCTTTTTAAAGGTAGCATCCTTATGTGCTGTTTTAGAGAAGCTCATCTTTTAACTGGTGAAGATCAGAGTATCACAGAAATTCTAAAAACTTATTAGATACTATCCTTCTTTATATCAAGAGGAATAAAAAACTTTAAAAAATATCCACAATTAGGATAGTTATTTCATAAAATTCCTGTCATAGAAAATCTGAAAAGACAGAGCTGAAGAGAAATGCTGCTACCCAGTGCTATTCATGGCCATGCCCCCCTGGAAAAATCTTTTGAAGAAAAAAGAAAGACAGTTGCAGCTAAATTTGGCTGCTATGTTTCCACCTGGTCTGACGGACACTATATCCAGTGTTCCTATGTTAACGGAGAGAGCTAATAAGGTATACATTTTTTAAAATGGATTTTTTAAATGGATTTTTGAAGTAAGGCAGTTTTTATTCATTTTTATTCATCATTACAATATTTAGTACTAGGGGTTCTGTATTGTATTGTATATATCTTTATGTGTTTCAGTGCATTTCAGTATTTTATGGATGTATACCTTTAAGTCTATGTGTAAGGTTTTCAATTTGATGATGTAAATCATGATGTCATTAAGTTTATTTAAATGGAGAATTTTATGTTAGCATGTATACTGATAAAGTCTCTTTAATGAGATGAAAGAACTAAATATGATTAAATTATCATGAATTTTACATGACTGGAGTGTATAGTGGTGTTTCAGATGGTAATTTATTTATTTATTTTTTTTAAGTGTTTTTTTTTTAATTTAAAAGTTCAGCTATAGCTGCATTACTCACCATTTACAAAATAATACAACTTAATGGAATATCCGATACAGTTATATGGAAAACATCAAATTATACAGAACAAGGACATCTACAAATGCAATCTTATCATAAAAACCCTCTAGGGATTTAATAGTTTAAAAGGATTTTACTTTTTCTTCCACAAAGTGAGGCAATCAGTTAACATCAAAGTGTGAGTCTTGGCAGTTGGTACGGGTGTTAAGCTTGTGAGCTGAAGTTCCTATGATTCGGGATTTGATTCCCACAGCCCCCATTTACCTGCTGTGTAACCTTGAGAAAATCATTTAACCAGACAATTCTCCCAGGTCAACCTTGAAAAGAGACTGTGTGCCCAGTGGGCCCACCTGGTTAACAAATAGCTATTATTACATATTAAGTAAGCATTTTTATATTTTGTATTTCTTACTCCTTAAAATGACTTAAAATGAATGTTCCTAGGTTTGTAGCAAAGACGTGTGAATAACTGTAAAATTAAATATGATAGTAAAGTACTGTAGGCACTGACTTTCTTTAGTACAGTTATTTGCAAAAAGAGTAGAAGGGTTTCAGTGCTAAAACATGAAGGATAGTTATCTGAATCACAACAAAAATTATAGCTGGATTCATGCATGCCTACCAAATTGTGAAATGGCTGCACTGCTGTTATGTCACACTGATAGGGAGTCATAGAGAGTTTGCCTAGTACTCAAAGTCATGCAGTGATGACTTACATACTAGGTTAACTTGTCTGAATCAGACATGTTATAGAGAATCTGCTTCATCTCAAACCATCCATTGCTAAAAGAATGAAAAGTATCATTTTGCACTTCTGCTGATTAATTTTCTGTATTTCATAAGAATCGCATATTGTTACATTTCTTGCACTTTAGCAGAGTTTCAGAGCTGAACTGTTCCGACTACTGTTGTAGTACTTAATTACATTGAGAATTCTAGTTTTAGGGGACAGTAGTATCTAGGATTGCCACCTTTTCAAATGCCCAAACTGGGACTTTTTTGTTGAAATGTGAGATTTTGCAGGACAAAACATACCCAGGGCAGTGCCAGCTTTAGAACTTCACTTTTTTGCCCCCAAAGAGTTTATTCTTCTACCATTTGAGTTGATTATGCTATTTCATATAACATTTAGGTATTTCAGATACAAAATAACTGTTTTATGCAGCTATTAAAGAAAACTTAGGAAACATTTTTTGTCCTAAAATCTCAGCACATTTGCTATTTTTAGTTTTTTTGCACAGGATACAACTGCCCAAAGAGCAATTGTCCCTTGTAAAGAGGGACAAATGGTAACCCTAGTAGTATCTAGATTTTGGGGTTTCCCTGCACTTAAGCTCTAAAACCAGCATTTTTAGATTAAGATGGTTTTCTGACTGCATTCTTGTTTCAGAAGTGTGCTGTAGCAAACATATCTGAATTGAGAGATGCTGGCTGAAAGCTTATTGTGTGTTTTCCTGATTGGTTTGTAGGCCTTGCTGCTGTAAAACTTGTTTTCCCAATTCTCCATAAGCCTAGTGTTTGCGCTAGGCTTCTTTCCCCACAGAGGAGGTAACCAATGCCTTGTAAAGAAGTGTATATTTTCAAGTTAAAATTTTCCTTAGAATAATTATCTCTGTAACCTTCCCCAGTCCCCCTGCAACTCTAGGGGCATCTGAGTTGCACACAGAGAAGCATCACCTTGTTGTATAGTTGCAGTTCACACTAAGTATAGCACCCATTCTTCTTCTCTGTCTATCATTCCAGTCCAGTTAAATCTACCCTCTCTTCTTCCTGGTTAAATCCATAGTAAAAAACCTGAAACCAAGGACAGACACTTTCCTGCTATCTCTGTCGCCAGCCTGCTGGACGTGGACATCTTAAGGTAATGTAGTAATTGTCTCATGTATACTGGCAACTACTTAATTCTAAAACAAACAAACACAGTATGTTAAAGATGTAGTTGCACTATGAAAATTGAAACATGACTCACATACTGACAAATCAAATGACAAACAGGTTGTCAGCACATGCACATCATTTCCATCACTACATAAGGTCTTCAGCCATAAACCCACATATGTGAAGGCACTCACAAGTAACTTACCAAAACCTCAGTGGCCATATGCTGCTCTCAGAAACCACATGCAAACAAAACCAAGTCAACACCAACCGCCACACATAAAAATATATATCATGTTATCACCACAAGCTAGACCCTAAGGCAAAACACCACACATTCAAACATCTTGGTCATAGGAGACTCCATTGTGAGACACATAGATGCCCCCCACATCAGGTTGGATAAAGAGAAGGTTACAGTCAGTTGTCTGTTAGAGAACAGATTCATCAGGTCATGTAGGCACTCAGGTCACTCAACCACAAGTACCAGTATGACTCATTCATAGTCCATGTGGGTGTGAATGACCTGAGATGTACCTACATGGACTATATAAAGAGAGACATGATGGACTTCTCTGAATACATGTTGCAGGCTGGCATGAGCCTCACATTGAGCAGCATTCTACCCTCACAAAGAATGATACCACAGTACAAACAGAAAATTATTGACTTCAATAATTGGCTTAGTTACTGGTGTTATTCCAAGGGGATCTAGTATTTGTCAGCAGGGGAAGACATGATCAACAGACTATGTTGCTTTGTCAGAGATGATCTGCACCTGTTACCTCTAGGCTTTTGAATACTGATCAAGGCATTAGCTACCCTCATAGTGCCTTTTTAGGCAGTGTCAAACCAGCAGACCTACCAATGTTACAAATTCTTCTAATGCTAAGCTGAAAGTACTGCTGCTCAAAACTAGGAGTCTTCAGTAGAACTCTCATCAAACTCTAAAACACTAAATAATTTTTCTAAGGAAAATCACCTTCTATTAAGTGACAGCATAGGTAGTTTTTAAGTTCCCCTAACCCCAGAAACATGGAGGGCTATGCAGAAATATACATGAATGCCCTGTATAACAACTTAACAACTGCATAGAAATGACAGTACCTGACCAAACTAAATTCAGGTCTATCTGGAAAAACAAGCCACCCTGATGGACCACTGGTATAAACAGACTATACAACAGAAGGGAGACATTCCTGTGTAGAAGTAAGTGGAAGGGTGCATAACAGAGAAAAAAAATCCCTCAATAGTCTCAACAGGCAAATCAGGGAACTAAAGTCCTCAAAACCTAAATACAAGACTAAAATAGCCTCCTAAGCAAAGGATAACCATAAAGCATGTTTTAGTTATCTCCAAAACAAAATCTTAAGGGAAACAAACTCAACAGTGTGCTGAGCTGGCTGTAGATGGCATTACCTATACTCAGCCAGAAGATATAGAAAATCTGCTGGTCAATAAATTCAGCTAAAATTTCAGCACATCATCACTTCTGGTCACGCACCATGAAATACCCACTACCATCCTTTTGCCTGTTATCACAAAAGAAAAGGTTGCTACTGCATTCTCTAAAGCTAGAAACACAGTATCAGTGAGCCCTGACAGAATCCCAAGGTGCCTATTAAATAGCCTGAAACATGACCTAACAGACCCACACAGATTTCTATTTAACCAAAGTCTCCAGACAATCTTTGTCCCAGTAGAGTGGTGGACAGCAACAGTCATCCCTCTGCACAAGGGGGAAACATCATCAGGCCCAGAAAACTACTGACCCATAAGTCTGACTAGCCTCACTTGCAAGGCTATGGAAAGAATAATATGGACCTGATTAACAATGGCATAGGAAATCTCCAGAGTCTTGACCTAACCCAGATCATAGGCTTTGTCTATGGCAAGTCCTGCCTGCTCAGTTAGGTGGACTTCTGTGAGAAGGTCACCAAGGCCATGAATGAGGGTAACATAGTCCATACCACCTACCTTGACATGGCCAAGGTATCCAACATGATATCCCACTTGGTTATTCATAGGTTCATAAGTTTGTAGGTGTGTACCAGGCTAATGGCCCTGGAGCCTTTACAAGCCTAGCCCATAGAAGTGCCCTGCCATCGTACCACACAATGTTAGTTCCCAGTGCCTCTATCAAGTAGAGCCACTGGAGTGATCCCTGGGGTGAACTTCTATTTCCCATCCACTCATCAAGATTTCTGTTGAAGAGGGCCAGTGAGGTGCTCTGCTTGACATGTATGGGAAGTCTATTCCAGAGCATGGGCAGTCTCTGGGTTATGAACCTGTACCTCCAGCATATTCTATTAATTGTGATAATGAGGTTGCGGTCTCTGGAGCATGTGGTGCGGAGGGATTGGGATTTCTTTAGATGTAGCATTTCTAACAGAGCTGGGTCAGACACGGTTTTGTAAGTCAAGCAGAGATCGCCTCTTAGTAGATGATATAAGACAAAGAATAGCTGGAGTTTTTTGAGTCTGTCCATGTAGGACATGTGTTTAAGGCCTAGGATCCTCTCCATGAGGTACTTTTGTGGCCTTTCCAGCAGCTGCATGTGACTAGTGAGGTACATGCCAAATGGGGCATTATTCTCGATGATTGGCCTAATGAAGGAAGAGTAGAGAGAGATGATGACCTCTTTTTTCCTGGATGCAAAAGCCTTGGTAATGAGATGTGCCACATAGAAGGACTTTCTGACCACAGTGGCAATGTGGTGGTCAAAGGAGAGGTTGCTGCCAACCTGTGTCCCCAGATCTCTTTTATACCTTCAGCATTCAGTGGGCTCCCATCAATATGGTAATTAGTGGGAACTGAGTTTTTCCCAAAGGGGATGATGACATATTTTTTGGCATTAAGCTTAAGGCCATGGTTTCAACACCAGTCATCGGTTTCAGTGAGGTCTTTCTGTAGGATGTCTAAATCACTTGGGGAGTTAATAATGGCTCCCAGCTTGCAATCATATGCGAACTTGATCAGCCAGAGTCCCTCCATGTTGGCCTGGACTTCTGAGAGCTAGATGCCAAATAGGAGAGGATCCAGGACAGATCCCTGTTGGACTCTACTCGTGACTGGTCAGCAGTCTGACTTGGATTCCACTACTTTCACATTGTGGGTTCTATCTGTGAGCAAATTTGCAACCCACCTAGTGATTTGGAGTTGATGCCTAGTTTGGTGAGTTTATCAATAATTCCTGAGTGAGAAATAGTATCAAAGGGCTTGACCCGATCAAGGTAGGTTGTATGAACTGCCTTGCCCTCATCCACAGCTCTGGTGACTTATTCAAAGAAGTCAACCAGGTTGTGCAGGCATGCTCTACCCTTCACAAAAGCAAACTGTGTGGGATCCGGACTTTGCAGATTCCCTATATCCTTGTTAATTAGGTCCATGATGATGTGCTCCATAGCCTGACATATCAGACTCGTCAGGCTAATGGGGCAATAATTCCCAGGGTCTGTAGCTGTTCCCCCTTTATGGTGAGGGCTGACTGTAGCAGTGTACCATTTGGTAGGGACAAAGCCTGAGGTAAGGCTGTGATTGAACAGGGCACACAGATGTGGTGCCAATTCACTTTGTAGTTCATGTAGAACACATCCAGGGATATTGTCGGGTTCTATGGAATCTGTATTCTTGGCCTTGGACAATGCAGCTTTAACCTGTGCTGCGGTAATGCTCCATGCCTGGCATTCCTTTGGTAGTGTGATTGGTCCTTTGGGGGGGGGGTAAAGTTGGCACTGAATCTGTCAGTCGGTATGTTGGCAATATCTGTTGGTTCAGTACAGGAGGTACCATTGTACAGTAACTCAAAGCAAACCTGGGTATTGCTGTGGAGATTCTTGATATAACTATAGAAGGCTTTGTGGTTGTTTTTAGTGTCTGCCACAATTCTGCCTTCATAGCTGGCTTTAGAGGTGTTGATGAGGGATCTCAACTTTGTGTTGAGGCTAATAAGGGAGTTTTTTCCAGTCTTGGGACTTCACCTTTTTCTGCAACAGTTTCTTCCTTCTGTTTATTAATGGCAGGGGACCACCATAGTGGCTTCCTTTTTTTGGAGGTGATGTCTTGATTCTGTTGGGTATGACTAGTTCCATGCATTTAAGTACGTGTTCGTACAGTGCATCGGTGTATGATTCAGCAGTCATGCATCTATTTTCCATTGACATGGGTGCCATGAAGTTAGCCACATCTGTTTTTAGGAGCCTTAAGTCAGCTTTGGAGATGTTTTTCATGGTGGTTATCTTTGCAGGGGGTGTGGGTGAGATGTGGATTTCCATGGTGATTAGTTTGTGGTTAGATCTAACCAAGGGGGAATTGACTATTGTAGAGCAATGGTTGCCCATGATAGTAATAACCAAGTGAAGGATGTTGCTTCCTGTAGTAAGGGTAAGAATGAGCTGGTCCAGGGCATTGGAATTGATGAATTCCAGGAAGTGTTGGGCCAGTGTATTGGTGCATTAGTAGTTTTCCCAGTTTATGGAGGGGTAGTTGAAGTAACCTAGTATGAGAGTGTAGGGTTGGACCCTAATAGTTTCCCGGGTGCTTAGGAATGTGGAGTGAGAGTCTTGGGACATAGTTTAAGACCTATAGGTTCATAGGTTCATAGATTAGTACTAGACTAACTGCCCTTGTGGGCCATTTTAAGCCTAGCCAATTATCCCTTGTGAGACTCAAACCCTGCACCTTGTGTTTGTAAGGCAAACACCTTAGCCATTAGGCCACCCTCCCAATCCTGGAGCCTATAGCAGGCTACGACCTGAATCACCATCTTACCCAATGTTAGTTGTACCTGAAGTATCTCAGATGCTTTATGCTGGGCTACTAGTCTGGAGGTGTGCATATCTTTTATGAATATGGAGACACCACCACCTTTGGAGCTTCGGTCCATGTTCTGGGGCTGAAAGGTGTGGAATGCGTTATAGCCTGATAGCACAGGGGTGCTTTCTGCTGCTTTAAACCAGGTCTCTGTTACAGCACAAATGTTGATGTTCTCCTTTTTGAGGACTGCTTCGAGCAAGTGCAACTTGAGATTTAAATTTCTAGCATTGAGAAGCATGACCCTCAGATTGCATTTATTTATAGTTGTTATGGTGTTAATTTGGTCTTTCAAACATCGCCTAAAAAAGGCACTATAGGGTGGCAAGAGCCTTAGCCATTATCTAGAAAGCCAGGCGGGATAGATGTCGGCAATCTCTGGCAAAGCATCGAGGTCTGTCAATCATGTCATCTGAAGCAGACAGATACTGGATCCCCTTAGAATGACACCATAAACTTAGCCCATTGTTGATGTCAGTCATTTTCTGCTTGTACTGCGGAATCATTCTTGGTGACAGTAGGATGATACTCAAAGCTAGGGCCATACCTGCCTGGGCCACATAATCCAAGAACTCCTCTATGTCTATTTTCATGTTGTCCAGGGAGGTGGGTCTCAGGTCATCCACACCCACATGGACAATGACAGAGTCATACTTCTACTTGCTGTGGAGTGACTTGAGTGTGTGTGTGTTATGTGTCAGTTTCTGGAACCTGATAGCTGACTGCTACCTTCTCCTTATTCAACCTAGTGAGTGGGACATCAGTATACCTCACTATCGAGTCACCTATGATTAGTTTATTGGGCAAGCTGTTTTGCCTTAGGGGATTAGGTTGAGGGGCACACTGTTTAGGTTATCTATGTGTTTTGTGGTTTGTGCTGTTTTGTGGTGGTCAAGTGTGTTTCTGCCTTGAAGATCTCTGTTGTTTGGGTAGGTTTCTATTGAGAGCCTCTGCAAAGGTGGGTGTGTGGTTTGTGTTTTTATGTGAGAGGTGTGATGGTGGGCATTCTTGAGGGCTATGTGTTGCATGTGGTGTGGTGCAGGTGTTGACCTTCTCCTCTTGACCAGCTATTCCAGTCTTGGCTTGAGAGTGCATGGCTTCCAGTTTGGATATATAAGTGCATCTCTCACAAGTGTGAGTATTGGGAGGTAAGAGGACAGAGTTGTCTGTATACATGAGGCAGTTGCTACACTGCCTCAGAATGCCCACATTTACCAGGTTAATAGGAGAAAGCACGGGGAACTGACCTTTAGACATGTCAGGAAGGATGGTCATTATTACTAAGTACTGGAGCTGTTTCCTTATATATTCCATTTACAGGAAAAATGTCACTCAATGTGTCTGAGTCTGTACAGAGCACTGCCAAACACTTGAGGGGAAACTAATATGCAGATCTCGAACATTTTAATATGAAGTATTTAGGCAGATATTCTGAAGTTAAAAAGAAATCAAGCAGCACTTACTGAAAAATAAAGTATTAGCTTGTCAAGAATGATGAAAAGAGGGGAGTCGCATGAATGGCTACTGCCTGGCTACTACTAATGCTGGTCTCAGGACAGCTTCACTCTGTTGGGATACAATACTCCTTTGGTTCTTCTCTCACCAGAAGCAAAATGTTAGTATCAATCCCAAGAAGAGAAGCAGACCACAGCCTGTTTGGTGATCCACAGTCTTGTCCCAGATGATGCAAGGGGCTGCAGGCTTGTAGCCTTTTTCTGGTAGATGCCTCGAATAGCAACCAGACCAATCAGGTACGTTAAGCACACACACTCACTATCCAACCAGAAAGAGTCAGGAATCAATGCACTCTGCTCCTACTCTCACCAGGATCAGAATATAAGCACAGATTCCAAGCTGTCACCTATAAAGCAGTTATTAGGTTTTCTGGTGATCATCAGTCTCCAGGAAATAATGTAACTGCACTCATTCTCTCACCAGGAGAAAACAGAAGTACTATTCCCATGATGACTAGAGGCAGAATGTGGGCTCTCCAGTAACTGGTGGTCTTGCAATAAATGCTTAAAGGTAAGATGAAACAAATGGTTTATCATAAACACTGCAGTGTGCACTAGAGGACTTAGATGTGAAAGTAGGTAACTTAAGTTTTACTTGTCTAAAAAGTTAAGTTTTAGTTTATAAACTCACAAAATTGAGCATAAACCTCTACATCACCCGATGGATAGACAAAAGGCTTACAGATAGGACACATGTTGTTAGAGTGGGGGAATCCACATCCAGCAAGAGGCCAGTCATCAGTGAAGTACCAATGAACACAAAATCTGCTCAAGCAACAGAGACCTGCAAAGCAGAAATGCATGCAACCTCCACCCCCCAACACAACCCAAATGATACATAGCCCACAAACTCAGTGTGCCACTCAACCACAGCCTATAAGGCATAACAATGTACCCAACACTCTAGTCATAGGTGACTCTATAGTCAGGCACACTGATGTTCCACTCACCAGGCTAAACAAGGAGAAAGTTACTGTCAGCTGCCTGTCGGGTGCCAGGATCTGCCACATAATGCATGCACTCAGGTCACTCCACAACAAGTACAAATATGACTCTGTCATTGTTAATGTTGGTGTGAATGACCTGAGATGTACCTCCCTGGACTACATGAAAAGAGACATGGAGGAGCTCTCCGATCTTGTAGCCCAAGCAGGTATGACCCTAGCCCTGAGTAGCATCCTGCCATCACCCAGAATGATATCGCAGTACAAGGACAAAATGATTGACTTCAACAATTGGCTAAGCTTCTGGTGTCATTCTAAGGGGATCCAGTATCTGCCTGGGATGACATGATTGACAGACCCCAATGCTTTGCCAGAGATGGCCTGCACCTGTTGCCTTTGGAACTCCGGATACTGGCTAAGGCTCTTGCCACCCCTATAGTGCCTTTTTAGGCAAGGTTCAAATGACAAATTCACCACCATAACAGGCACAAGCAAGCAAAATCTGAGGGTAATGCTACTCAATGCTAGAAGTCTAAATCTCAAAATGCATTTACTCAAGGCACTCCTTAAAATAGAGAACATCAACATCTGTGCAGTGACAGAGACCTGGTTCCAGGTTCCAGAGATCACCCCTGCATTACCAGGCTATAATTCATACCACACCTTTCGGCCAGCTAACCTGGACCGAAACACTAAAGGTGGAGGCGTGTCCATATTCATTAAGGATATCCACACCTCCAGGCTAGTTGCTCAGCATAATGCATCCGAGATTATCCAAGTGCAACTAACTCTGGGCAAGACCGCAATCCAAATTGTAACTTGCTACAGATCCCCCACCATGCCCCAGGATTCCCACTCCTCATTTCTTGATACACTGGAAAATATTAGGGTACAACCCAACACCCTAATAATGGGTGATTTCAACTAGGCCACCATTAACTGGGAAAACTACTCATGTACCAACTCTTTTGCTCAATGTTTTCTGGAATTCATAAATTCCAATGCCTTGGATCAACTTATCCACACACACACCAGGGGCAGCAATATCCTAGACCTGGTCATTACCATCATGGGCGACCGATGTTCCACACCAGAAGTCAATCCCTCGTTGAACAAAGAAACACTGAGCACTGCTGTAGCTGCCAACTTTCTTTCTTTATTCAATACATTCTGGTACCTTAGCCTCACAGGACTTCAATGGAATACCTTCATAAAATCCCAGCAGCTATTTATATTCCATCACAGCATTAATTCATCCACTTAATTAAACAATTTAATCAATTACACCATTATTTACTTTAAATGATAAGCAGCTTAGAATCCAAAGATGTGCCCCCCACATATTTACACACTTACATATTATATCATGGTTAAATTAAATACATTAACCCAACACTGGGTGAAATTCCTACATACATTTTTAAATAACATTTTCTTTGCAAAACAATACACATTTATATTTTCTCCTATATTTCAATGAACTTACACAGTTAAACACATAAAAAATGTATAAAAAACACATTTCAACCTGCCCACAATGGTGTAAATGTTTAAATTGTTTAATTAAGTGGATGAATTAATGTTGTGATTGAATATAAACAGCTGCTGGGATTTTTATGAAGGTATTCCATTGAACACCTGTGAGGCCGAGGTACCAGGATGTATTGAATAAAGAAAGAAAGTGGGCAGCTAAAGCAGTGCTCAATGTTTTTTGTTTGAGGAGAATTCATGTGTTCCAGGTTTTGGAACATTTGTGGTTTGGTGTTTGCATCAATTCTTCGTTAGTCAGATCTGACCACAAGCTAATCAGCCTAGACATCCACATCCCACCCCCACCCCCATTAGGGAAACCACCGTAAAAAATTTCTCTAAAGCCAACTTCACACTTCTTAAGACTGAAGTGGCAAATTTCACAACACCCATGCAGATGGACAATAGAGGTACGACTGCTGAATCCTACACAAATGCACTTTATAAGCACTTACACAAGTGCATGGATCATGCTATCCCTAACAGAACCAAGATGCTATCCTCCAAAAAAAGGAAGCCAATCTGGTGGTCCCCTGCCATAAACAAAATCTACAACAGAAGAAAGAAACTGTTACAAAAAAGTAAAATCCCATGACTGGAAGAACTCCCTGGTCAGCCTCAGTAAGAAGCTGAGATCCCTCATAAAATCCTCCAAAGCTAGTTATGAAAACAAAATCTCCACTGATTCTAAATACAACCACAAAGCATTCTATAGTTATGTCAAGAATCTCAAAGGCAACACTCAAATCTGCTCTGAGTTACAGAACAATGGCACTGAATATACAGAACCAAGTAATATTGCCAACATCCTGGCAGATAGGTTCAGTACTAACTTTACCCCCCCCCCCCTCACCCCATAAAGGGCACATCTCTATACCGGAAGAATGCAAAGTTCCTGTAATCACTGCTGAACAGATAAAAACCACACTCTCCAAAGCCAAGAACACAGTATCCATGGGACCACAACATCCTAGGCTGCATTCTAGATGAACTACAGAATGAACTGGCACTCCACCTAAGCACCATGTTTAATCACAGCCTCACCTGAGGCTTTGTGCCCACTGAATGGCACACAGTGACTGTTATCCCACTCCACAAAGGGGGAGCCACCACAGACTCCAGGAACTACCGCCCCATTAGCCTAATGAGCCTGGTCTGCAAGGCCACGGAAAGTATCATCATGGAACTTATAAACAAAGACATTGGTAATTTCCAAACTCTGGACCCCACCTAGTTTGGGTTTGTAAAAGGCAGATCATGTTTTGTAAACCTGATTGACTTTTTTGAAGCAGTCACCAAAGCCGTAGATGAGGGTAAGGTGGTTCACACAGCCTATCTAGATCTTGCCAAGGATTTTGACACCATCCCCCACTCTGGAATTATAGATATACTCACTAAACTAGGTATAAATCCCTATGTCACAAGATGGGTTGCCAAATGGCTCACTGACAGAACCCACACTGTGAAAGTAGCAGACTCCAAATCTGACTTCAGACCAGTGACAAGTGGAGTACCACAGGGTTCAGTCCTGGTTCCTCTCCTGTTTGGTATCTACTTTTCTGTAGTACAGGCTAACACAGAAGGTCTTTGGCTAATGAAGTTTGCAGATGACTGCAAACTAGGAGCCATAATTGAAACTTCTAACAATGTGGACATCCTACAAAAGGGCTTCACTAAAACAGATGCCTGGTGTCAAAGCCATGGCCTCAAGCTCAATGCCAAAAAGTGCATTGTCATCCCCTTTGGTAAAAACTCTGTACCCATGAGCTACCACATAGGTGGTAGTCTACTTAACACTGAAAGTGTGAAAAGAGACCTTGGGACACAGGTGGACAGTAGTCTCCCCTTTGATAATCACATCACCACAGTAGTCAGGAAATCCTTCTACATGGCACACCTCATCACAAAAGGTTTCTCATCCAGGGAAAAAAGAGGTCATTGTACCCCTCTACTAGTCACTCATTAGACCCATTATAGAGTACAACACCCCTTTTGGTATGTACCTCACAAGAGATCTACAACAACTGGAAAAGGCCACAGAAATGCCTCACAATGAGGGTTACCAGCCTCAAACAGATGCCCTACGCAACCAGCTTTACTCCATCTCATATCGCCTACTCAGAGGCAATCTCTGCCTAACATACAAAGCTATGTCAAAGCCAGAGCTGTTGGACATGCTCCACCTAAAGAAATCCCAATCCTTCTGAGCTACACGCTCTAGGGACCTAAACCTTGTCACCACAATAAACAGAACATGCTGGAGGGATAGATTCCTGTCTCAGAGACTTCCCATATTCTGGAACAAACTACCTATCTATATCAAACAAAGGTGCTCATTAGCACTCTTCAAGAAAAATCTTGATGATTGGATGGGAATTAAGAAATTCACTCCAGGGATCACCTCTGTGGCTCTGTTTGATAGGGGCACAGAAAATAATTTTCTTGGGTGGCGAAAGCCAGGCTCTGTTTGACAGGGGCACAGGAAAATAATTTTCTTGGGTGGCGAAAGCCAGGGTACCTTTTTGGCTAGGTTTGTATAGACCCTAGGGCCAATAGCCTAGTACCTACCTATGACCCTATGAACCTATGGAGTCCCTCCAGTTTAGGATATGCTTCTCAAATGTCAAGGCAAATGTAAATAGCCTTTGGCTGATCAGGTTTGCTAATAGATGCAAGTTGGGGGCAATTACTGACTCCCCAAACAATGTTTATATCCTACAGAAAGGTTTTACCCAGACTAATGATTGGTGTCAGACCCATGGCCTCAAGCTAAAAGCAAAGAATGCCATCCTAATACCCTTTGAGAAATCAGACACCCCTGCAAATTACAACACTGATAGCATGCTCCAAGAATGGACCCAGTGCTGAAAAATCTGGATACTCAGATAGATAGTAATCTGAACTTTGACCACCATGTGTCCATGGTGGTGAGGAAATGTTTCTATGTGGCTCTGTTTATAAGTAAGGGCATGGCATCCAGATCTAAGGTTATCATAGTGCCAATGTATTCAGCCCTCATCAGACCAATAATCAAGTACAATACACCCTTTGGTATGTACCTTGCCTGGCATCTGCAACAGTTGGAGTGTCCTTAGAGGTTTCTCACCAACAAAATACAGGGTATAACCAACATGTCATATGCAGACCGATTAAAAGCTCTGTCATTGCATTCAGTTTCCTAGAGATTACTGAGGAGTGATCTGTGCCTCACCGACAAGGTAGTCTCTTATCCAGCCATAATGGAAATGTTGTATATTCACAAAATTAACTGCATGAGAGTTACTCACTCCAAAGGTCTAAACCTGATCTCTGACATGAATAGATCACGCTGGTGAAAATGATATGTGTGCCAGAGATTGCCCCTCCTCTGGGATAGGCTTCCTGTTCATATGAAGCAGAGCCTTTCCCTGACCATCTTCCAAAACAATCTAGAGCAATGATTGGGAAATCACAAATTCAATTCTGTGGTGGCACCCGTGTCCCTTATGGATAGAGGCAGTCTGTAAAAATTGTCAAAACTCTACTTGCTGACCCTGGTTATCTTTCCCCTAGACATAGAAAATTAGGTAAAATGTGGGTAAAAGTGGCTAGGCTTGTAAGGGCTCTTGAGTGATGATATGGTGGAGGATTTTAGACATGGAGTAGATCAAGCAAGTCATCCTGCTTGACCATCTTGAGGTGTGATTTTTTTTTTTTTATGTAAATAGAAACATGTCTTCCTTTCATTTTTTTTTTCTTTTTGAGAGGATGGTCTGAATGTGTGAAAGGCATTGTAGCTTTGAACTGCTAGGGAGCTTTCCACAGCCTTGAACCACCTCTCTGTAACTGCACAGACATAAACATTGCCCAGGGTAAAGAGATCTTCCACGGAGTACAGTTTCTTGTTAAGACTCTGAGCATTAAGCAGTAGTACCTAGAACATTTTGTTATGTTGGTAGGTCTTTTGGATTGGGACTGCCTAAAATGGCACTAATGGGGTAGGTAATGCCTTGGTCAGTATTCAAAAGCCTAGAGGTGACATGTGCAGACCATCTCTGGAAAAGCAGCACGGTCTGTTGGTTATGTCTTTCCATGCTGACAAATACTGGATCCCCTTGGAATGACATGAGTAGCTAAGCCAGTTATTGAAGTCAATCATTTTCTGTTTGTATGGTGGTATAATCATTGGTGAAGGTAGAATGATGTTCAATGCAAGGCTCATACCATCCTCCTGCAAAACATATTCAGAGAAGTCCATCATGTCTCTCTTCATATAGTCCATGGAGGTACATCTCAGATCATTCACACCTTCATGGACTATGACTGAGTCATACCAGTACTTGTGGCTGAGTGCCCTGAGTGCCTGTGTGATCTGGCAAATCCTGACTCTTGACAGGCAACTGACTGTAAACCCCTCTTTATCCACCCTAGTGAGGTGAGGGCATCCATGTGTCTCACAATGGAGTCACCTATGACCAAGATGTTTAAACGTGTGGTGTTTCACCTTAGAGGCTTGCTTGTGGAGACACTGTGATGTGTATTTTTATGTGTAGTATTTGGTGTTGACTTGGTTTTGCTTCCATGTGGTTTCTAAGGACAGCTTTCAAGAAGTCTCTGAGGTTTTGGTAAGTTACTTGCGAGTACCTCTGCATATGTAGGTTTATGTGTCAAGATATTATTTAGTGAGGGAAATGATGTCCGTGCACTGACAACCTGTTTGTCATTTGATTTGTCAGAATGAGAGAGTCGTGCTTCAATTTTCATAGTGTGACTACATCTCTCACATACTGTGTTTGTTTGTTTCAGGATTAAGTGTTTTTCAGTATACATGAGACAGTTGCTACATTGCCTCAGGATGCACCTGTCCACCAGGCTGGCCACAGAGATAGCAAAAAAGTCCCTATCTATGGCTTTAATTAGGGAGAAGAGTGGGGAGATTTATCTGACCTGGGATGATAGTACATGGACGTAGAATGGGTGCTAAACAGTTTTATGAACCAACTACGGGCCCTCACCCAAAAAGGACTGGAGACCCTGAGGGTCAATAAACTTCTTCCAGTTCTTTAACAAGATACTTTTGATCTCACTAGTAGCTCAATCAAACTCACACACCATTGTCTTAAGTAATTGCCCTGTCCCTTATGATTGTTAGTGTAAGTGTTGACAATAAAACCTGTATTTTACATAGGTTTATAACATGATAGTCTACCTTGAGAAATTTCCTTTTTCACTTCCTCCATCAACATTTCCAGATATAACTTGTCTAAAAACATTTTGCCCCAAATTTCTAGTTCCTTTGAAAATTCATTATCATCTGATATTAATCAGAACAAACTAATCATTTGTCTTTTAAGGACATTTCTTTTCTGCCTAGTGAGTGAAAAGTGTTGTAATGTAACACCGAATTGGAATAGCTCTCTTTTCTAAAAATTGTAGATGAAATTTTTTTTATCATCTTCATTTCTATAAATCCTAACATCCAAAAAACAAATTTGGTCAACATCATATTCTCCCTTAAATAACAAGAAATTGGTTGATTGGTTGCTATACTATAAAAAAGTCAATCAACAAAGAATTGTCCCCAGTCCACAAAATAAGTGCATCATCAAGGAACTGCAAGTAGAGTTTCAAATACTTAGAAAATCTGAAAGATAGCAGAAATGTGTTCTCCCACAACCATAGCACAATATTGATAAATGTAGGAGCCACCAAGGCCCCCATCACTACCCCAGTGGTTTGTTTAAAAATTTTGTTCTCAAGAAACACACAATTATTACACAGAACTTAGATATACCCCGGGATTCATGAAGCTTGCACCAGGCACAGCCAGAACTGCGCAGCCCTTGGCTTAGGTATGCTAATCACCCCATGTGCAGTGTTGCACCATGCAAATGAAGGCATATAGCGATTCATGAAGTGGTGCAGGTGTAGCGTAAGCCCACGGAAATGTAAACCAAAAAACACGGTTTACATTTTCCCAAACAGAACATCGAAGCTATGGAAGCGGACCAGACTCATGTATTACAAAGTTAACATATGCCAATGGCTAAATACACAGCCAATGACATAAGAAAAGATGCACAACACCTAAAAAACAACATTTAATGTCATGTCCACAGTAACGCACAGTACAACCGCAGGGCATGTGTGCGCAAACTGGAACACAAAGAAAATATATACAAATGTCATAAAATCGCAATGTAATACAAATCAGGATTTCACCATAATATGCAATGGTACGCATGGTACACCACAACCAAGGTGCAAGGGTTGCTAAGGGTCTGCGACAGTGTTCGGCATGGTAACTATGAATTAGTAGTCAATGCCATGCAAATGAGGCAGGTAATATTGAATCGCAAACGTCCCACCGGATGAAGGATGTACCATACGGCACAGCGCTATAACACCGAGGAGTGGCTCAGAGGTGATACATGACATCAGCAGAGGGGTGTGCCACCGTAGCTGTAAGCAGATTGGAGCAATGCAAATCTGGCCCGTCCATTGCTAAGCAAAGCTGCAGGACAGGGATGGGGAGGTAGGTATAGAATCGTTTAACTGAGAGCACATATGGTGCCCGAAATCGCATGTGTACGGGGATGAAAATGTGCCCGAAACCCAGTAAACGGATGCACACGCCACGAACAATAGCACAAACAGGAAGGTCAGGGGAAGAAAAGAAGGAAATGCCACAGTAGGGTAACTGGAGTACAAATGAGCAATTAACACCTATCAACTCACGGTGGCCAATCGAAGGCAGCTGACAAGTCTGCTTGCAGAAACCTGCAAAACAGGATAGGGGAGGCATTGGATTGCAAAGAAAGGAGGGGAGGTGTTGGATTGCAAAGATAGGAGAAATGTCATAGCAGAGCAAAGCAAACCTACAGTAGACCGGCAATAGAACACATTACACAAGATAAGCCAGGTCTAGGAAAGTACAAATGAAAGCAGGCTGCTGGATGTATGCCAGAAAATGGTAGGTGAAACATGCAGAAATGTAAAGGGAAGGGCAAGAGGTAATCCACGGCAGCCAAATGTAATTCAACACCAAAGGCACCACAATAGTAGTCCCTGTAGTAGAACACATAAGATACCCTGTAGCTACGATCGTACATACACACCCTATGACATCATCGGTGTTCACAGCACAATAGTATAAAGTGTGAAAGCACCCTACACACACCTGTGTATTCCCAAACACTGCACCATAGGTGTAAACACATGGGGAACTTTTAAAATGTACATGTTGGGAGCTGCCATAGCTGTGATTCATCACCATGTGTTAGAGACTGACGATGTTGTGGAGGATGATGCTGACAACCACCGCAGGCCCCGGAGGAGGAGAAGAGTGTTCAGACCAAGGGTAACCTACCAGGGGCTACATGATCTGGAGATAGTAGAGCATTACAGGGTGGACAGGGACATCTTACAGCAAATAGTGGAGCTGTGCCAGCCACGCCTGAGAACCAGAAACAATAGAGGGGAACCCATCCCAGTGGACACGAAGGTATGTGTAAGCTTGCGAATACTAGCCACAGGTACCTTTCAAAGGCCAACTGGAGATATAATGGGGATCTCACAGGCATCAGCATCCAGGGTACTACACCAGTTCCTGGATGGCATGTTACCACATGCCAATAAACATATATACTTCCCCCGAACTCAGGAGGAGTTGGCCAGCAATATGCGCCACTTCCACTGTGTGGCACACTACCCGGAGGTACTGGGTGCGATAGACTGCACGCACATACATATCAAGTCACGACCCAGTGAGCATGGTAGGCGCTACATAAACCGCAAGGGATTGCACTCCATCAACTGCCAGGTCGTGTGCAATGCCCAGGGCATTATCATGGATGTGTGTGCTGGAAGCCCTGAAAGCTACCATGACTCCCATATCTGGCATGCATCACAGCTGTATCAGGTATTTGTCAGGGTGGACATCCCACATGGCCACCTTGTGGGGGATGCTGGCTATGCACTGGAGCCGTGGATGATGACTCCCATCAGAAATGCACACACACACATGCAAGAACGCCATAATGAGGCACACGCATAAACCAGAATCATTATAGAGCATGTGTTCGGGATGCTGAAATCACGGTTCCATTGCTTGGACACATCTGGTGGAGCCTTGCAGTACTCTGCAGGCACATGTGCCCATATCTTCATAGTATGTGCCATGCTACATAATATGATCCTGCGAAAACAGCTGCAGCAGGGACAAAATGGTGAAGGCCCACACAGCCCACCACATTTGCCAAGGCCATCACAGGCACAGAGGGATTCAGACCACAAACACACTGTGCCAGCCCCAGTAGGCAGATCGAGGCATGCCCAATATGCCTACGCCTTGGCAAAGAGGGAACGTATAGCACATACTCTGACAGTGTAGGCCGCTATGGACTGACACACCTCTCCATCTGCACACACAGTAAAATGGATGGCACACACACACGACCACCTGTAAATTGTAATGTATAGGTGGCCCACTGTGTGAATCCTACATAGGCAGCCCTCAAACATTGTACACACAACAGCTATTGGAACACGGAATGTCAACACCTAAACAGTACATGCGCCTATCAGCATATGTTGGTGCTGTGTGTATAGGTTCCCAGGTACATTGGTAGGTACACGCCCGATTGTCAGAGGCCATACACCAAACGAGGCAAACAGTGTCTGCTGTCGCCACAACATTGAGTAACCAACTATCGCTTAGTGGAGCAGAGACAATTGCAGGATCACATGTGTGTAAGCACTGTTCTGCACACACTCTGCACGGATTCCCTGCTGCGTTAATGAGGGGCTCCACATAATGTAATCATGGATGTTGTGTCAAGGCATGGGGTGTACCCATGACAGGTATTCGTCACCCCAGCATGCTCCACCTACGGTCGTTTGAAGGTGTAGCACATTATCGTGTGTGGCTCACTGTGATATACATAACCCAATGCCGGAGCACATCCAGTAAACATCACATGGACATACCATTAACTGGACTCATCGATATGTAAACTAACTGAGTTACCCATGTGAGTGCAGTATGGAGTAACAGCCATAGTATACTCCACATACAAAATGCCATAACATGTGTACACATCCCAGATGGCCAAGTGGTAAATGCAGTGACCTTTGTGCATGTTCCCGGTCCCACATCCTGCAAGGGATGTAACGTAATCCCGAAGGCACAAGTAATGCATGTCAGATGCAGGTCATCAGATCATGTTTAGCACACGTTAGTGGGAATATGCGTTGCCCACTGCTGGTAAGCGTCGTTTAAATATGACTATACGGATATGCACGAAACAGGGCTAAGCTTCCCCGAATATCGCACAGATCACGGTCAATGATGTCCAGAACAGGTGATTAAACCAGCATTATTCACCTCTGTACTAATAGCGCCTGCTCTGAAGGGTAAAATGACCACTGCCAGGAGTAGAACACGCAATCATGTATACAATCACCTAACACTATGGTAGCCAAGATGTACCTACGGTACGGTTGCCACCTTTTCAAATGACCAATGTGGGACATACGTCAGATTTCTGCAGGCCGACACATACACCCGGCCAGTACGAAAATCAGAACTTCACTTTTTTACCTAGATAAAAGCTGATTCTTGTAATGTTTTAGTTACTTGTTCTGTTTCTTATAACAGTTAAGTGGTTCAGATACAAAATAACTGTTTTATGCAACTATTACTTAAACTATAGGAAATACGTTTGTCCTAAAATCTCAGAACATTTGCCATTTTACAAATATTTTGCAGGACACAACTGCCCAAAGAGGGACTGTCCCTCGCAAAGTGGGACAGGTGGTAACCCTAACCTACGGCAGGTGGCAATGTGACAGGTACAGACACAAATGTGCGGAGTCCAGGAAACAGTATACACCGACAAGTACACAATGAAAGGTGTAGCTTGCCTGTCACTTTCCCTGTCAGAGATATATGTGTATATATATATATATATATATATATATATATATATATATATATATATATATATATATATATATATATATATATATATATATACATATATACATATATATATAATACAGATAGAAAGGGCGATAGAGTGATATATGTTGATATATATGGATTCACCGATATCTGCAAATATATAGATAGGTCAACGACATTCATAAAACCTTGGAGGTACAAATAAATAGGATACTGCCAACTATGGAATGTGTCACATACCGACACGCGTAACCACGAGGCTAAAAGACCGAAAGAACACAGTACCAGAACAGTAGAACCGCGAGTAATATTATGACGATATGAAGGGACATTTAGTTACCGCTGCCGGTGTTGCGGTCCATGTAGGTACTGTGTTCAACTGTGTTTGTGAGTGCTGTAGTCTGTGTATGTGTGTGTTGAGGGTGCCGTGTGCATTTCTGTGTGACTGTAATGTGTGTGTGTGTGTGTCCGCATCGTGTGTCTGTTAGTGCCAACTCGGAGGTAGATCATTACGGTAGGTATGGGTATAGCTAGCCATAGGCATACAGTTACCACCTGTCCCACATTAGGAGGGACAGCCCCTCCCTGGGCAGTTGTGTCCTGACATAAAACATTTCAAAGGGCAACTGTCCGAGATTGTAGGACATTATTATGTCCCATATATTATGTAATAGTTGCGTGAAATAGTTATGCCTGTATGTAAGAAATGTAAATGTTACATGCAATATGATAAGTAGCCAAAGTCCCACAACAATAAGTATGTATTGAGGATAAAAGTATGTGCTATCCTGTGTACTGACCATGGCTATGTGTCGGCCTGTATACACCAATGTGTGTCCCACAAGTGTCCAACAATGGCCATATGAAAAGGTGGCAACCCATGCCAAAGAGGTTCTGTCACCAACACAACTGCAACGACTGCAAATATCTGGGACAGAAATACACGGGAGAGCTGTCATTTAGAAATATCCCTTTACATATCGCTGGAATTCCGGAGGTATGGAAGTATCAACCTCACCTGCATACTATATAGAAACCAATTAACAATGGCCCAATGTATAATCCCGTAACATAAGTCTACTAACTGACAACTCTTTAATTAGGGAAGGAGCCCACACACACATATATATGGAATATGTAGAAATGCAAGCCCCACAAACCTGTATATGCTACGTACACCCACCTACATCCCCCACACTAGAAACTATAGCAATACAGACTGTAATTACAGCACAAACATCCAGTCAGTCAATTACATCTGCAGAAGCATTAACATACCTTTTGAGAGACACATTTAAAGGCGCCATGCAAAATTGTAGCCGTTGTATAATGGAGCAAACGGCGATGTTACAGGTTTTGTTTGCAATAGTCTGTTATCAGACGGTTGGGATGACAGGTACACTCACATGTAGAGCCACATACTCTAACCATCACACACAATCCATGGGGGACATGAATCCAAACTATACGTGTTTCTACACATAGCAGTTGCAATTACACACAACAAAACACAATACAGGCCGTCTCCCCGAAGGTAGGGCAAATGGGCAATGCCCAAGTGGAGAATTCAATTATACCCCACTGTTGCCACATAGTTGGCGAATGGAGTAGCTGCACAGCTGTTGTGCAAGTAATAAGTCACTCAGGAACACCAATTGGCAGGAAACCATATGTTACAGGTATCGAAGTATATAAGGATGACTTGCCAGACATTCAAACCGTATGCTCATACCATAGAACTGTTTAAACAGTGTAAGAGAGATAGAGACAAAAGTCCAGAATGATAACAAGGTATGTAGAACACTCGGTATGTAAGTGTATGTATAGCATGTTTCGTATTAATTATGTTAGTGTATGTATAGCCTGTTTTGCATTAATTAAAAGTGTCTGCAATGCATAAAGTGGGAAAAGATATTTATGTAGTGATGTCTTGCTGAGCATACTAATGCTTGTAGAAATTGTGCGTCCAGCAGTGGGCCACAAGGTAAACATCACAGATACCACAAGGGATGCTACATGAGGGCTTGAAACAGAACAATTCCATACTACCCGCCGTCAGTGGTGGGGTATGTCCAACAAGTACGTGCCATAGCAGGGGATAGTATATGTTGATATACTGTCACAGTAGGCATGTGTATGGGCATATAACGACAATGACATGTCTAAAGTGGTCCCGCTGTGCAAGTATGCTTTGCATTATGGGATACTATGTAAAATATGTGTAATGTATAGTATTGTAGGTAGATATGTCAGATATGCTACACAGCATAACAGGCATATCAAGCATACCAAAGGTATCGTCTATTGGCATGTACAATGTACAATAACAGGATACATATGGCTTGTAGTCACGGGACATTGTAATAGCATGATAGCTAATCTAAATGGAAGGGCTACTCAAGTAACCGTGCACAAAGGACATGTAATAGCTTCACAGGTTCATAGTGGGGTACTATGCAGTCTGGCAAGTCTATGTTTAAGCACAACTGCAGTGTTCACACCAGTGGCACCTCTCTAGGGTAGTGGCCTGTGAACAGCAGAGCCATGTGTTACCTGCACCTCTGCACAGTACAGCCACTGCAGTGATCCCTGGCGTACATGTGTCTCCCATCCACCAAGTGAGGTATCACATGAACAGTGCTACTGAGTGTCCCTGCGTGATGTACATAGGAATCATGTTCCAAAGCATGGTGAGTGTCCGGTTTGGGAATGTAACCCTCAAGCACATCCCACTCAATGTTGCGTGTGTGCACATATCCATGAGCATGTTGCTCACAGTGGCTTTTACTTATGTCGCATATGTGGAGTATATCCATTAATATTGTTGTGGACATGGGCCCTGTCTGTTCAGCAGAGGTCACCCCTGAGTATGTAGTATGCAAATGTGTACAGATGTGGTGTCCATAGTTCAGCCGCATACTTTAACTGTTGGAGTTCAATAAACATCATGGCGTGTTAATGTTGTGGTATGTAAAACCGTAGCTGTTGTGTAAGGTACACCCTAAATGGGGTGTTGTACCCTTGAATGTGTGTATACGTCTGGAGCTCAGAGGTACAATGGGTGCCTATGTACCAGCTACACACCCAGTGCAGATAAGTGTGGCCACGTAGAAGGATAGCCATGCCACAGTGGCAATATGGTTATCACAGGAGTGGGTGCAACATACGTGTGTACTACAAACACGTACAATGTGTCATGTATGTAGGGGACTACCACCTATGTGATAGTGAGTGGGTGAATGGTGTAATGCAAAGGGGATGTTCATGCACCTTGTGTCATGCAGCTTGAGGCCATGATATTGATATCAGGTATCCGTCACAGTGACACCCTTATGGATGGAGTCAGTATCAGCTGGTGGAGCAATCATGGTGCTTTGTATGCAGTGGTCTGTAAAGCTAGGCAGGGAAAGTCCCTCTGTGCTAGCCTGTACCTCAGGGAAGCATATACCGAACATGAGGGGCCCTATGACTGAGGACTGTGGTATGCCAAGTGTAACTGCAATACAGTAGGTACTATGGTATGCTACCCTCATTGTGTGTGTCCTGTCCATGAGCCACTTTGCATAACATCCTGAGACATAGGGTTTGATGTGCAGGTGGATGTGTATGTTGTCAATACCAGAATGGAGAACGATGCTGAAAGGCAATGAGAGTACAATGTAGGCTGTGTGGACCCCAGTACCATCATCAACTACCCTTGTAACTGTATGAAAGGAGTACACCAGGTGTAGGAGCCATGCTCTGGCCCTAACAAGTCCAACCTGGGTGGTATCAAAGGACCGGAGCCCAACAAATTTTCTGTGAACGACGTCCATAATGATGTGCCCCATAGCCGTGCAGAACAGTCCAGTCAGGTGTGTAGGGCAATAGTCCCACTCGTGCATTGTGGTGCCACCTGTGTGGAGTGTGATAACTGTTGCTGTGTGCCATTAAGGGGCCACAATGTCTGATACAAGGCTATTACTGAATATGGTGGCCTAGTGGGGAGAAATGTTGTTCAGAGGTTTGTGGACAGCACAGCCTTGGACTTTGGATGGTCACATGGGGCCAGTGTCCCAGGCCATATAGAGTGCAGGTTAGTACTGTGTAGCTGTGACCGCAGGGACACTGCAATGTTCCTGCATGGATTGTGGCACTGTAGGGAGTGAGAGGGTGTAATGTTGGCATTGAATCCATCCGCCAGCATGTTGCCAACATCACCTGGTTCTGTAATGTTCCTGACTAACTGTTGTATGTGAGAGCAGATGTGGGTATTGCCATTGACTACTGACATACCACTATAATGCCTTGTGGTACACCCCGGAATGTGTCGCAGTAATGTTTACGTAGCTAGTTTTGGAGTATGTGATGAGGGATCCCATGGCCCTACCGAGGCTGACCAGTGAGCTACCCCACCCATGGGATTGTACACCACTGTGCAACAGCCTCCACCTGTTGTTGTAAATTATGTCCATGGAACTGGACCCCCAGAGTGGTGTCTGTTATCTGGTGGGTACCATCATGGCACTGTGTGGAAAAGCATGATCCATGCAGTCATGTACGTGCTAATGAAGTGCACTGGGGTATGTGTCAGCGTTTGTATGTGCATTGTCCATCTGCACGGGTGTCATGACATTAACTACCACTGTCATAAGACGTCTGTAGTAGGTGTTGTAGTACTCATGTACTGTGTATGCCGTGAAGGGTGTGGTACCAGGATGTGGCTAACAAGGGTGATTAGCATATGTCCGGAATCCACCAATGAGGGGATAACCCCAGGTGTGGAACACCAGCGACATGTTGGTAGTGTCCATGCCAAGGATATTGTTGGTCTTGGAGGTGGTGTGTATGGGTTGATCCAGCCGAGTGGAGGTCATGAATCATGGACAGCATTGGCCTAATGTGTTGGTACATGAGTGGCTATCCCAGTTAAGTGTGGGGTAGTGTCAGTCTCACATCAGTAGTATCTGTCTGAGCCCTACTGTCCAGTACACCAACAAATGAGGTCTGGTAACCGTGGGGTATGTAGTTGAATCTGTAGCATGTTACAATGTGTATAGCTGTTCTGAACACAGTTAGTTGCACGTGGAGCACCTCTGATGCATTGTGCTAAGTAACTAGCCAGGATGTGTGTACAACATAGTGGAATATGGGAACACCTCAGCCGTGGGTGTGCCGGTCCAGGTAAATGCCTGAAAGGTATGGTCTGTGTATAACCTGTCATTGCAGGTGTGCTCTGCAGAGCCTAGAGGCAGGTCCTAGTCACTGCAGAGATATTGAAGTGGTGCATTATAAGGAGTGCCTTGCCTGTGTGTGTCAGAGATGATGATGACAAGCATTGCGTCACATGACCCCATGTTTTGCTTGCCAGTTCCCATTCTGGTGGTGAATGTTATTGGAAACTGTGCAAGACAGGCAGTATAGAAGCAGCAAGAGCCTTACATGTGATCTGTACTCCCAGGGCTGACAGGTGCAGGTCATCTGTGCCACAGCATCGTGTTGTTTGACCATGTCAGTCAAAGCGGACAGATACCAGATGCCTGTGGAATGACAGCAGAAGCATAGGCAACTGTTGAAGTGACACAGTGAGTCGTTGTACAGTGGTATCAGGTCCGGATGAATGCATAATGCTCCCCAGGGCTTGGGCTACAAGACTGGTGAGCTATTGCATGTCCCTGCACACGTAGTCTGTGAAGTTGCATCTCAGGGCGGTCACATTAAAATGGAGAATGACAGTCACATTGTACTTGGTGAGGTGTGGTATGGGTGCATAGGTTATGTTGCAGAACCAATTACCTGACAGCAAGATGTAAGCGACTATCGCCTTGTGTAGCCCACTGAGTGGAACAGCAGTGTGGCCGCCTACAGAGTCACCTATGACAGGTGTGTTGTGTATGTTATAACACTCTGTTGGCTGTATGTGATGGGCACACATGAGTCTGTGGGCTATAAGTTGTTGTTGTTGTGTTTGGTGATGGGGGCTGCCTTTGGTGCCTACGCAGAGTATGGAGAGGTACTGCACATGTTGCCCTCATATGTGTGGCCTGTGGTGGAGATCTTGTGAGACTATGTGATGACTGGGTTGTGTTGCGAATGTTACACATCCTCACATGAGTGTCAGGTGCAGTCAGGGTTGGTGACAGCATTACCCCCAGCAGGGCTGCATATGTGCATCCCCCACAGGCTGTAGTGTCATATGTTGGGAGGTGAGCATTGACTGTGTACATGAGACAATTGCTCTATTGCCACATGTACACCATATTCATCATATAGACAGGCAATAGCACTGGTACGTGACAGTTGGACATGCCTGTATATACAACCATGTCTCACAAGATATGTGAGTTACGTATGTACAACAGCTGTTGTACTGTAAGCAAGCTGGAAATGTAAGGACAGACAGTGTACCTGTGAGAAATGGTGTGGAATGGGTGCTATATTAATCAGTAGCTCATGACGTGCTCACAAGTTCTGAACAAGTGCTGAGCATGAACATACAATACAGATAGGGTGTTGGATAATATCAACCCACAAGTGGTGATGACAGTCATAATTGGTGGCACCGCACTATAACTCTGCTGAGTATGGTCTGCAAGTCCATGAACCATTATCAATGTAGATGTTAGCAGTACAGATGTACATGACAGTACGGATGTTTGACTACATATACCTTTGTATGTCACAGGAGTGTTCTACCAGTGGCCTGTTGACAGAATTACAACTACAAAAGGTGCCAGAGTGACATGTGCATATCACACCAGTGCCAGCTACAGTAAAACAGGGTTAATGTGTTGTACTCCACCATCATTGTAGCCCATACCACACAGACAAATGTCAGGCATCTGTGTATGTAAGGATGTGAATGGCCATGACCTATGAGCAATAGCTGTCTCAGTGTTGTGAACAACATACAGAATGGGCTGTGTGGGTGAGGTGTGTGACATATGTGCACATTCTGATGGATGATATCAGCATTGTCACCGCTAGGTGAATATTCCTGTACCCATTAACTACCACCTAGGCTGTGGTCAACATTATGGACACTGTGTAAGGGATGGTGCTGTGCAGTACACCTCCCTGAGTTGGTGACATCTCCAGGCCCCTTAGGTAGTCATACAAGGTACCCATGTCATGACAGGGTGCCATCCATGAGCACGGAGATCATTGGACAGGCATACACAGCACTCAGGTAACCAATATTGGATCACATAGCACCTTTAAGGGGTATTGGCCATGCGTGGATGGGCGATACCAGCCTTCACAATCCTCACCTCCACTATGCAGCATGCTGTCTACCTTGCATAAAGACATTTGCTACACTATGATGTTGAACATGCTACATGTCCATATCCTGATCTGAAAGACATACGTCATGGGCAGCCACCGTCCTACTACTAGTATCATCACATGCTGGACAGATCCATGTGCCATACATGTGACATACTCCCGCCATACCATGCAACCCTGTCCATCAAAACTGCACATGTCATCCCTGTCATACATGGTGTGATGGCCACATGGTAGATGTAGTATCAACTGTCTGAATCAGTAATGTGGCACTGATGCACCTCGCGGTGGCATGTAAAGGTTTCCATGCGTATTTGTGCATTGTCACTGTTCAAGTCCATTAAGGCTGTGTATGTGTTGATATGTGACATATCCACAGCATCAAGGTCAACAGCATTACCATGGACACATCCAGGCATGTGCAGATAGGTAACAACACCAGTGCATGCAAACAGACATGCCCACATCAAGACAGCATTCACATGGAGTATGAACAATGTAATGAGGTGACACACATATATGGTGATGATATCCAATGCATAATGTCAGTCATGTCAGTGTCATGATGATTTGCAAAGATAACTGTGCAGATGTACCAGATTTACTAGAAATGTATGTGCAGCAGTATCTCTGTACATCTCTGAAACTGTGACCTGTCACCATCATTATGTCTTACAGATAATGCCTCGTACATGCCTGCCACCGTACAGCTGCCAGGAGGATGATGTCCTCATCCCGTACCTCCATGAGAACTACGAGGTGTTGTTCAGCCATGTACCACAGCATTCCCAGCAGCGGGACGACCTGTGGCAGGATCTTTGCAGGAAGGTGAACGATGTGGTTGGCCATAACTGCAGCTACCAGCAGGTGCACAGACACTGCATGGACTTGATACGACATGCAAAACAGCATGCCACTGCAATCACCAGAGAACAAGGTGGAACAGGTGGTGGGCCACCAACCCAGCCCCCACTTACACACACCGAGGAGCTACTGGCCAGTCTGGGGACACCCTCAGAACAGCATCCACAAACACTAGCTGCCATTGTGGAGGTGGGTGTCTCCCAACCAATGAGCCTGGAGTTGCCTGGTAAGTCAGTACTGCACATATGGCTATTATATCCCATTTAGTTGCATGTGACACTGTACATTATGTAATGTAACAACATATGCAAAGTATGTGGACACACATGCTGCATAGTACAGAATGCTACCCTGTGTATGCACACATGTGCATACTACATGCTATTGTACAGGTGACTGTGTTAACATGCACAGTGCACCCTGTGGCTGTCATACAGTCATGGATAATGTTCATACGGCTGTGTCACCCCTATATAGGTACCTCTGGCGTGCCGCACAGACAGTCCATTGCAGGTGAGACTGTCATCAGTATCAGGCATGTTAAAGCATAGATCTATTCGCCATGTGGCCAGTTAACACTTGTACACTTGATGTTTGTTCTAGTCACGATATACAGGTCGCATCACCCATCATTCACACAGGCCACCCATGTGCAATATATACAAACAAAATGATACACCGACATGAAACCACAGTATTTGTCATTGCTACATGTGCGGACAGCTGTGCATACAACAGTGGAGGTGTTCTACAATGGATGCATATGTACTATACATTGGAACGACATGTATGGTATGCAAACAGTACCACACAGTGAGCTGTGTTATGGGCAGCCCACAGGATTTACCATTGTGTTATATGCCCCTGCAATGGGTGCACACATTGTGATGTGCTATCTGACATGTCCCAGACATGTAGTGTTTTGGCTGCAATATTGTCACACTATCCCATAACCCATAACCCACATGCCAAACATACAACCCGTTGTCTGCATAGCCCTGTGGTCCTGTGGATGTTGACATATCTGACATCTATGGGTGTATGTCATATGGGACAACACAGACATGTGTGATAGATGACCATCGCACACATTTGTCCAACACATGTGCACACATGGCCATGGGGGATGGCCAGAGACACATAGCCACACAGTAGATGTGATGTGTATACACCCTGTTTCACATTGTCCACCGATGGTCCAATTATAACCTTAGCTGACCGATTATACAGTTGATGTGGTACACTGGACATCCTAAAAGCCTGTGCACAGCTACTGGAGGTGTCACTGATGTCTACCATATAAGATGTGTTGAACATGACAACTGTGTCATAGCATGATAGTAGTCACCTGTACAGCTTTCACAGACATTGACACCACATCAGGCCACAGATACTGTGCATTTCCCTTGCTGCTGTAGGACATCACCATTAGCTGTGCACCTCATGTGTGTGGTACATCAATGTCACGTGGGACATGGTGAATTGACAAGTCTGCTATGTGTGGACATGGTTGCCAGGCAGCTAAGACACTGTAGTAGTTGTGCAGGGGTGTCAACTGTAGGTCCTCCAGTGACCTGTCACATGACACAGCATGGTTTGGTGTGTATACATCTCAGCATCGTGGGTCATAATCCACAGTTATGTCATGGGTATGCATGCAGTTATGGCTATGCAATGTGTACATATTCTGCACAGTATAGCAATATAGACACCTCATGATGCCATGCAATAGCACAGTGCCTGTACTTCACACTGTATAGCAATGTAGATGACTCACACTACCCTTCCATGCTCATGCACATTTGCTAAATATGCATTCTATCTGTAGGGCATACAGACAACACTGCAATATGATGCCCATTACGATGCTGTACATGTGTCAGGACACCACTGTGTCAGACATGTATGCATGTTAATGCACACGTCAGCAGATTACATGTCAAGGTCACGTCAGCCATGTGTACTGTTATCCTGTTCTGGTCCACATAGTGTATCACGGGGATGCATGCATACTGCCATGATTGTGTGAACTGCATGGCTACTGATATGACACCTGCTTGCTGTAGTGTGCACCCCAGGGAGGTATGGTAACTAACACTATTAATGTCTGAGCTGCATGCCGTCTGCTGTATCACAGGCATGCTGCATGCCATCTGTCAAATCACATACATGGTGTGTCTGTGTGTGTCTGTGTGTGTGTCTGTGTGTCTGTGTGTGTGTCTGTGTGTGCTGTGTGTGTGTCTGTCTGTGTGTCTGTGTGTGTGTCTGTCTGTGTGTGTGTCTGTGTGTGTCTGTGTGTGTGTGTGTGTGTGTGTGTGTGTCTGTGTGTGTGTGTGTCTGTGTCTATTGTAATTAGTCTTTCTTTGCATTCACAGGTGATGTAGGTGCGTTACCCTCCTGCAGTCCATCTGATGTTAGTGTCCCCATAGATACTAGAAGTGATGAACATATGCATGAGGTACAGGCAGGGTTGTCAGGGGCTGAATCTGTGCCAATGGTTGCCATCCCAGCTATGTCCCCCTCTTCCCCGCACACAGTTCTGCTGCCAACACATCACCAGTGGCCATAGAGGAAGGACAGTCAGCATCTGTTAGCATGGAACAGGAATGTGTGGTGGCTACAGAAGGTGTGTCTCCACACCATGGTGTCAGTGTAATGACAGCAGATGTGCCACACAGGCATGCGGCCGGTGCTGCTCATAGGAGGACCTCTGGCAGACATGCACCTGCAGGACAGAGCGCAGCAGCTGGTATCACCAGATGCATGTTCCAGACTGTAATGGTGGCACAGGTATGTGCTGAATGGCAGAACAGAGAAGGGCAGAGGCTGCAGAGGGCTGCTATCCTTACCCTAAATGACAACATCCAGGCATTGGCAAATGCTCAACAGCAGATTGCTGATGTTCTGGACAGGCGATTGGGTGACATGGTCAGAATCCTTGACAGTGGCATGGCAATCTGCGAGCGTGAGCTGTCTGTGCTGGAACATCTGGTAGGAGTGAGGCATAGGCCACGTGGACGTAGACCAGCTACACCACCTAGTGCAGGTCATCGTGAGCATGCCACCTCACATGCCCGCTCCCATAGTGCCGGTAGCAGTAGCAGTGCAGCTGGTGCTGTGCTGTCCACACCAGGACACAGCAGGCCACGTGGACATGGCCCTGGATGTTCCCAGTGGGGACACGGTCCCAGTGGACATGTGTCGTCAGACAGTAGTCAATCTGTACCTCCGCCTAGTAGTGCCCGTGCAACCCCTGGCAGGCACAGGTCACGTGGCTGTGGCCGGACTCAGTGAGCTGTACAACCTGGTCTGTACAATCTGGAGCTGTCAATAATACCCCTGTGTAGGCCTCACAAAAGGCAGAACTGTGTGCTCACATACACACACACAGCAAACACATCTGTAGGGCACCACAACACCCACATGCATACTGAACAGACATGTCCCATCATGTCACCGGCCCTTACCCACACACATGATGTCATCCATTGATGCAGCCTATGCCCCTGGCAAACATTATCACCCTGTGCATATGATGAAGCCTGTGCCGCATCCCTGTAATCCACACCATTGGTGCAGGGACATGCTCAAATGGTCTGATGCACAGGGTGAACAGAATAGTGAGAGAAGTGTGTATAACAATAGTTGTGTATGAATAGTGAGAGAAGTGTATATTACATTAGTTGTATACTGTTAACACGCACCAGACATACCATGTAGTACAGGTTTAGCATGCATTGTTATATGTTCACAGTATGTGTCTTGGTAACAACAGTAACAGCATGTTGGTAATGATGCCCTGGTTCCCGCCTTATGGTCTACTTGCATGTGCCTACAGGTAGCAGTGTTTGCAGTCTCCCGTGTGTAACTGTGGAGTACTCACAGGCATGTATGGCAATATCAGCATGCTATACGTAGCTTCAACCTGACTGTTGGAAAGGCTAACATACCACAGATGTCCACACATATACTGATCCAGATGCATGTGGGCAGTTTAATAGGCTACAGTGGCTAGAGACGTGACATCCATACCAGGTCACATCACAGGTATGTTGACATGGTGCAGGGGTTGTACACAGCGGTCCGGCCGATGCTAATGTTAGAGGCCACCTGATAGCATGAGGCCTCACTGTGTAGCAGTCATACCCTGTCACATTACAGGAACATGCACAGACTCTTGGGGTCAACAACACTGTAACGCACACCCCATAGTGTTGAGGTGAGGACCCCTGCCTATGTGGTCATCACCCTCACAGTACTGTGCACCCACGTGACGTGACACAGAGAAAGAACATGTACAGGTAGCCAGTATGGCTGAGACCTATGGCATCAACAGGGTAGTAGACTGCATCACCATGAGGGGTTAGGGATCCTGTGTGTTCTGTATGGTAGCATACACGCTCACTCCATGCACCAGACAGCCATACATATATACATACACACACGCACACACACACACAGACCCAGGGCCCCTGGTATGTGTAGAGCTGACCTGGTTATGTACAGGAGTATCATTGCAATGCATAACACATGATGGAACCCTGTCGGTACATGTGAAGTCTGCACAGTTGCTGTAGACCTATGTACAGTCTACTGGTCATGAGTCACACGGTGTTAATGTATGGCTGTGTATTGCTGGTCCAATGACATGGTGATGTCTGAGGGCTACATTGTAGACTGCGGTGTGTACCTCTGTGATCTGCACCTGAGACATCTGTGATGGCTCCTGAGTGTGTACTGGTCAATACATGTGAGTGGCCTTCATGTACGTGGGGACAATAATACCATATTGTGCGCTTCCATGTTTAGAATCCATGTGCATGCAAGACGGCCCTTTGCAACTGCTAAGTGTGTGAGCATGCCCAGTATGCTGTTGTGTAGATGGACATACAGTACATTCCAAACTGCGCCCTTCCATGTTTAGAATCCGTGTGCATGCAAGACAGCCCTTTGCAACTGCTAAGTGTGTGAGCATGCCCAGTACGCCATTGTGTAGATGGACGCACAGTACATTCCAAACGGACGTGTGATACTAAGCGTGTGGGCATGGCCAGTGACACCTTGTGTCGGTGATGTGCCTCTGTGTATGGGCATGGCCATTGACATCCTGTATAGCGATGGTGGTCATCCAGGCAACAGATGTCCATTTTCAACATCACGATGGATGCCTACATTGAACACACTGGTTGACTGTCTTGAAGGGTGTACTGTCTGTGGCACGTCCCGTATCTCTGTAGTGTTGTTGTAGTGCTCCGTAGATATTTAGTTGCCCCGATCCCACCACTGCCGTGTGTTTGTCTATGTCTTCCTTGGGATGGTAATATGCTTTCAGACTGCTCACTCTCTATACATTCCCTATCGGCATCCTTGCCTTTGCGGATGATGTCACCCACCTAGAAGTATGCCTCTGGGAGTGCTGTGTTCAGTAATCTTGGTAGCGCATTCTGTAAATGCGTAATGCTGTAGTGTGATAAGGTAGTTAGGTGTATGTTCGACTCCCAGCCCTGCCAAGTGTGTGTGTGTGTGTGTGTGTGTGTGTGTGTGTGTGTGTGTGTGTGTGTGTGTGTGTGTGTGTGTGTGTTTCCAGCTGCCTGGGGACACAGTAATGCTTTTAGACGCCTCACACCACATACATTCCCTATCGGCGTCTTTGCCTTTGCGGATGATGTCACCCACCTAGAAGTATGCCTCTGGGAGTGCTGTGCTCAGTAATCTCAGTAGCGAGTTCTGTAAATGCGTAATGCTGTAGTGTGATAAGGTAGTTAGGTGTATGTTCGACTCCCAGCTCTGCCAAGTGTGTGCCCCTGTGTGTGTGTGTGTGTGTGTGTGTGTGTGTGTGTGTGTGTGTGTGTGTGTGTGTGTGTGTGTGTTTATGTTTGTGTGTGTGTTTCCAGCTGCCTGGGGACACAGTAATGCTTTTAGATGCCTCACACCACATACATTCCCTATCGCCATCTTTGCCTTTGCGGATGATGTCACCCACCTAGAAGTATGCCTCTGGGAGTGCTGTGTTCAGTAATCTTGGTAGCGCGTTCTGTAAATGCGTAATGCTGTTGTGTGATAAGGTAGTTAGGTCTGTGTTCTAATCCCAATCCTGCCATGTGTGTGTGTGTGTGTGTGTGTGTGTGTGTGTGTGTGTGTGTGTGTGTGTGTGTGTGTGTGTGTGTGTGTTTCCCGCTGCATGACAACAGTACATTGCTTTTACACTATTCACTCTCCATAGAATTCGTATGGCATCTTTGCCTTTGATGCTGATGTCAGCAAGCTAGACGTATGCCTGTGTGAATGCTTTGATCTAGTAATCACATTAGCGTGTTCTGTAAATGCGTAATGCTGTAGTGTGATAAGGTAGTTAGGTCTGTGTTCTAATCCCAACCCTGCCAAGTGTGTGTGTGTGTGTGTGTGTGTGTGTGTGTGTGTGTGTGTGTGTGTATATATATATATATATATATATATATATATATATATATATATATGTAATATAGATAGATATAGATATTTAGCACTATTGAATGTGCTGCATTATCTGTACGTGATCACCTTGGATGTATCTAAATCTGCTATGGCTCTGTGATAGTGCACATACTGTGTGCTGTAGTGATCCTGGGTTATAGTTGTGTAGTGACCAGTTATTTTGTTGCTGGGTATTACAAGGGACATTGAAAACAATGATAGTACAGCACCTTTAAACGGTCATGTGCACATCTCAGCAACAGTCAGCAGTGGTTATTACTTTGGAGGATGAGTCATCATCATCATTATCATCATCATCATCCCCTTTTTCCCATTTAAATGGGGTCGGGGTATCGTATTAACTGTCGCCAACTCTCTCGATTCAGTGCTACTCTCCTGCCTTCTTCAACACTCATGCCTGACTGTCGCAGATCTTCTTTCACACAATCCATCCACCTCTTTGCTGGACGCCCTCGCTTCCTCTTACCTTCTTCCTGTCTGTCCCAAATCTCCCTCACAAGATTGTCTTCTGCTTTTCTACACATGTGCCCATACCATCGTAATCTGTTCTCTTTGATCTTTTATGCAATCGGGGCTACTTTGGCTTCTGCTCTTATGTCCTCATTTCTTCGCCTGTCCCGCAGTGTGCATCCTGCCACCTTTCTCAGGCACTTCATTTCCATCACCTCTAGCTTCTTCAACTGTTCTGCCTTTACTGCCCAGGTTTCTGTACCATACAGTAGTACTGGTCGCACCACTGTCTTGTACACCTTACTTTTCAGCTTCTTTGGCATTCTTCTGTCATATACTACACCTGATACTCTATGTCAGTTGGCTGCAGCCCCTCTGATTCTAACTTTGACCTCTTCATTCAGACTACCCTTCACCTCAACCACCCCTCCCAGATACTTGAAGCTGTTTACCTGTTGCACTATCTTCCCATCTATCTCTATTCTCAGCTTCTTCTGATTTCCCCAATATGCTGCCATTACCACTGTCTTATCTGTGCTTAGTTTCATTCCATGTGCCTTCAGATTTTCATTCCATTCTCCTATCCTTTGCTGAAGTTCTAGATCAGAGTCTGTCACAAAGCAGGCATGATGCATTACAGCTATGATCATCAATGCAGTATAGTTTACAGCACTGTTAATTCTGAAGATTTATTATCCATCCATGTGCCATTTGACTGACGTGTGTAGTATTGGCAGCATGTGTTTCAGAGTGTGCAGTATGTGTGTGATGTGTGTAGTACAGATTTTCATGTATTTATTTGTGAACATGGTGAAGGTGCACTGTCTGCATGTACATGTATAGTGGACATGTTGGAATGGTGGCATGCCCTGTATTACACACTGTTAACACTTCATTGTTTATATTGGTAGCCAGTAGGCATAATAATACACATATTGCTGTACTTGACTACACATGTGTGTATGATATGGTTTTACACGGTGCTGTGGGTGATACTGTTACTATCTGTAATTGTTTTGCATTATGGTAGTAGACACGACCTCAACAGTCTGAATAACCAATTGTTATATGATATCTTCACAACTGACCCACACATGTAGGACACACAGTAGCATGTGGATCCTTCATGTACTATACTATACCAGTAAGCACCGTTATTGACCACCACACATTGCTGGGACCATTACTGCTTGACATATAGCCATGTTAGTTACAAGCAAAGACAATAGGGATATTCCTGTCCACATCTGAAAATCCATACTGTGGCCTACAATGCATTCTGCACATGACACAGCTATTCTACACAAGGGTATCATACAGACAGATACGTGTTATCCAACCCATGCTGTAAACCTATAAGGCTAAAATGAGTTAGTCATCCACATTTACTACACATACTATACCAACAGTAACACATAGGTATTAGACCCCAATATGTATAATGGGTAACAATGTGTACATATAGACAAGTGCTATGTCATTTGTCCTTTGATATTTGCATTTACAATGGTATTTTGAAGTACATCACTGTATCACATAAGCAATGAGAGGTCAGCATGCATATCCACCAAGGTGGTTATACAACTATGATGACTGTCCATTATTGACAGACTTTGCTGTGTTTGAACTGTTCTGCAGTAAAACACATACATGAACAGTCACTCACACTATCTATATAAACTGTCATGTGTGTGTGCGTGACACAGATGACCTAGGCCACAGACAATTCTGGTACATGTAGTTGACAAGTGCTTTAATGCTCCACCAGATGTGTCCAGGCACCAGAACTGTGACTTGAGCAGCACAAACACATGCTAGATTACATTTTCTGTTTGTGCGTGTGCCTCATTATGGCATTCCTGTTCATGTGTGTGTGCATTTCTGATGTGTGTCATCAGCCACAGTTGAACTGCACATCCAGCATCCCCCACTAGGTGACCATGAGGGTTGTCCCCATTGCCAAATGTTTTGTACAGCTGCGTCAGATGCCACATATGGGAAGCATTGTAGCTTCCAGGGCAGCCAGCACACACATTCAGTATTATGGGCTGGCCATCACACACAAACCGCCACTTGATGGAGGGGAAGCCCTTGTGGTTGATGTAGGCCCTACCACGCTCAGTGGCTGGTGCTTTTATGCATATGTGCATGCAGTGTATTGCACCCAGTACTCAGGGTATTCCACTATTGTGTGGAAAAGACACATATTGCTGCCCAATACCTCACGGGAATTGGGGATATATACATGATCACTGACATGTGCTGACATGGCATTCATGAAATGGTGCAGTACCCTGGATGCTGATGTTTGTGAAATCCACATCATATCACCAGTTGATCTCTGGAAGGTACCTGTTGCTAGTATCCTTAGGGCAACACATACCTTGGTTTCCACTGGGATGGGTTTCCCTCTGTTGGTTCTGTGTGTGAGACATGGCCTGCATGGCTCAACAATCTTTTGCAGGAGGTCTCTGTCCACTCTATAGTGCTCCACTATCTCCAGCTCATGTAGCCCCTGGTAGGTTACCCTGTGCTTGCACACTCTTGTCCGTCTACTCACTGTGTGTTGCTGAGCAGCATTCACATTGGCACAACCCTCAGCATGTTGCATATGTTGACGTATAATAGCAATGGCAGCCCCTAACATTATGTCTCAATTAAGCTTTTTCAGTTTTCACTTCTCTTAGTATACTACAGTGTTGCAGTGTGTCTGAGAAAAACATGGTGGAATGTTGTTTGTAGAGTTGTAAATGCTGTGCTGTGCTGGCCTACTATACTGGCTGTGTAATATGCTCATTCTGATAGTTTTCACCTGCTAGCTGTGGTAGTTCTCCTTGGTTAACTTACTGCTATTTGTTTACCTTCCTTTTCATTGTCTGTTTCCACAGTGAGCAATGCCGTGCATAGGAGCACAGAAAAGTGCACATCCACTTCCACGTGAGCACACAGACTTATACATGCTTACAAACGCTTACACTGGCTTACACGACATTACACGGGCTTCAACAATCTTACACTAGCTTACTCATTCTTCAACATGTGCACATGGGCTGACACGTGCGCACACATGATTACTCGGGCTTACAGGCGCGCACATGCGCGAACACACTGTAAGCAGGTTTGCAAGAAACTTCAGTGATATCCATGGTGTACACCATCAGTTTCCTGACTTTACCTAGGATAAATCATAACACGCCTCTTCCACTGATGAGTAACTGACAGCAAACATGTGACACACTGCTACAATAAGATTACAGTGTTTTATACATACACACTCATGATGTCACCTATCTTCTACTCTGATAGTCCCCTTAACCTACTCTTACACTGTAAAGGCTTGGCCCATATGGCATGACAAATTGTGATTCACTATCCTCAGCCTCAATTGCATAGGATTGCCTACTAATTCTTGGTTACATCTCTGAAGGAGCGCTTCCACACATAGCAACCAGTACTTAGTAGCCATGTTGTCTTCAGCTTGCCATTCACCTGCATGGCGAACTAACGTTTAACTAAAATTACAATTTGTATGTATATTTTAAATATTTTTCTTGTTTTGAAATTGCAGCACGTTTTCGTGCCCCTGCGCTACGCTTAAACACCGGAGATCGGGGGAGGACAAATAGAGTTTTATTAATTTCCAGTGTAAAAAAATGCCACTGGCCTTATATTTGGCCATTGGCATGCTTCTTCAACTAAGTTATTCCTTTATTTGCAGCTGACATTGCTCCATTTAGCTACTTGCAGAATGTTACTCGGTTAACATCCGGGTACATTTCTGCACATAACTCTACTCTTGCACGGACAGCTTACTGTTTCATGTATCGCAAATTTTACATCATTTGCATAGCTTTCACCTACAAATGGGGTAATTTGCATATCCTAACATTGTCTGTGCAACATTCGTTTTAGGGGCTGTCTTAAATGCTCCTACAGGATATTGCTGAATAGCTCGGCAGACATCTTGCCTTGCTCTACTCTTACTCTACTCGTACACGCCGGCCAAGGCTTCATGAATGCTGGCCTAAGCTTTGCTGTGTGCTAATATGTCTATTTGTGGAGTATGCATGGCTGTAGGTATGTTTTGACCTGCTACATCTGACATTTCTACAGAGCAGCTCCCACTTTCATCATTTGTAGAGGTGACAGCCCTATAGGAACTATATATACAGCTGTGACATTTGACAAGTCAACACATACCTGCAGTCAATACTAAACTGACTACTTCAGCGCTTTTCATACCTTCAGATTTTTCTTGTAGTAGTATAGTCGATAATACTGTTTCCTATAACATGTATCTGTTTCTGATACAAGATATATCATTTTATTACACCACTACACACAATATATGAAGAAATCACAGGCCAGATGCCATTACATTCGTTTTGCAGGACACACCCGCCCAGAGTGTTGTGTTCCTCACAAAAGCCAACAGGTGCTAATCAGAACATATTATGCTATCATCTACCTTATGTGTTCGTCGGTATTTGCACTTTCCGTAAGTGGCAGAACTCACATGCGAGTGTAGGAGACTGAACACTGTATCGGGGACACTGCATAACACCCTGAGGGACACATTTATTTTGTTTCTATTAACCTTCCACATTGACTATCACAGGGCATAAGTATTCATACACATTTATCGAGGTACATGCTTTTGACTTATACATGTTTTGTCATTTGTCATCACGTCTTTCTTCACACCTGTCCACCTAATATCACTAGTTCTGTACATTTATTTAGGACAGGGTTACCTTCATACCTCTCAACTGTACACATTTTGGGTAAATGTCTCGAACTTAGACTTATAATTTTGCTCCTTTTTTCATAATATTGTGCCTTTCTGGTAAATTAGTGGCAAGTCATTAAGGACTGTGAAGTTAGAAAATAATGACAGACATTGGTATTTTATAATTAATAACCTCAAAACATTCATACTAATGAATAATCCATTATTCTATCAATGTTCTAACTTTGTAAGAGGAATATTTAAAATATTCCCTATTTGTACTTATTTTAAAATGCCTTTGTCCAGATGTTTTATTCTGAAAGGTTGAGAGGTATGGTTACCATCTTAGTCATACGCATGTACGTCCATGATAATCGCTTACAAGACACTGATATAAGTCCCTACATCTTACCCCAATGGTTTACACAATATCCAGTAGATGGGTTCTTCATTTTTGGAAGATATAGGCGTGTGCTATACCCACATAGGAATATCAATCACTCCCATGGGGCGGACCTAATAAATCTGTGCCAACCAACACCTAGGCACCTAGGCCCATTATTGCATACCCATGATTCCCATACCTGAAACCCCTCCACAGTAGTCATAAGACATATTTAATGTGAGCGATAATAAAGTATGAAGACACTTCTAAGCACTATCCACTCTCCGCATATCGGGACATATGTCATACATTCTGTCAACCCATGTGTTATTACACTTGCACAAGCTACTGTTGCATGTACAGCTATATTGTAGTTGCGGATGACACTTCTTTGCAGCAATCATTACAGGACGGTGCCTGTAAAGAATCACAATTTTTGGGGTCCTGCAAAGGACACCTATATCCATGTTTAAAGAGTAGAACTTGCAGATCTGGCACACTGGTACTTTCCGGGCAATGGTTTTGAAAGTAGCAGTGTATTTACCTTTATTGCATGTCTGAATGTCTACCCATAATAGCTATGACGTAACCTATTTATGTACATGTGTTATATCTACAAGGACATATGTTTATATGTTTGTTTTGTATATATCAATTAATGTTGTATGTGTGTGTATAGATATATATATATATATATAAATATATATATATATGTCTGTACATTCTTTATTTCATATATTTATTTAGTTTAAGTCTGTGGATATATATCTATAAACAAATATATATATATATATATATCCATATATAGATATATAAATAACGTGTAGTAAACAATATTCATTTGCTATGCTGTGAGCAGATTACACATGCGCAGGCGCACTTGCATATCCTTATTGTGGGTTACATATGTTTACTAAGTCTTTGTGCTTATGTGGGCTTTATTAATTGTGACAGTACCAGTAAAATATCTGTAATCCGGTTAACGGACATATGCGAAACACACGTTCACCTTTACATATTTAAATGTCTTTACAGCACAGACGCATTCATTACACTTTAAAATTATATGTGCTGTAGTCGTAGTTAAACCGGGACTGCATTCACATTGGCCGGATGCTGTAGCCACTATACTATTGGTGTTCTGACTCATTATATGTATACCCATAGTACATAGCTACATTAACATACGCCTCACCGCTTCACTTACAACACAGGCATCCATTCTCCTGCTCGGAAAAAAGCGGTACTACATATTACACATTCCCTATTCCCTACTGCTGTGGACCCAAGCTGCATATTTAATCAATTTAAGGATATTCAGAACTCCAAGGCTTATAGTCCTGGCACATACAAGTCTTTGATTGTCAGGGTGTTCATGTGGTGATCTGGGTTTAGGCTTGTCCGCCTGGTGAACGGAACTGCCCTGACCATGTTCAAATGTCAGACAAAGCACATGGACAGAGTTTGCCCTTTTTACATTTTTACCTGTGTTTACAGACAAAGGTGTTTGGGCACCTGTCAGCAGCTTATTATGTTGGCAATACATAATATGGGTGGGGGTGGTTACAATACATAATCCACGGTGAGTGGTGTTCCCATTCACATTTGACTATTTCCTGTATTCATTCATACAAGGATTATTATTTTGGACATGAATTAACTACAGGTATGCAGTAGCCCAGTAAACAAATGTGAAGGTTTGTTACTGTAAATATGTACGAACCTCTGTAATACTCAGGGACTACCCCACATCCTTCACAAAATTCATGCTAATGTACATACTGTTAGTCTGTCAACTTTTGAAGTTTGTGAGAGCAATATTTACATCTGTCCCTATTTGTCCACCCATCATTTTAGGCTTTGTCCAGATTTTGTTGCTGTAATAGGTTGAGAGGTGTGGTGTCAGTATGTGATTGAGTAGAATATATTCTGTCGATAATTCATGTGGGGAGACCTGCATGGTGGACAGGTGTTCTGTCCTGCATAGTATGCTATGCATGTCCGTCTAGAAACTGAACAGTACCGTGACTACACATACAACTTTTGTCCAGATGTGTACAGTACTAGACATTGTGGCGTGTAAACAACTCTGATGTTTAAACAGGTTACTTATCCCACGCAGAATGTACACAAATTTTGCCAAAACATGAACGCGCGAGCTTTTGGATTTACGAAAATGTGATGGGATGTTTACAAACATGGGATACATAGTTTGCAATCCAGACACTGCCTAGGGTGATACTTAATACTACATATGGGTAATACTCGCTATGTGTAGGTGTATAGCTGCGCAAGGCTGGTAGCCTAAGTATGGCTGGATTTGGAGGACATTCGGACATGGGTGCGGGTTGTGTGCTATACAGGGGATGTTGGGTATTGCATTATGCATGCATGGGTTCTGCATTTGGATGTCCCGGTTCCGCATATACCATCCTATGTGTATGTGCCGGTTACGTTCCTGTTCATGTGTATAGCACATTTTAATATTCATATGTTTGTGTGATTTTGGTATACAATATGGACTGTCAGGTTACTTTACGATTGTTATATGTTTGTTCTTTGTGTTTCTTTCTGATTCATATTGGATTGGCACATTTTCCATTGGGCAATGTGGGGTAGTTGTAGTATTACTACGTGACTTTGCAGTATAGCATATACCATGGACAGTGCATGGGACAGAACTTCACTTCTTTGACAATAGTACAGGTTATTTGTTTAGTATTTAAGCTGCTTACACCATTTCATTTAGGATGTAGGTGTTTAAAATACGACATCACTGACTTATGCATGTATCACTAATAAGTTAGGGAATATATTTTGTAATGATATCTCAGGCCAATTATCATTTGTTTTGTTATTGTCATCAGGACAACAGTGGCCACAGATGGACTGTCTGTCGCACAGAGGTGTGGGTGGTAACCCTCACTTCGCACACTGCTCCGTCATACACCTTCAGTTTGGTCTATTGTGCATCCAACACAGTCTCACCTTTAGGGATTATTACAGTTTGCATACACCCACACATATATTACAGACACTTCCATCCATCCCTTGTTTGGTTGCTGTCTCATGTCAAGGGAACACATTGCATAAAGTACATATGTCAGGTAACTGTATGGTTGTGAGGACTACTATGGCATTTTCAAATTTAAACATGGCTGCACAACACGCACATAGGTGCACACACAAGACTTATCTTTCATGACATGTAATATCCACCCGGGTAATTCCCGTTGTACCTTCACACATGTGGACAAGAACGGCTTGGACCGCATATGTCCAGAGTTTGCTGACATGCTATGGACATTGTTGGTGTTGCCACCTTTTCATGCGGCTGGGATGGCATATCTTCTGGACAATACTCAGATTGTATGACAGAACACATATCCACAGACTGTACTATGGATGCTGCTGTCATTTTATGCATACATGTTGGCTTACTTTTGTGGTGGTTTATATGCTCCATCTGTTTCATTTCCCTGTTTATATTTGTTGTTATATGTCATGTCCAATACGGATTATTATGCGATGTAGGACAAATTATATTATACGGTCACAGGGTACTTTACACTTGTGATGTTTTGCTATGGCCACAACTGCCCAGCTGTGTACTATCACTACCAATGTGGGACTGCTGGTGACCCTGCCCATGGGGCTGAAAGTGTGTATTGGCGGTGCGCTGACATGATGCGCTTCACTTCCACTGGGTATAACTACTTACAGTGCAGTACATTACGGACACACGATTTTAAATATCATTTGTTCCAAGGATGGAAACTCTATATTGTGTTGCATGCATTCCTGTTTGATTCTCAATTTTGTGTGGCCAGGAAATGTCTTGCATGCTTTGCATACATTTCATTATCCACGGACACTGATAGGTGCGATTACTATTGCAGGCAGACTATAATATTCAGCAGTTTAGGTTGCTCATCGACAGCCGACATTGACATGCCTCCGGGTGCAACTTAGAAATGCCCCATGCACTCCCGCACATTTCCTATGCACGTGGATGTGGCGGCAGCACGCCTTCATTAATATGCATATGGTGCTACTACACCATATATACGCCACATGGCCGGTGCAAGCCTTACGCCGGCCTTGCGCTGAGCTTCATGAATCCTGGGGAAAATGTTTTCCATGGCTTTACAAATAAACTAAATAAGAATAATAGGTTTATAATTACCAGGTTAGTGGCTGAAATTCCCTTATCTAGGGGTATCATGATGGTTGCTTTCTGGGCTTTAGAAAAGTTGCCCTTTGCAAGACTCATGCTAAAAAGTTGTATACAGGTTCTAATGGGCCTTAACTGGTAATAATTGTTATGTGTTCTAGTATATTGCCAGAGTCTATTGATATGAAATTCTTTGTTTTAGAAAGAACTGCTTGGACATATCCATAGTGACCTTGGGATGTGATAAGAGACTGAGAAATCAGTGCAGCAGTTATGACAGTAGGTGAGATGAACTTTAAGTTCACACTAAATTTTGTTGTCTAGGATATCAGCTTAGTTCTTTACAGTAAGAATGGGTAGTGTTGTGAACCAGTTCTGAATAATGTTGACTTTTGTTTCTTAATTTTCTAATATAGTTAAAGAAGGACTTATATTCTTTTTGGTATCAGTAACCATTTTGAATTCATTTTCAGCTCTGTGTTTTCTGACTGATACTTTAAGATCTATGATAGCATGCTTGAGTATCCTATGAAGATCTGGAGTATGTGACTACCTATAACAATGTAGCACTTGCTTCCCTTTGTAGGTTTATAGAAATATACTAAGCTAATGACAACCAGCCAGTGCCTTTATAAGCCTTGCAGTGCAATCCAGCCCAATGTCCCTATGTTTCATGGGAATTTATTAGGAAGGGGTATGTTAGTTAAGAAATTTCTAGAGGTTATGGTGGGGGATATGTTAGTTTGGGAATTACTGTCTGCCTGTCTGTCAGAGACATGGAGGCCAGGCCCAGGGTGAATTTCCAATTTCTCATCCATTGGTTAAGGTTATACTTAAATAGGGTTAGGGATGGACTTTGCTTCACATAGATGGGGAGCCCTTTCCAAAGCAAGTAGATCCTCTGAAATACATATCTGTCTTGCCGGCATCTCTTATTTATGTCATGAACAAAATTTTGGATCTAGTGATTCTGATGCTGTTTTTTTTTTGTGGATATGAAAAAGGTCCATTAGAGTTGGATTTAAAAATGCCATGTATGCCAGCCACAGCTCACCCGTCAGTAACCAGTAGGAGACAGAGTATAGAGACAGGGCTTTAAGGCAACCAGTATAGGAAAATGGGTTTATACCCTGAATTATCCTGGTAAGGAGCATTTGTTCATAGGTTTATAGGAGATTACTAGGCTAACATCACAAGAGCCTTTACAAGTCTAGCCAATATAACCCAATTTTACCCAATATATGTCCTCTAGGGGCAGGGGGATGGCATGGGTTTCTGTCTATGCCTTGAGTATTTTGCAGATTTTACAGATTACCCCATCCTTAAGTACGAGCATTCCAACTGTTGCATATGTTTGGTTTGGTACATGCCAACATTATACTCAATGAAGGGTCTGATAAGGGACAAATAAAGTGGCACTGTGACTTCCTTGGACTTGGATTTCATGCTCTTACTTATAAGTTGGGCAAGATAGAATGATGTTCTTAGTGCAAAGGCACATGTTGGACAAAGGCCAGGTCACTGTCTGAATATTTTCCCAGATCTCTGACTCACAGGTCAACTCTTAGGGTTGTCTTAATGAAGTAATTAGCTTAGATGGCAGTTTTCCCAAAAGGCACTATAATGCATTTCTTGGTAGCGAGTTTTTATTCATGACTTTGGCACCAGTTATGTGTCTCTGTTAGACCCTCTTGTAATATATTTGTGTAATGGGGAGTCTATGATAGCTCCCAATTTGTAGTCATCCTCAAACTGGTTAGCCAAAGGCATTTGACATTAGCCTTTATCTCCAAGGAGTAGATGCCAAGTAGGAGCAGTGCGCCACTGGTGAATGGTCTCTTAGTGGAGGTGGTATCACCAATCCTGACCTGCTGGGTCCTCTCTGTGAGTCAACTGGCAATCCAGTGAGTTATGTAGGAGTTTATACCCAGTTTGATGAGTTTGTCAAATATATCCAAGTGGGGTATTGTATCAAACACCTTAGCCAGGCCCAGATATATGGCATACACCATTTTCCCCTCATCCATTGCCTTGTTGACCTTTACAAAGAAGTCCACAAAATTTCATAGATATTACCTTCCCTTGAGAAAGCCAAACTGGGATGGGCCAAGTGTCTGAAGGTTACCTATGTCTTTGTTGATTATTTCCATGATAATTTGTTCAATAGTTTTGCATATTAGACTAGTCAGACTGGCAGGGATAACCACGGCAGTCCTCTATTCTCATGATACAAAGCCTGTTTTGAGGTTATAGTGCAAAAATGACTCAAGTCGTCCTCACAGGTCATATTTTACAGGTTCATACAAAGCTAACTGCACTTCTAGGCCATTATAAGCCTAGCTAGTTTCTCAAAGCTTAGAATCAGACCCTGTACTTTGTGTTTCTGAGGTGAACACCTTAACCATTAGGCCAAATGTTCCCTTCAAGCTATTTAGTAGACATTGCAGGATATCGTTGGAGCCCATTGAAGCTATGTTTTTGGCTTTAACAACTGTCACCAGGACCTGTTCCCTGTTAATAGCTGGGGGAGGGGCTTATGCTAGCTGGTATTTCATGGGAGAGGCAATGGGGAGGTGAAGTTTGAACTGAATTTGTCAGCCAGCAAATTCGCTGTGCCACTCTACTCAGTGAAGGTGGCATCACTGACCACCAGTTGAGCACACTGGTATATGCTGCCCTTGGGATTTTAGACATAGTTGCAGAAGGCCTTGTGGTTGTCTTTAGTCTGTGAGTCTATCTTGACTTTGTAATTGGCCTTGTTGGGCTTAACTAGTCCTCTTAGTTTCCTGTGTAGTTTAATAAAAGTTAATATCATTATGAGAGTTGCTCTTCCTGACTTCAGCCATGATTTTTTTCTTTTTATATATACCCTATTAAGGTTAGGATTCTACCAGCATAGTTTGTTTTTAGAGTTTGTTTTGGGCTTATTTCTAGTAGATACAGCAGCCTCTACATAGTCATTTACATGGCTGAACAGGATCTCTGTGAAAATTTACACATATGTTGGAACTCAGGGATGGGAGGGTCATTGAATTTTGACAAACTATCGCTTAATAGGATGTAGTTTGTTTCAGCATACTTAATAACTGTTACAGGGTTTCTGGGGTTACTGAGTTGATTTTTATTTTGATGGAAACAACTTTGTGGTACAAAGGGTGTGACGCCCGTGCTCTGGCCCAGCAATCAAGGAGCCTCTATCCTTACTACTAACACCAGGGAGGGCATCTCATATAAGAGGAAAGGATAACAAATACACACAGTAAAGTACAATTTCCCTTAAGTGCACACAGAGATTACAGTCAGTCTGGGGCTGGTTGCTCCATTGCTCCCCAGGTCCCCAATAAGACTCCCCACTGGCACAGCTATAGGGTCCAGATCTCAGCCTAGCTGGCAAGCTAACCTCCAGTACCCTCTTTGTCCCACCAGTGCTTCATGTCTCTTCCCAGGTAGCTGACACACCACACACACTTTGAGATAAGTATTTATACAACTTCACAGACACTCCTGGGAAAGGCTGACACAGATTCTCCAGCTGTGCCTCTTTACCCAGACTATATGGTAGTAATTACTGCCACTACTAGCTAATACTTATCAGCTACCCAAAAGCCCTTAAAAGGGTGTCCAGTTATTACTGTGCAATATTATTATCCAATTGGCAAGTGTGACTAATCAGTCTAAGGCTTATTAGTGTGGTTTTGTACAATAAACTCTATAAATATGGAATGTACTCAAGAGCTTAACTTATCCCTACACAAACCAGCCACAGGTAAAAGGGTTTTAAAATATTTAATAATAAATAATTAAAAACACAAGACAATAATACTACACCACAATGCTACACAAGAGTTCAGAGATCACACAGAAACTTAAAACAATACAGAAGGAAAGTTCTGATATAACAGAAAAACTCAAGTCTAATCTTTATAGTCCTAGCTATTTCTACAAGAAAATATACTTCTAAAGTAACTTACTTTCATAGACCAAGGCAGTGCTGAGTTAGATAGTCAGATCATAATGTTCCCAGTCTCTCTCAGCGATAGTTTTAAACTCACTAACAGCATCTCTGCTGGGCCCTCCCAGATTACATCATTTTGACACTTATGTTTTCCCAGTATACACATTACATCATTTAGACACTTAGTCTGGAGTTCCCAGGCCAACAGGCTACATTATTTAGCAATCTAACACCTGCCCAGGAAACTACAACAATAAAAGACATTTCACATGAACACTCCAGTAATTATTCCTTAAGTTAAAACAATAGAAAGAATGTGATAGCCCAGACCAAATGACTCCAAGTTCTACAGATCAAAGAACATACAAAACATAATTTCAGTTTCAAAGAACATTTGAAATGCTTGGCTTAGTTTTCCTTACAGCAGATGGCAATGTTGCTATAATCTTGAAGTTCACATTTTACAGTGTTTACTTTCATTTAAGAAACAAGGCTGTATTTTACATTTATATTTACAAATGCCAGAATTATGTATCAAATTCTATCTGGTTAGGCTGGCAGCCTTCACCCATCTTCTACCAGTCTTCACACCCCCCGCCCCATGGAGTACTTAAGTTAGTTTTTCAAGTGACCCATGAGAAAAGCCGCTTGAGAGGGTTAGGTCTATCTGGGTGTACCTCACCCCATTCCCTGTCTTGAGAGCCTATCTGCATTGGCATTGCTATTCCCATTGTGGTGCTGCACTGACATATCCTATGCTTGCAACCCCAGGCTCCATCTTAGCAACTTGGCATTTTGCTGACTGGCTCTCTTTAACCATGTTAGAGGGTTGTGATCTGTCATAACAGTGAATTTCCTTCCATACAGATAAGGCTGAAGTTTCTGCAGTGCCCACACTATGGCTAGACATTCCTTTTCTACAGCTGCATAGCAGTCCTCCCTAGTTTGAAGCCTACAACTGAGATAAACCACCGGGTGCTCTTCCCCCTCTGAAGAAATCTGGCTAAGTACAGCCCCCACCTCATGGTTCGAATCATCCACTTGCACAAAAAAATATTTGCTGTAATCTGGACTGGCTAACACAGGGGGTCCTCCCAAAGTGTCTTTAAACTTCTGGAATGCCTGCTCACATGCTGGGGTCCACAGTGCCTTATCTGGCCTGTTCTTCCATGTCAGGTCTGTGAGGGGAGCAGCTATGGTACTATAACTAGGGACAAATATTCTGTCGTACCCTGCTGTCCCTAAAAATGCCCTCACCTGCTTTTACTAACAGGTGCAGGCCATGCCTGAATGGCTTCCACTTTGGCAGGTTCTGGCCTTATCTTATCATTCCACACTGTATGTCCTAGGTAGGAGACCTCTGCCATACCCACCTGACATTTGCTCAGCTTAATGGTCAACCCTGCCCTCTGTAGTCTGCCCAGCATCTCTCTGACATGCTGAAGGTGCTCTGGCAAGGAATTACTGTAGATGGCAATATCATCTACGTAAGCAAGCGCAAACCCTCCTGCTCCTGCTAGGATATTATCTACCAACCTCTGGAAAGTCACTGTGGCATTCTTCATCCCAAAGGGCATCTTTGTGAACTCATACAAGCCAAAAGGAGTCACAAAAGCTGACTTCTCTCTAGCACTGGGAGTCAAGGGCACCTGCCAGTAACCCTTGGTAAGATCAATGGTTGTAAGATACTTAGCCCCACCCAACTGCTCTAGGGCCTCATCTGTCCTAAGCATGGGGTAAGCATCTGACTCTATGTGACTAATTTTCTGTAATCCACACAGAACCTGGTGCTGCCATCCTTCTTTGGCACCAACACCACTGGGGAGGCCCAGGGACTGTTGGACTCTTGAATCACCCCTAGTTCCAACATCTCCTGTACCTCCTCCCTCAGAGTCTGTCTGACAGTCTCAGGCACCCTATAAGGGGCCTGCCTAATAGATGTTGCACCAGGTGGGTGCACCCTGGTTTCCCAGTGAACATGTCCCCAAATTCCTCCAACACTACTCGGATTTCTCAAACCTGGGCAGGAGATAGCTGCTGCTGGGACATTGCTACTCCTTCCACCAAGGTGTCAGCCCAAGCCTCACTGAGGAGATCAATCCCCAGATCTCCCTCAGACTCGTCCTGCAATCCACTGCAAATGCTCAGCACAAGGGCCTCCCTATCATGGTAAGGATCCATCATGTTAACATGGTACAATTTATGCCCCTGCCATCTGCCTAGCACTCCCACCATGTAATTAACATCACATACCTTTCTTACCACCTTGTAGGGTCCCTCCCAAGCTGCTTGCAGCTTGTTGTGTCTGACAGGAATGAGAACCATTACCTGCTACCCCACAGCATACTCTCTAGCTTGAGAATTCCTGTCATACCACACCTTTTTCTGTTGTTGGGCTTCTGCCAGGTTCTTCTGGGCCAAGCCCATGAGTTCCCTGAGCCTTGCCCCGAGGTTTAGGAAGTATGTCACAACAGACTACTTGTGAGACTCACACTCACCTTCCCGCTCATCTTGCATTAAATCTAGAGGTCCACTCAACCTATGTCCATACAGCAACTCAAAGGTTGAAAAACCTACGGATTCCTGGGGAACCTCTCTGTAAGCAAACAACAGATGGGGCAAATATTTGTCCCACTCCCTCTTAGACTGATCTGCAAATGCCCATAGTATGGACTTGATTGTAGAGTTTAACCTCTCAACAAAACTATTAGTCTGGGAATGGTAGAGAGTGGTCTTCATGTGCTTCACCCACAGGACTTCCACAGACAAGCCAGCAGGTCTGACAGGAAATTGGCACCTTGGTCAGTCAGTATTTTTTTTGGGAAACCTACCCTGCTGAAAATCTCTAACAAAGCATTTGCCACCATGTCTGCCTCAATGGAGGGCAAAGCCACTGCCTCAGGGTATTGTGTAGCATAATTTACTACTACTAGGATATACTTTTTCCCTGTGGGACTTGGGGTACTCAGAGGACCCACAATATCCATAGCTGCCCTGTGAAATGGATCCTCAATCACAGGCAAAGGCATCAAAGGAGCTCTCACCTTGTCTCTTGCCTTGCCTACCTTTTGGCACTGCTCACAGGTCCTGCAGCACCCTGCTACATCTCTGGAAATTCCAGGCCAACAGACGTTTTGCATAATATGCCTCTTTGCATGTTTCATGCCCATATGACCTGCAAAGGGAATATCATGGGCTATGGCTAGAAGTGCCAGACAGTAGGCTCTAGGCACTACCAACTGCTGTACTCTCTCACCTTTTAGCCCTTCCTCAGGGGTACACTCTCTGTATAGTAATGCTTTGTCCCTGTATACAGATTCCCCCTTCCCTTGAGAATCAGGTGCCTCCCTAGCTGCCTGCCTCAGGCATTGCAATGTAGGGTCTGAGAGCTGAGCCTGTCTCAAGCTCTCTCCATATAACCCTTCCCAGCTTCCCTTCACAGGAAGTCTGGCATCCTGTGAGAGTTGTGCCTCACTGTCAGCCTGGGTACTACTACTCATTTCTACCTTTGCAGTCACTCTGTTCAAGGGACCATCAGTATTCACAAGCAACAGTGGCTCACCTTCAATCTCACTGCTACAGAGAAGTTCCCTTCCTGAAGTAACCACCTCACCAGTCCTGGCTGCAAGTATGCAGTCTGTCTGGGTCTCCCCCAGGCTAACAGACTTATATATTTGTCTCCAAGCCTGACTGCGTGTAACTGTACAAGCACAGGGTACTGCACTATCAAAATCATTCCCTATCAGGACATCTGCAGGTATATCCTCAAACACACCTACTTGCTGGCTTCCTTTTCCACCCTCCCAGTCAAGGTGAACCCTAGCCAAAGGAATTAGGAATGGGATCCCTCCTAAAGCCCTGACTGCAGTAGTCTGCCAAGGCAAGTAGTGTTCCTCTGTAACCATTGCAGGCTTTACAATGGTTATATCAGAGGCTGTGTTTCTCTCTTGGCAATGGCCTCTTTGCCATTCACTACAATATGATATAGCCTCTGGTGGTAGTTTGGTACCATTTTTGCCCCAAGACAACCTACTATTGGAAATTTGTCTTTCCACTTACTGGCTCCCTCACCTTTAGTTCCCCACCTTGCCTTCATGGACACATGTATGTCACATGGCCCTACTGGTTGCATTCAAAACATTTAACCCTAGCTCCTGGGCATGTACCTGGACAAGTGGCTTCCCCTGCTACTGGCAGATTCTGTTGGGGCAGTCTGTGCTGACCACCATGGGTTCCTTTAGACCCATGAGCAGTACTGTGGGTCCCCTTCCTGTGCAGGGCTTCCCTGCTGGCCAGGTATAGGTCTCCCTTCTTCCCCAACTCATCTGAAGTAGCACATTTTCTATCAGCTAACCAGATCCTCATGTCCTCAGACAAAGTGCTAAGGGCTTGTTCCCTCACCAAAAGGTCTGCCGGCCCTTCAAAAGTGGTGACCTGACATCCACTCACCCAGCTATGAAAATAAGTACTCAGTTCAGCAACATATTCACATACATTTTCATCTGTCTTGCATCTATGCTCACAAAACGTTTTCCTGTACATTTCAGGTGTTAGCTTAAAACATTCGAAAAGACATTTTTACAGCAGTATAATCAAAACAGACAGAGTCAGGCATTTGTGATAAACAAGTTACAGCTTTCCCATGGAGTAAGGGGGTCAGGAACCATACCCAGAGCCTATGGTCAACACTATACTGTTTGCATACCCTCTCAAACATATGAATGAAACTATCAAAATGATCTCCTTCTTTAAATTGCGGAAGAAATTTACTGACCAGCTGTGCTTCTGGGGTCCAGTTATTCCCTTCCCCATTACCTCCATTACTCTGGCGAAAGGTCAGCATTTCCCTCTCATGCTTCTTCTGATGCTATTTTTCTTTGGCTTCTATCTCCAAACGCCTGGCCTCCAACTCAAGTCTCTTTAGCTCCAACTGAATTTTTAAGTCCACTGCAGAAAGGTTGAGATGTCCATTCTCCAAGGATACTGTATCTCCACTGCCTCTCTGACCATCCTTCGTAGAAAGATTGAGTTGTCCACTCTCTGAGGATATTGTAAATCCACTGCCAGTCTGATTGTCCGCCTGGGTGATGTTTTCTGATGCAGCTGTAACCAAGACTGCAATCAGGTCTGCCTTAGTCAGGTTTCCATGCACCAGTCCCCTAGCCTGGCACATCTCCACCAGCTGGCTCCTTGTTAGCTTTCCATACTCCTCGGCTGACAAATTGCCTGCCCACCCTGACTAACTAAGCTAACAAAAGAAATAAACCAGTTGTGATCTGAACTTTGAGTATTCACTGTGTGGCTGTTTTAGAGTACAAAACACCTTCAGAGATCATTGTACATAAGCTACAGGATTCACTCTATCCACACCACTACAAGCCAATTAGTATGTGAAGTGGATCCCACCACTGTAAAACACAAAGTGACGGCCATGCCCTGGCCCAGCAATCAAGGAGCTTCAATCCTTACTACTAACACCAGGGAGGGTGTCTCATATAAGAGGAAAGGATTACAAATACACACAGTAAAGTACAATTTCCCTTATGTGCACACAGAGATTACAGTCAGTCTGGAGCTGATTTCTCCCTTGCTCCCCAGGTCCCCAGTAAGACTCCCCACTAGCACAGCTATAGTGTCCAGATATCAGCCTAGCTGGCAAGCTAACCTCCAGTACTCTCTCTGTCCCACCATTGCTTCATGTCCCTGTCCAGCTAGCTGACACACCACACACTTTGAGATAAGTATTTATACAACTTCACAGACACTCCTGGGAAAGGCTGACACAGATTCTCCAGCTGTGCCTCTTTACCCAGACTATACGGTAGTAATTACTGCCACCACCAGCTAATACTTATCAGCTACCCAAAGACCCTTAAAAGGGTGTCCAGTTATTACTGTACAATATTATTATCCAATTGGTAAGTGTGACTAATCAGTTTAAGCCTCATTAGAGTGGCTTTGTACAATAAACTCTATAAATATACAATGTACTCTAGAGCTTAACATATCTCTACACAAACCAGCAACAGGTAAAAGGTTTTTAAAATATTTAATAATAAATAATTAAAAACACAAGACAATACTACTACACCACAATGCTACTCAAGAGTTCAGAGATTACACAGAAACTAAAAACAATACAGTAGTAAAGTTCTGATATAACAGAAAAACTCAAGTCTAATCTTTAAAGTCCTAGCTATTTTTACAAGAAAACATACTTCTAAAGTAACTTACTTTCATAGACGAAGGCAGTGCTGAGTTAGATAGTCAGATCAAAATACTCCCAGTCTCTCTCTCAGCAATAGTTTTTAAACTCACTAACATCTCTGCTGGGCCCTCCCAGATTACATCATTTTGACACTTAGGTTTTCCCAGTATACACATTACATCATTTTGACACTTATTCTGGAGTTCTCAGGCCAACAGGCTACATTATTTAGCAATCTAACATCTGCCCAGGAAACTGCAACAATAAAAGACATTTCACGTGTACACTCCAGTAATTATTTCTTAAGTTAAAACAATAGAAAGAATGTGATAGCCCAGAACGAATTACTCCAAGCTCTACAGATCAAAGAACATACCAAACACAATTTCAACTTCAAATAACATTTGATATGCTTGGCCTAGTTTTCCTTACAGCAGATGACAATGTTGCTACAATCTTGAAGTTCACATTTTACAGTATTTTCTTTCATTTAAGAAACAAGGCTGTATTTTATATTTATATTTACAAATGCCAGAATTATGTATTAAATTCTATCTGGCTAGGCTGGTAGCCTTCACCCATCTTCTACCAGTCTTCATGGAGGTGATACAGCATTCTCCAATATTGTTGAGTACCAGGTCCAATGTGTTTTAATCTCTAGTGGGGTTGTGCACTATCTGGTCAAGAATATTCATGTTAATAAAGTCTGTAAATTATTTTTCCTGCAAGTATGTGCCAGTGTTTGTTTCTTATTTTAAAGAGGGGTTGATGAAATCTCCCATGAATAGGATATATGGTTAATGGTGAGTGTCTCCAGTACATCTAGGTACAAGCTATGGGATTCTAGGAATATATAGATGGTGACCTATAGCCTACTAAGATATGGTATGGGACTTTGTCTATGGTGATTTGTCTTCTTCTTCTTCTTCTTTCAGCTGCTCCCATTAGGGTTGTCACAGCGGATCATCTGTTTCCATTTCTTCCTGTCCTCTGCATCTTGCTCTGTCACACCAACCAACTGCATGTCCTCTCTCACCACATCCATAAACCATATCTTAGGCCTTCCTCTATTCCTGTCATCTGGCAGCTTCATCCTTAGCATCTTTTTCCCAATATACTCTGCATCCCTCCTCAGCACATGTCTAAACCAACGTAATCTTGTCTCTCTGGCTTTGTCTCCAAACCTTTCAACCTGGGCTAACCTTCTAATATACTTATTCCTAATACTGTCCACCCTCGTCACACCCAGTGCAAATCTTAACATCTTTAACTCTGACACGTCCAGCTCTGACTCCTGCCTTTTTGTCAATGCCACTGTCTACAACCCATATAACATAACTGGTCTCACTACCCTCTTGTAGACCTTCACTTTCACTCTTACTGGTACTCATCTGTCACAAATCACTTCTGACACTCTTCTCCACCCACTCCATCCTGTCTGTACTTTCTTCTTCACCTCTCTTCCACACTCACCATTACTCTGAACTGTTGATCCCAAGTATTTAAACTCATCCACCTCCGCCACCTCTCCTCCTTGCATCTTCACCATTCCTCCATCCTCCCTCTCATTCACACACATATATTCTGTCTTAATCCTGCTGACCTTCATTCCTCTTCTCTCCAGACCATATCTCCACCTCTCCAGTGTCTCCTACTCCTGTTCTCTACTCTCACTACAGATCACAATGTCATCTACAAACATCATAGTCCATGGAGACTCCTGCCTGATTTTGTCTGTCAACCTGTCCATCACCATTGGAAATAAAAAGGGCTCAGAGCTGATCCTTGATGTAATACCAACTCCACCTTAAATGCATCTGTCACTCCCACCACAGACCTCACCACTGTCACACTACCCTTGTACATATCCTGTACCACTCTTGATTTGTACATGGATACATTTTAAGACATTGTCCTGTCTAACCAAAGTAGAGTTATGCTTCCATTGATATAGATTAAGATTCCTCCACCTTTTGTCCCTGCCTGTGCAGAAGATGGTCTAAATGTGTGGAAAGTACTAAAGTCTTGCACTGCCAGTATACTTTGTGCAGATTTAAACCATGTCTCAGTAATGGCACAGATGTCTATATTCTGCAGAGTGAGAAGAGCTTGTTAGTTGTGCAGTTTCTTGTTTAGGCTCTTAGCATTGACCAGTTTCTTTTAGTTTTATTTTTATGTTGGTAGGTTTGTCAAAGTGACATTGCCTAAAAATGGCTCTAAAGGGGTGGAAAAAGTTTTAGCCAATATTCTGAAGCCTAGTTGAGACAAGTGCAAATCAAACTTTGCAAAGCCTCCCATGCTGACAAGTATTGAATCTGTCTAGAAAGACACCAGAAACAAAGCCAATTATTGAAGTCAATATTTTTTTGTTCATACCGTGGCATCATCCTTGGTGAAGGTAGAATGTTGCTCAATGCAAGGCACAAAGCTGCCTGAGACACATATTCAGAGAGATCAACAATGGTTCTCCTCATATAGTCCATACTGGTACCTATGATGCAATGACTTGAGTAAATGCATAACTTGGCAGATCCTGACTCCAGATAAGTAACTACCCGTTATATTCTCATTGTTCTTTCTAGTGAGTGGGACATCTGTATGCCGTATAGTGGAGTCCCCTATGACAAGAACCCTGGGTAATGTGTTGACTTGCATTATGGGCTTTGCTGTTAGGCCTCCATTTGGTGGAGACATATGTGTGGTGTTTGGTGTTACTTTTGTTGAGTGCTTTAGAGATTGCCAAGGATAACCATTGCTGTTTATAGGCTTAAGAGTTCTTTTTGGTTTGGGAAGATTATTTGTTTGAGCCTCAGTATAGGTTAGTCTACATATATGGTGAACACTATGGGCCGGATTCGTGAAGGCTTGCACGGAGTCTTACAGTAGGGTAAGACTCCATGCAGCCATGATGTCCGATGAGCAATCCAGGAACAGCCTGTAGGGGCATGTAAGAGAGCTCCTAAAATGGCTCTTACATGGACAGGGCTGGGATATGCAAATTACCTCACTTGCAGGTGAAAGGCATGCAAATGAGGTAGATTTGCGATTCAAGAAACCCAAACCTGTCTGAGTAAGAGCAGTGTTATTTGCAGAAATCTACTCAGTTGACAACTGAGTACCGTTCTGCAAATAGCAAAACGGAGCCGTGGCAGCTCCAAATAAAGGTTGCATCCAGTGCAGGAAGTATGCCAATGGCCAAATATATGGCCATTGGAAATGTTTCCTGATGCAATATGAAAATAAAAATATTTATTTTCGCCGATTTCTGATGTTTAAGCATAACGCAGCGCCGCGCAAACAGGCTGCACTCTAAAACCCAGAATACTAAAAATTAAAACTCACAAATGTGGATTTTACTGAAATTGTTAATGTACAATGCAAGGGAATGGCAGGCTGAAGACAACATGGCCACCGAGTAGAGGTTGCTAAGGGGGGAAGCTCAGTCTAAGAGATGTAACCAAGCATCAGTAGGCAATCCTATGTAAATGAGTGCTAGGATAGTGAATCGCAAGTTTACATAGCAAATGAGCACAGTCAGTGGAGTGTAGGAGTAGGATATGGGGAGTAACAGAGTAGAAGATAGGTGACATCACGAGGGGAGTATGTATGAAAGAAGTGAAGCTCATTGGAACAGAGTGGCATGTGTCAGCTATCATTTATACATCGTGGAAAGAGGTGTGTCAACAGGTAGGCTAGGGAAAGCCAAGAAATGGAAGGTGTATGTTGTGGATAACACCAAAGTTTCTTGCTGAACAGGTATGCGCGCGTGTGCGTGCGTGTAAACCCGAGTAAGACAGAGTGCACGCGTGTAAGCATGAGTGCATGTGTTTAAGCCGGAGTAAGCATGTATAAGGTTGTTTAAAGAGTTGTAAGTGTGTTTGCACTGGTGTGTGCACATTTTAACCCGAATAAGCAAGTTTTAGTCCATGTAAGCATGTGTGTGCACGTGTTAGCTGCTGTGTGTGTGTGTTTGCGCTTGTGTGCGCAGCGCTCCCCCTCCCCGAGGAAACAGAAACGAAAAAGGAAGCACAACAAATAGTAGGAAGCTACCAGGGAGTACTAGCAGAGCTAGCAGGTGAAAACAATCAGAATCAAGCAATTACACAGGCAGTACACTAGCCCAGCCCAGCCTATCACTTAAAACTCTACAAACAACAGTCCAGTATGTTTCTCACAACAGACACTGCAGTAAGCTAATAGAAGTGAAAACTGAAAAAGCTTTACTGAGACAAAGAAATGTTAGGGGTTTCCATTGCTGTTATAAGGCAACATATGCAACATGCTGAGGGTAGTGACAATGGAAATGCTGCTGGACAACCCACAGTGAGGAGACAGAGAAGAGTGTACAGGCCCAGGGTAACCTACCAGGGGCTACATGAGCTGGAGATAGTGGAGTGCTATAGAGTGGACGGAGACCTCCTGCAGCAAATTGTTGAGCTGAGCAGGCCACGCCTCACACACAAAACCAACAGAAGGGAACCCATCCCAGTGGAAACCAAGGTATGTGTTTGCCTAAGAATATTAGCAACAGGTACCTTCCACAGACCAACTGGTGATATGATGGGGATATCACAGGCATCAGCATCCAGGGTGCTACACCATTTCCTGGATGCCATGTCAGCACATGTCGGTGATCATGTATATTTCCCCAATTCCCATGAGGTATTGGCCAGCAATATGCGTCTCTTCCAGAAAATAGCGGAATACCCTGAGGTAGTGGGTGCAATAGACTGCACGCACATACGCATCAAAGCACCAGCCGGTGAGTGGGGTAGGGTCTACTTCAACCGCAAGGGCTTCCACTCCATCAACTGCCAGGTCATGTGTGATGCCCAGGGCATAATACTGAATATGTGTGCAGGCTGCCCTGGAAGCTACCATGATTCCCATAGCTGGCATCTGACGCAGCTGTACCAGACATTTGCCAATGGGGACATCCCACATGATCACCTAGTGGGGGATGCTGGCTATGCACTGGAGCCATGGCTGATGACACCCATCAAAAACGCACACACACCTGAACAGGAATGCCATCATGAGGCACACACACAAACACGTAATGTAATAGAGCGTGTGTTTGTGATGCTCAAGTCATGGTTCCGGTGCCTGGACACATCTGGTGGAGCCTTGCAGTACTCACCAACTACATGTACCCAAATTGTCATGGTATGTGCTATGCTACATAATATGATCCTGCAAAAACAGCTGCAGCAGGACCAGCATAGGCCTGGGCCAAACAGCCCCCCACCATTGCCTAGGCCATCACAGGCAGAGCATGACTCAGAGGAGGAATAACCTGAGCCTGCCCCAGTAGGCAGAAGGAGGCATGCCCAGTATGCTTTGGCCTTGGCAAAGAGGCAACGCATAGAGAGATCCTATCACGTAGCAATTGCTACTAAGTTTAAAGAAAGAGGATTTTAGAAAAAGAAATACAATTTATTCACCTATTCTTTTGACTAGGCAAGAAATGGGTGAAAGTGACCAGGTGGTGTCCAAGCAAAAGGAGTCTGTTGGACCATGTTTTGTGTTGAAGTTCAATGAAAAAGCAACTGAGATTGCCTTAGTATTACAAAATGCTTGGGATTATTGTTTAAGTGTTGGTACAAAGGAGATTCTGGGATCTCACCCCAGGATAACATTTAGTAGGGGTGAGAATTTGAAGAACATACTGGAAAGGGATGTTAAGAACAGAGCTTCTAGGATGTCTAAATGTGGATGTTGTAGGAGCTGTAGGTTTATTGCTGAGAGCGCATATGCAGTAGTGAAAGGTTACCATCAAACTTTATCATGTCCGGGCAAATGTAATTGTAATACAAAGAATCTTGTTTATCTCGCCTCTTGTATGACCTGTGAAGCGTTTTATGTGGGAATGACCACACGCAGGCTACGTGATAGGATCTCTAAACACGTTAGATCGATTAGAAACAAGGACCAGCATAGTGCCCTATATCTTCATAGCAGTAGGCGTAAAGGTTTCAACAAGTTTTTATTTTTCATCATTGATAGAGTGTATAGTGAGCAGGGTGGTGACACAACCAATAGGGTGGCACTACTGGAGGTCTTATGGCAATTGAGATTAAATGCCATGAGGCAACCCGGGATCAACGATTACATTTCTATCAAACCCATTTTAAAACACAAGGCTAGTTTAATATAAACAATATGCATAATTTTACACCTTACAATTCACATTTCACAATTTAGAATTGTAATTAGGTTATTATTTTTTATATATTAACATATTAATACATTAATAGATAGCAATTTATATACACTTTATTTACAATTATTGAATATTAGATATTTATTCATTCATATTTTTATAAATTCATTGTCATTAGGGTAAGTTTCAATGTATTGATTGGCGTTTTTGTGTGTTTTTTATGTTGTAATGTTGGTTTTTAAGTTTTTGGAGGGAAATGCATCAATTAACTCATTAATTAACCATTATTGTATCAATGTGTGAGTATAAAAGATTGTAATGGATTTCAAACACTGACTCTGAAGAAGCCAATTGTTGGTGAAAGTGCTTAGTCAGTGACTGTGAATAAAATACTTCAGTTACATCTGGTTGTGTTGCCTGGTCCTTGGAGCAGTTTTCGTTGTTTCTACTTTTTACATATATCTGAGTTTGTCCGGAGGAGGAGAGGGTTGTCTGTGTACATGAGGCAGATGTGACATTGTGTCAATATCACAATATCCACCAGCTGGACTGAAGAGTACACACGAAACCGACCCCTGGACATGCCAGGATATTATCATGACATATTCTGTAGCCTGATCACAAAGGATCAGTAGGGTGTTTAGCGTGTAAAAGAGTATAACAGGGATTAGTGCTCATGTTCATTGGTGTTTTGTAAAGAGTAGCTGAGAAGGAGTCCAGGCTGAATCATGACACCTCCTTCAGCTATGTTATAAACAGCAATGTACACCCATATATGTCCTGAGTCAGGGCCAACTGTACCTGAGTGACAATGCCGACATCATGACAGACAGGCCCATATGTACATACCCATCTCCCACTGACAATAGTCCACATCATCATACCAGGAGATATCACATGTAGAATGGATGAGCAGCTACCCCCACTGCCAAAAGCATGGCAGCAAGTGGGATACATTGATTCCCAATATGTGTCATGTACAAACTACAGAACAAACAGATCATGCACCTGAACAGTCAGCTGAGCCTCACGCCCTACACAGGATGTGGAATAGTTGAATGTGTCACAGCTACATATGGCACTCCCCACAAGTGTTGGTGCACAATACACCATGGGAAGTCAAGTCCAGTACGCCTATGAAGTTAGATCTGCAAGTTCATGGAGTCCATCATGGTTGCACTCATAAACAAAGCTATTGGAAGCTGACATACACACAACCCTACCAACCGTGGTATGTTCATGTGCGGATCATGGTTCCCAAACATGCTAGACTGTTTTCAAGGCAGCCACCCAGGACATACATCAATGAACACATCTACACATGTGTCACATAGACTTTGAATAGCCCTTTATCAACATCCCAGACACATGTAGTATCCACAAAACCAACAAGCTGTGCATAAATATGTGTTGACATATGACGGAATGTCAATGTGTCCACAGATAGATCACACATGGTAAGGATTCAGAGGTCTTGTTCAAGCTGTTGACACCTCCTGACCCACATGGACCATTCCTGGAATGGCATAAAACAAAGTGTACACACATCATCATGTCCAGTCTGATGATATCACCATCCTATAAATACAGCAGGAGAAAAAAAAAACAGCCAGTAAAGCAAATAGTGCTCTGTGTTAATGCATCACTCTCTGGTATCATAACATAGTTAGGTAGGGGTTTGAATCCTGCAATTGCTGACTGTGTTGGGGGGGTGTATGTGTGCAGTTTTCCTTGAGAGGAGTGCACATTTTGGAGACTGGAAAAACACACTAACAGAGGTACATTCTTCTTTGGAAAGTCTGATGATGTCACCATCCTACAAATACAGCAGGAGAAGGAACACCAGCCAGTAAAGCAAGCAGCGCACCATGTTAATGCATCTCTCTCCAGTATCATAACATAGTTAGGTAGGGGTTTGAATCCTGCAAACAGTGTGTGTGTGGGGGGTATGTGTGCAGTTTTCTTTGAGAGGAGTGCACATTTTGGAGACTGGGAAAACACACTAACAGAGGTACATTCCTCTTCGGAAAGTCTGATGATGTCACCATCCTACAAATACAGCAGAAGAAGGGAAACCAGCCCATAAAGCAAATAGCACACTGTGTTAATGCATTTCTCTATAGTATCATAACATAGTTAGGTGTGTGGGTTTGAATCCTGCAAATGCTGAGTGTGTGTGTGTGTGTGATACTGTTGGTCAATGCGGTGTGGATTTTGCTTTTACTATGGTATGACATAGTATGATTACAACAGTAAGTGCATTGCACACATCAGGTATCTGCGTGGCAAATATATATGTGTACATGTCCCCTCAATCAGTACATAGGTGTGAAGCCTGCATACTACATGAATACATTTGTTTCCATTGACAGGTTGTGCCGCTGCTTCTCAGATCGTAGGTCACATATGTATGTATGTGACAAGGCTGTCCACTGTCATGTTCTGTGGCCAAGGACATCTGTAGCACACACACCCATGACAGTTACTTAAGAGTAGTGTGAGTGAGGGTATATGCCTGGGTATATGTTAGACATGGTCATACACAACAAAGACTGCCAAGAATGGACAGTCTTTATAGGTGTACAACTGCCTTGTGGATATGCATTCAGGCCTCTAATGTCTTATGTGATACACCTTGGAACTCCACAATACCTATGGATATGTGGATACCAAGGGACACATGACATAACATGAGGCTGTATGTGCACATTGGTACCCAACATACATGATGAGGGCTACCACCTGTGTGGTACTGACAGGATAGTATGTATAGTACATAAGGATGACTATGCCATAGTTGGCTTACTGCTATACAGCATGTATCAGACAACAGGTATCTGTCTGTATGATACCCTTGTGTAGGATACGCATCCCATCCAGGGAATGCATTGTAGGCCAATCCATGCATTTCCAGATTTGGATGGACACATCCCTAGTGTGTCTGCGTGTACCTAAGGGGGCTATATGACAAACAGGTGTGGTCACAGGAATGGGTGGCAGTCATTACCACTGGTTAGTGTTATAGTGTAGCACCAGAAGGATCCAATTGTTACTGGGTTCCCTACTACTGTGTGTCATTTGTCAGGACATCATCCAATGATTGCTTATAGTCATGCTGTTGAGGTTGTGTATACTACCAGACTGCAAATCATTGACAGATATTAATGGTATCACCCACAACATAGTGGCAACCCATGTCATACACACATCTACCCATGTTAGTACATAACTGTAGTAGAATGCATACTGGCCATTGAAAGATGCTATGAGATGTTAACAATGTGCATGACAGGGTATGCCACACATCCGATGTGCCCACTATGCACGTACATCCAGACAGTGCGCACCCACCATGTTCACAGATGTACACTTGCTAATCTGTACTGCACACATCACACACGTACTGTCCACTCACTAACACATGCTGGCAACACATTGCACTTCAGCCAAGTGGCACATGGGTGGACAATACATACTCAGACCTAACAGTAGTGTAAACAATGCTACATTGACAATCAGAGCTTTGATGCATAATGTCTGCTCAGATATACCTACAAGGATGTAGTTACACTTCCTTGTTGACAACTTGCTATTATTGCTACACTGCTATTGTGTCACCCGGTGCATCCGCACCATGTTAGCCTGTCCCTCTGTCAATGATTCAGATGACAGGAGGTGACACAGGTATCATCATATGCACAGGGCGTTTTGTTGTTTGCCAGAGCCTGACACTGACCCTTTCAATCGACATGTCTTTGTGTGTATGTGTGAGCCCTAGTTGTTTGGTTAATATGTGTGTGTCTGCATGCACACAGCTCCACCATGTGGCTGCCATATACAGTAGCTTGTGGGACAGCCACAGACTGTACCTGCTAGGCTGTACAGATCACTGTCTCCGGCCACGAACACAGTACCTGTGCCTGGCAGGGGTGCTACGGACAGTATCGGGTACCAACCTTGACTGAGTACTGTCATCAGAGACAGAGGTATGAAGACTGGACCCATGTCCCTGCTGGGACTGGCCAGAGCCACGTGCACATGGTCAACTGGGATTGTCAATGGACAGGCCAGCCCCAGCATTGCTGGAGCTGGTACTGCCACTACGGGAGCAGTTGTGCATTATGGGCCGTCCGCGACCACTGCCAGCTGTTGCTGTTGCTGGCATGCATCTGCGTCAATGTTGCAACCATCCCACACGGTCCTGGCTCATGGAAGACATGTTGTGGAGGGCATCTAATGTCTCCTCTCAACATCTATCAATGACCTTGGTGTAAGTCCAGATGGCATCGGCAAGGTCATGGATGCTGTCATTGACAGCGGTGTAATGTGCCCTCTGCACCCTAAGTCCCTGCCAAGTGTACCGTTCCATATGTGCCTGAGCCTGCATTACAGCCTGGAATATACTGGTCATCATTAAGACCTGTGAGGGCACGCCTGCCAGGGGCAATATGACCAGTGGCGCTCCTCCGAGAACCCCTGGACCTCTGCCTATGTGGTACCATTCCAGGTCTACGGCTATGGCTGCTGTGAGGGGATGCAAGTGCCATGGGTACCACACTCTCCTGGTCAATAGCAACTGTATGCTGTCCCTCACCTATGGCCATTGGTGGTGAGGGATGTATTGACAGTATGAGTGTGCACATAGATGGGGTTGAATGCTGTGTACTGTCAATTGGCGGACCAACGACAGACCCTGTCAAATCTTCCTGTGCCAAAATACATGTGTCATCATTACCACTATTCGTGGCAGTGGCTTCAGGTTGCCTGCTGCTTTCGCCAACCCCTAACTCAGCATCTGTGAGAGGAAGACAGGAAACACACTTTACAGTCTGCACATGCACACATGCACAAATGCATACATGCACACATGCACACATGCACACATGCACACATGGACACATGCACACATGAACACATGCACACATGCACACATGAACACATGAACACATGCACACATGAACACATGAACACATGCACACATGAACACATGCACACGTGAACACAGGAACATATGCACACATGCACACATGAACACATTCACACAGGAACACATGCACACATGAACACATGCACACATGCACACAGGAACACATGCACACTCCTCACTACAGCAGATATACACACACAACAGCAATCCAAAACATACTCAATAGTGGTTGAAGGTGGGTGACAGTATCACAAGGCAAACAGTCACATCACACATGTCAGCATGCAGATTAAGTGTTGATCAAGTCCATGCAGTGTGAGTGTAGACAGCCATAGTTAATGACAGTATACATGGCTGTGGTGCATGTGTGTACATGTTCAGTGATTGCCTAAACCCTGGAACACAATGTGTACAAGGACACGTAATTTCTGTGCAAGTATTATAAGCTCTGCAATGTCCTGTGCACCATCACTCACAGGTATACATACCATGGCTGCATGTGTTATCTGTGTGTCACATGGATTTCCATGTCTGATTGCAGTGTCTGTCTCTGTAGCAGATAATTGTGGACACAGGTGTAGCACATGCATGCTATGTACACACACGGGATGAGTGGTGCATGTATACGTGATGGAATACCAATCCTGGACATGGCCATTGTACAGTGGTTATGATGAGTGTGGGTCATATTCCAGATATGCCAGTGCCAGCCATGACATTGCATGGTACATGACTGCAACATTAAACATCACACATACCCAATATGTGTCATGTGACCTATATACCCAATAGCATTCCAGGACAAATATGTGTCACTTTGTACAGAATGTGACTGGTATGCGTATTGTGTATAGTTGCATATGTTTGCACACACGCAACATGCTATGCATAATGTGTATAGGTGCATATGTGTGCACATACACAACATGGAGGTGCAAAGCAATGACAGCTATGTGTAGTACTGTGGTCACTGTAACTGTATGGGTTGTAGTACCATTAGCCATCATCATGCATCATATGGTCACTCATGGCCACTAAAGTGTGATAGACCACCGCCTAGCATGCTGTACCTGAACCGCAGTGCTGTGGCTAAGTTCACAATTACACAGCCATGTTGCACAAGGGTGTGTGAGGTGCCCAATAGGGAGCATTGCCTAACATGACTGTGTTATGTGTTGAAGAGTGTTGCACAGCCCCATGCTAGGCCCCTACCCCTCAGGTATATTATGTGTGGTGTGTGGATGACATGTGGGATACTGAAGTGTGACCTGGCAGTGGGTGTCCGGTTACACTATGTGTAGCATGTTGAGGTGTACTGCATATGACAAACGTGTTATGTTGTGTACATGTGTGTCAACTATGCCTATCCAATGTGCAGTACAGTGTTGCCACATTTGTGTCTGATGCTCTGTGCATTGCATGTGATTGAGGCAGCTACTGGCTTTACTGAGATGTTTAATGTCTCACAGCAAACATGCACATCATGCATAATGTGTAGATGTGTTATGTGTACATGGCCTACACCTCACCTATGGCATGCACATTTCAAAACCAATTTTAAAGTGTTAACACACTCACCAGCATGTATCGTCTGCCCTGCGGTCACACCAGAGGGACCTACAAGAATATGACACAGTTTGTCAGTGGCCACAACTGTGGCACTGCTACTGTGAGTGTGCTAAACTACAGTAGAACAACAGGCATAGGTGTACAGATACTATTCAAAATATCAGTATTGCATACAATAGGCAGCACAACTGCTAAACACAGTACACATCTCACATATGGATAATCTAACAATACAGGTAACAGTAGTCTACAGCTAGGGTATGTTATCTGCACGTTCACAATTACACAGCCATGTTGCACAAGGGTGTGTGAGGTGCCCAATAGGGAGCATTGCCTAACATGACTGTGTTATGTGTTGAAGAGTGTTGCACAGCCCCATGCTAGGCCCCTACCCCTCAGGTATATTATGTGTGGTGTGTGGATGACATGTGGGATACTGAAGTGTGACCTGGCAGCGGGTGTCCGGTTACACTATGTGTAGCATGTTGAGGTGTACTGCATATGACAAACGTGTTATGTTGTGTACATGTGTGTCAACTATGCCTATCCAATGTGCAGTACAGTGTTGCCACATTTGTGTCTGATGCTCTGTGCATTGCATGTGATTGAGGCAGCTACTGGCTTTACTGAGATGTTTAATGTCTCACAGCAAACATGCACATCATGCATAATGTGTAGATGTGTTATGTGTACATGGCCTACACCTCACCTATGGCATGCACATTTCAAAACCAATTTTAAAGTGTTAACACACTCACCAGCATGTATCGTCTGCCCTGCGGTCACACCAGAGGGACCTACAAGAATATGACACAGTTTGTCAGTGGCCACAACTGTGGCACTGCTACTGTGAGTGTGCTAAACTACAGTAGAACAACAGGCATAGGTGTACAGATACTATTCAAAATATCAGTATTGCATACAATAGGCAGCACAACTGCTAAACACAGTACACATCTCACATATGGATAATCTAACAATACAGGTAACAGTAGTCTACAGCTAGGGTATGTTATCTGCACGTTCCATGTCACCATGCTTGGTGGCTCCGGCCTTCATGATGACACATGTGTGATGTTGTTGCTGCTGTAGGCCAGGAGCCACCACACTTAGGAGCAGTTCCTCCACTCTGGTGAGGGGGGGGATGTATGGCCACCCCACCACCTGTGGCAAGCTGTTGTCTATGGATATCAGACGCATGCCGCCGGACATGTCTAATTAAATCACTGCAGTGATGGCGTACCTGCTCATATGTCCAGTTATCCATGCCTATGTCATTTACCCAACAAACAAGATCTTGCCACAGTGCAGTACGCTCATGCTGGTGCTGGCTGGCCCTGGAAAACAGCAGGGTATAGTGCGGAACCAGGCTGTGGTGGATTTCCTTTTCCTCTGCGGCTGTGTAGGAGGGATTCCTTTGATGAGCCATAAGCCTGGAAGACAAGTAAACGATATGTGTGAGCAAGTCATGTGGCACACTTAACTTTATACAGTATAGATATCAGTTAACTGCCATATATAGCATCTGTTCTTCTGTCAGAGGATACACACATTTAATACCACATATCAGTGCACAGCCCACAACTGGCTGACAGTCCCTGCCACACTCCATATAACAAACCAGTATACACCAGTACTCGGCACACTGTTTGGGATCCAATGCACAGCCTCCCCACGGGGGTACATATCAAGCTAATGCATGAAGAAATATGTCATCCATTGCAATGAATGTGAAGTACAGTTACATTATAACCAGTAACCCACCCTAGTCGTTGATGCCATACCCCTACCACATATGTGCACAGTTGTTAATATAGCTGGCATAATGCTGTAACAGAGTATACATGTTAATGAACAAAAAGCACTGTTTAGAGGAGAAACCAAGCACCGGACAGCTCTAGGTTGTCTGATGAAGTCTGATGTATAGACGAAAAACGCGGTGTTTTGTCAAGCGTTTTACGTAGTGTTTTTGTTTTAATAAACTAGCTAGAGCTGTCCGGTGCTTGGTTTCTCCTCTAAACAGTGCTTTTTGTTCGTTTGTTGGTTTTGGGCTTGCACTGTTCTTCTACATTTTGGTTTACCGAGAGTATACATGTTGCTAGGTACACATGCAAACCCTGCAACACACATGTGATTGCGGACATGGTACAGGCATCATTACACACACATCAAACATTCATATAACACACAAATGCATGCTAACACAGATGAGCATTTCCTGTGTACCTTACAGTACTGTGTGCCCCTACTTACAGATACCTATGCCTGAAGTATGTAATTTGTGCAGACTACAGGAAACACACAAGACAGTGTTACCAGGGAATGTGAACATACACCATACTGTGCTGTTTAGGCCTACAGCTTCAGGTAGTACAACAGTTCAAATGTCAGCTGGATTCACCAGCAGTACCACTTACTGAGCATGCATGTATTGCTTCAGCCTACGATGGGACACCACAGTCGTACACAAGGAACTACGTCACAACATATGCCATTGTACTATGTCTGCATCCCAATAACTGACACATGTTTCTCTGACCTCACACCTAGGACACAAACGACCATGACAGAAACAACCTCACACTAAGCTATCACACTGTTACAGACCTTGCACACATTCACTGTCACACTCATTCCACCTCACATAGCAGGTATTGCACTGAGTACATGCATGTGTGCATTGTGTCATAGGTAGGTAATACGTTATTGGCCCTAGGGCCTACAGCAGCCTAGCCATATGCTACCCTGGCCTTTGACACACATGCAATTTGATTTCACTTGCTCCTGTCAACTGGATACACAGAGGTGATTCCCAGGGCATGTTACCTATCCCACAGACAATCATCAGGAGTATGTATGACATCTGCTACTGAAGAGCCTTGTTTGTTAATGCTGGGTAGTTTACTGCAGAGTATGGCATATTTGCCAATAGGAGCCTATCCCTCCAGCATGTGCTGTTTAGTGAGGTGGCGGGGAATAGGGACCTAGGCTGTGTAGCCCAGTGGGATTGTGAGGTGGTGACATGGTGGTTGTCTGACTGCTATGGGTGTGACATACCTCTGCACGTTCGGCAGAGGTAACCTCTGGGTGGCCGGTATGCAACGCACTGTAGCTGTGGTTATGTGTGTCAGTCTGCATAGGGTATGTGTTTGAGGGCAGTATTACTCTTTGTGAGGTATGTCTGTGGCCTTTCCACTTGCTGTAGTTGTCATTTGAGGTACATACCACATGGGGCATTGTGATGAGTACAGTGGAACACTGACCTATATTTCCATACATGACACAACGTTTGTGATGACACGTACCACATAGACAGATTACAAGACTAGTGTGGCACTGTGAATATCAAAGGGGAGGCTACTGTCCACCTGTGTCCCATGTTCCCTTCTGACACCTTCAGTGTTAGGCAGGCAACCACCTATCTGGTAGTTAGTGGGTAAAGTGTTTTGGAATGGGGTATGGCACTGCAGTATCAGCACTGGTGTTCAGTCCATGCTTTGGTCACCAGGCACCTGTTGCAATACGTCTGACCCCGTGTGTCTCCCTCTCTCACTATATATATATATATATATATATATATATATATATATATATATATATATATATATATATATATATATATATATATATATATATATATATATATATATATATATATATATATATACATATCTCTCTCTCTCTCTCTCTCTCTCTCTCTCTATATATATATATATATATATATATATATATATATATATATATATATATATATATATATATATATATATATATATATATATATATATATATATATATATATATATATATATATATATATATATATATATATATATATATATATATATATATACATATATATATATATATATATATATATATATATATATATATATATATATATATATATATATATATATAGATATATATATATATATATATATATATATATATATATATATATATATATATATATATATACGTAGATATATATATATATATATATATATATATATATATATACATACATACTTGTAAACATCCATTGCTGTACATATACATGCACATATAGGCACGTATACTGCCCACCTTTCATGGTGGGAATATCAATTATGAAACAGTTGTGAGACATACAATTATGTAATAATATTGCACAGTGTTGTGCAGAATGAATTTCGCTGTCCTCAGGCTGTATAGCTGTAGCAGACCTCACTGGCTGTAACTCAGTCCCACAGCATTTAACCACCACATGACATATACCTGCACTGCTTGCTGTTTTCAATGCCACACACTACAACCTACATAGATATGTGCACATAGCAACCTTCAACTATATATATATATGTATATATATATATATATAGATATATATATATATATATATATATATATATATATATATATGTCCAGCCTTCACTAACAGTTGCAGTATGTCCCTTGCCCTATGCACATCTGTATATACATATATAAACCTTCTGCTACCACATATGGAGGGTTCACAGTATGTAGAGTACCCTTCAGACACATCATTCGGATGCCAGCAAATACATCTCTGTTACATACTTTACCTTTGTATTTCTCACCTCTGCCTGTTGTACCTGTTGACGTTTTTTTTTTTTTTTTTTTTTTTTTGGTGTCTCCAACTGCCTTCTGTTTGTTTGTATGTCTGTCTGTCTCTCTCACTCTCTCTCTCCAGTTGCTGCAATGATATTATTGCATGTGTGGACAGCAAGTACAGACTGCTTTTGTAGGTATCTGCACATGTGCATGTGATGGCCTCTGCACCAATTGGTGCCCACCATTTAGTAATTACCTGCAGCCTGCTGTGTGGTAATTGCAGTTCTCACTATGATTTCAGGACACTGCTATAAAATGATAGGTTAGGTAGGCGTAGGCCTTTCAGTTTTGCAAGGTGGGGACCATGCTTGTTTGCTGTGGACACTGTTGTGTCAATCAGAAGGTTGGTATATGTCTCATAACTGAAGGTGGGTTGTAGCCAGTGAAATGCATGTTGTACTGAAACCTGACTGTTACTTCTTCCAGTACACCCTTCTCAGTGTGTAAGTTTACTCTCACCTCCTAATGCTAACACTGGATACATGGGAGTATGTACTTTCTTTTGAAATTAGGGAATTAACTGGCATACAACAGTAGTTATTGCAATGTATTCCTATGGCTTTCCTATTTTACCTTTACATTCACTCCTTGTAAGGCATGTTATATTTCTTTATTGCAATGTATTCCTATGGCTTTCCTATTTTCCCTTTACATTCACTCCTTGTAATGCATGTTATATTTCTTTATTGCAATGTATTCCTATGGCTTTCCTATTTTCCCTTTACATTCACTCCTTATAATGCATGTTATATTTCTTTCAGCACCAAGTTATTGTATATCTGTTGTGGCTTAGTGGTACACCATGCAGACTGGTGAGGCCAAGGTGTGGGGATTTTGACTGACAATGGTATTTTATTTTGCTGCTGAGCAGTACAAGGTCCTTGTCATACAGAGTGACTAAGGCACTTTTAAGCAGTTGTAAGTGGGTTTGCGCGGTTTTGCGTGACGCTTAGCGATGCTACGCTTATTTTATGTTAGCAATACTAAGCTAAGCTTGGCATAGCTTATCATATCTTAGCAATATCATATCTTAGCAATGCTAAGCTAAGCGCACACATGCGCACACTGGTGCAAACACGCTTACTACTGTTTACAAGTGCTCACTCCCGCTAACCCCCGCACTCATTTATTTGACAGAAAAGAAAATGGGGAGATAGGAATGTGGTGATAAAGGGTGCACAAAGAGGGGAAGACAGTAGGGAAACCAGCTTGAAATGTACATGATGGGTGTGGAGAAGGTCCATAGCTGCCCATTTCTTTACCAGCGACAGCTGTGCATATGCAATGCATTAGGTGGGATATTTGAAACCTTCCACCCCTGAGAGAGGGGTGAGGACAACTAAGTATGTTGTACTACCAATTATGAATATCAGGCACATGCACTGTTTGTGAACTGCTATACTGTCATTAGTACGTTACTCACTTCTGAACAGTTTGTGGTTTGTTTGTGTTGACATTAGCACAGTCTGCTCAGGACAACTGGACATATTTCTGTACTGTGTATGCCTACCTACACCCTTGGTTGTGCCTGACTACACGGGTATATAGTAAATTTGGGTAGGGGTGCAGAACTGCAGAGTGCATTATTTATTATCGTGTGATGTTTATCTTACTGAACATGCAGAGTTGCTGTGTACCTGTAAGTCTATGAAGACTTGTAGTCTGTCTGATTGGCTCCCACCTGTGGACATATCCAGATCGTAGACAGAGGTCAGCCTAGTATTTTTGACTGTTCACCACAGCAGTCTTTTCAGCACCTGAACAATGGCATTGTCACAGGTGGTTGCTAGCAGTACATGGCTACATCCTTTGATATTTCTGTGTTGTACTTCTACATAAGGGCATGCTTGTGGGATTCATTCTACAGCTATTTGCAGAGTGTGTAACAGCAGACAAGCTGATATGCCTGTGTGTTTCTGACTCTTCCAGGCCTCAGATACTCTTATGTATATATTTAAACAGCCTCAGGGAAAGGTACATATAACTGGGATACACCTGTGATATAGTTCAGCCATTTTGCAGTTCAGACTTTGGGGGATTCAGAGCATATGTATTACTACACCTTTTCTGACGTGCAAGCGGTGTCTACTCTCACATATTGACATGTGTCATTAAGTGAGATTCAACACCTTTCACAGAGAGTCAGAGGGGCACAGCTAACATTTGTTTACAAATCAGGGTCATCACTGTAGAGCAGTCACTGTTGGGAGGTCTGGCCTGTGACCTATGCAAATATGCCAGTGTTTATCCTGCTCTGATACTGTGTGGGGTTTGTAAGCTGCTACTGTAACCTTATTCCCTACTAGCATGGCTGATTCTCTTTTCACAGTCATGCCATGCAATTCCACAACACCTGCTGGTTAAGGCCCACAGAACAAGATCTGTGTTATGCCATTCCTATTTTCCCTTTACATTCACTCATGGTAATGCATGATATATTGCTTTCAGCACTAAGTTATTGTATGTCTGCTGTGGTGCAGTGGTACTTCATGCAGACTGGTGAGTCCAAGGTCCTGGGTTTGAGACTGACAAGGGTATTTTATTTTGCTGCTGAGCAGTACAAGTGCCTTGTCATACAGAGTGACTAAGGCACTTTTAAGCAGTTGTAAGCAGGTTTGTGCGGGTTTGCATGACACTTAGCAATGCTTAGCTAGGCGCACACAAGCTCACACTCGCGCACCCCCGCTAACTACTGCTTAAAAGTGCTTACTCCCGCTAACCCCCACGCTAATTTCTTTTAAAGAAAAGAAAATGGGGAGATAGGAAAGTGGTGAAAAATGGGGCACAAAGAGGGAAAGACAGTAGGGAAACCAGCTCGGGATGTGCAGGATGGGTGTAGGGAAGGTCCATAGCTGCCCATTTCTTTACCAGCAACAGCTGTGCATATGTATGAAATTTGGTGTGAAATTTGAAACCTTCCACCCCTGAGAGACGGGTGAGGACAACAAAATATGTTGTACTGCCAATTAGAATTATCAGTTTACATGTCCAGCGGACATGTGTGCAAATTGGGCATCTATGTATGGGGCGTAATTTTTTTGTGGGAACAGATTGCCCTTTTTTTTTAATTTTATTTTTCAGGTGAGAGTGGAATGTGAGGTATAGGATGTAGGTATATTTGGGGAGGTAGGTTGGGGAGGTAAACAGACAAGACAAACAAGATGCATACAGGGGCGGAGTTTGACACATGGGGTGGGTGAACACAATTGACGGGGAAGGTTGTTTGGAAATCGCAAGCCCATGAGCCCACAGATGGTAACAGTGGAACTGAGATCCCCACCCATTGGCAGTCATGACTGCACCTTCACAGTCCTGAGGGTGGCTGTGCTGGTGGCTGAGTAGGATGGGCAGGCTCACCCTAGAGATGTGCCACTCTCGGCTCAAGCTGGCGTAGGGGATCAGTGACTGAACGCTGGATCTCCCTATGCACCACAGCCTGGACCCTTCGATGGGTGACAGGTGGCCCTTCTCCGTCCACGCTTGCACGGGGGGGACGAGCCCCATCCTCTGCAGCGCTTACACCCAAAGGTGGCACAGGACCAATGGAGGAGGGGATCCCGGGCTGGGCACCGGAGCTGCTGGTGCCAGGTGCACTCGCCAACTGGGGAGGGACAGGTGGGTCCGCTGGGACCGGCCTTCCCATACGTTCTGTGATTAGGTGTGTTTAATTACAACATAAACAACAGCATTCCAGATTAGTTGTAACAGCATGCAGTAATATTCCCATTAACCCAACACACCAAGGTTCCAACAGTTGAACAGCAAGCATAAGACATGCATATATTGAATGACAGTGGATATTCCAACAGCATGCAGGGATGTTTGGTAGCAACAGGCCACCATGAACGTGGTGTTTGAACAGGGCACATGCATCAACATCAGTGCAAATATTTATAAAACAACAGGGCATATGTCCCAACAAATATTTAAGGTTACACATACCCATTGAGGTGTGGAATTGCATGGTTTATGCACATACGGTAGGGTGTAGAAAAAACCTCGGTTAACATCTTATAATGACCTTTTAGTTTACACTACATTCCCAGTGACTGCAAGTGTATATCCCCTACCTGTATTATTACACTTGCCACCATACATTAGGTTGTGTCATGGGTTTGGCTAGTTCAATATATGCCTGACCTATATCTGACATACTAACTGTCCAGGATGCAGGTGTTACTGCTACATATTTCTTGTTTGTATTTATATTTCTATATCTACATATCTGGGATGTTTTCACATGACATTTTCACTTCGATTTGTACAGAGCCCTGCATTTCTTAACACACACTCACATTTCTGGTGAATAATTACATGCTACATGTGTGCCAGGTTTACTTATTCATGCCAATCAGTAACTGACTATTGTGGACTGTATATATGTTTCACAGCTACTAGCACTTCCATCACCAACTTTATATGGGACTGCATAACTCTGGGTTGCCAGCACATTTTCAAACAGTACTGTTTGCATAATGCAAGGGTACAACAACATTGCCGACTCTGAGACACAGTCACACTCTAGGTTTTAGACCTTTATTAATGACATTGCACATTTTTCCATAGGCTCACTCCTTTATTTGTTTTAACGGTGTTTATGGCAGACATGTTCAAGGCATATTATACCTTTATTAATAGGTTAGAACAATCCTTTTTCAGGCTCACTCACTTATGTTATACGACATTGCCTGCAGAGATATTATTCCAGACATATGTTACCTTTCTTAATGGATTACTACACTCTTTTTCTGCCTCTCTGACATTTTTATCTGGCAGTACATGCAGAGGTCTTATTCAGGCAATTCTATAGCTGTTTTATTGGACTACAACACTTTCTTTCATGCTCTGCCCCATATTTTATATAACAATACATGCAGAATAATCACTAATCTGCCTGGTGGCACAGCCTTAGCAGCCTATCAGCATAGGCTTGCTGATTCGTAACACGATCACCTGCAGCTGTAAAGTAAATGAAGGGATATTGAGACATACCTATCCGTTATACATACTCCATTATCAATTCTTACATACTGCATTCCATGGCTACATACTCAGTTGTAGGGCATTCTGCATTCCACAGGCCTCCTGTATCCACTGGTTCAGGTGGTCCTGCTTTCGTCTCTTCAGGTCTGCATGGTGGTGATGGACCTGCTCACCAGTCTGGGGAACGCCTGTGGCACTGTTGTGGTCTCTGTCCCTTGGAACTGGCCCTGCAGGAGTCTTGACTTGTGATGGTGGACAAGGAGCCAAACCATGTATTTGGAGTCCTCGATGCCCCAACTTTGCACTTCTGCACCTGCCATTCTGACTACAAATGTGAGCTACAATCAGTTATGGCAAGTATTCCCACCTATGGGGCTTAAATATGCCGCATTTCCCACACTTTTTTGTGATTGGCCATTTTGTAAAATTCTTGGCTGACTGCAGACCTGCTTAGTAATGGTTAAACTACCATTCGTAAGTATATGAATGTTAATAGTGGCTGCTTTCCCTATGCTGTCATGGCTTAGTGGTTCTGTACTTTGATTATGATGCACAGGGTCCTGGGTTCGAACATTGTCATTGTTTTATTTTAATACTGTCTAGACAGGCGAGGAGGTATGGCTGTGTTTAAGCAACTTAGCTCTATGTTGCTCCCCCGGTGCTCTATGGTGCCCTGGTTCGTGCAGCACGCACGTCCGCACAAACACATTGCGCTGGGTAAATCGCTTTTAAACCTTGGGCAACTCTATTGCGCTGGGTAAAGCGCTATTAAACTATGGGCAACTCTGTTTAGCTGGGTAAAGTGCTATTAAACTATGGGCACCTGTGTTTAGCTGGGTAAAGCCCTATTAAACTATGGGCATGTGTTTCACTGGGTAAAGCGTTGCTTAACAGCAGCCTATTATATATCTGGGTCCTTTAAAAATATATATTTTGTTCACTGATACATTGGCCATGTCACTGCTTTTAATAAAATTGTATTCATATATGTCTGGTATTATTTCAAATACTGATTTAAAACATAAATAAGAATGGGAGTGGTGGGACTTGAACCGTGAATGCCTCCTCTTTGTGCATATGCTCTACCATTATGCTATTGCTATTTGGCTTAATTTGCATAAGTAGTTCTTATATGCTCTTCAGTGTCACAATTGCTAACTGTGGTTAAGCAATGGGCACACCCGCGCAACAAGCGCAAATACGGGCAGCAATATTGTGGATTTAAAAAAAATAAAATTAATATTTTACGTTTTATAACTGTGATGGGGGTTTACAGTGTCAGGGAGTGTGGTGTTGGGTGCAAGTACATTTGAGCGAACTCGCTCTTGTCTGTTGACATTATGCTTTTTAAAACCTTGCAGGGGCGTGGACTTTTAGACTGCTCGGCAGTCGGACACGCCCCCTGCTTTCCTACTCAGTCCATGTAAGAGTTATATATGAGTCAGCGTGCCCTCATGAATATTCATGTCACGCTGACATCATACCGTTCAACTGCAGCCTCCAAGTAAGACATATTAAGTCTTACGTGGAGGTTTCGTGAATCCAGGGGTATGTGTAGTGAATGTAGCGTTTGTGTTCTTCACAACCTTGTTTATATGAAAAATGTTTGCCTCCTGTTTAATCCTGTATGTACATCTCTCACATACTGTATTTGTCTTTTAAAGGATTTAATGGTTGTCTGTGACCATGAGACAATTGCTATATTGTCTCAGGATGCTCATATCTACCAAGCTGGTTATTGAGACATTTGTAAAATGCATATCTGTGTTTTCCAGACCTGTATTTGGGGGACTACTGCAGGTCATTGACTGGGTTACACAGTGGTTTCCTTGGGTGATCTCTGCGGTTTGGCACTAGACTAGGTTAAACTGTGCTGAGATTTGATAGTAGTGCTACTTAATGTGCAAAATAGCTGCTCTGATTTTGGCACTATATAATGCCTTTGTTTTAGCCACATTATGTCATCGTTTATTTATAAGAGTGTTCCACAAGTGTTTTATTTAAATTTTCCTTGGTATTTGTTCCATGAAGGTATTGCTTTCTCATTTCAAGTATTTAAGTACGAGTAGAATTTGGAGGTAAAGTCTATGGCACTATCTGTAGAGTCATTCTGAGTGGGGAAGTAGTGGACATCATTTCGGTCACTAAGTAGTGTAAAGAAATTTGCTTTTCAGAGGTCCCTGAATGCCAAAATGTTTGCTTGTGGGGTGCTTCCTGTCATATGTAATCATCATCGATTTGTAGTCTGATATGAAGGTGGAGGAGGATACCTATGGAGTTGTGCAATAAGGGTCAATGTAAATAAAGACATGATACAGGATATTTTGTCCTCTAGTAAAAATATTTATCCTCTGTTGTAAGCATTTTGAATTTGCATAGGCAAGAAAGCATTGGACATGGTTTTCATTTGTGGTGTAAGTGGGTAAGTTAATTGCAGGGTTGTTGAAGTTATCTACTAGGCATTTTAGGGATATTAGCAATATTGATAGGGTAGCTATCATATTCTGTGTGAGAGTGATTGAATTTATGGTGACTTGGATTTCCAAATTTTCAAAATTAGCAGTGGTGATGCTGCGGTAGCGTTGTCGCCTCACAGTAAGATGCTGTCTGATTTGATTCACAGCTAGAGTGTCTTCTGTGTGGAGACATGCGTGAATGGGCATACCTTCGTTGAAGGTTGTCTGTCAGGCCTGGCAAGCTGGTATGTAAAAAGTCAACTGCCAATCATTAGCGGACCAGAGTTGCGCTATGGCGACCCCCTAACCGGGAAAAGCTGAAAGACACAAACAAACAGGGTCACAAATAATCAGTTTTGATATAAGTGGGTCCATGACAAAGAATGACACTCCACCTCTGCTGCCTGTAATTCTTAGTGCATGAAATGTACTGAACCTAGGAAAAGAGGGAGTGCTTTCTTCACATTGAATCCTGGTCACTGTTACTGTGCATATACGTATGTTTTTAAGTTGCAGGAGGCCCTCAAGCTTTGGCATAATTTTTTTTTTGGATACCTGACACCACGTAGTTCTATCTTATTATGTTCAGAGTCAGAATGGAGCCAGCAAATACTTCAGTCAGAATGTGAAAACTTTGGTAAGAGAGGTACACACCATCCCTTGCAAAGTAAAAGAGTCTGTCACTCATCAAAGCAGATACATAGTGGATCCCACAAGAATGATGCTAGCCACTAACTCATTTACTGATGTTAATTATTATGTCCTTTAATTTTGTCATTATTTTAGTTAATGATAAGATGCCAATAAAAACCAGTGTCTTTCCTAACTCATACTTAGCAGGGTCATATTCTTCTGCTTTTCCCCTTGGGCAGAGTGTTTATCAGTTCACTCTGCATGGGCAACCACCATGTTGTAGTCGTATCTGTCAGGATGAAAGGATCTAGGGATCCTTACAATGTCCTGGACTTCTGCTCATGAGAGACAGGTAACTTTCACCATGTTTTTGCCCAGTGTCGTTAGGTAAGTGTTGTTGTGTCTCAGAATGGAGTTCTATATTACTAAAATATTTCCTAGATTGAATATATCCATTTTAGGCTTTAAGGGCTTGTGGTCTGCACCTTTGTAATTAAACAAAGTATGTGTAATTGTAGGTAATGTAGGTGATGATAATGCAGAAGTGTGGCCTGGTAACTGAGATTTCATAGTTGCAATTCTAAAAGGCTTGGGATATGATATCTTAACCATCCTGGAATAAATATGTGGTAGCGGTGATTTTATGTGTGTGTGTGTGTGTGTGTGTGTGTGTGTGTGTGTGTGTGTGTGTGTGTGTGTGTGTGTGTGCACGTGCTGCTTGCCAAGTGTGCAATGCTGTGACAGGTTAAGGAAGGTATAAGTACTTCATTAAGTACAGATTGCATCAAAACATCAAGTGCTGTTCATCTGTCTGCAGATTCTACATTACCTAAAGTAGGCATATTCAAGGACACTTGGCATGCAGCAGCTTGTGCAGAAACCTTGTATTATGGGTACACAGATTGGTCTGTGAGAGCCATCAAGCAATCCATGAACTGCTGTATGCTGCAACTTGATGGTGTCTGGGATATACCTGTTATTTATACTTTAGATCTTTACAAGGTACCTAATGCCAGTATGGTTACAGTAATCATAATTCTTGTCTGAAGAGGCACTGGCTTTCCTCTGCCACCTGCAAGAACCAAAGGTCGAACATCTGGAATAGACTATTCATTATCCAGGCATTCATACAAAATATGTCCAGTGGGTCTTGTCTAGTAAGACAAGAACCATGACCCATGGCACTGTAACATCATGGTGTTGGATGGCTGCTTCTTTCTACTGCTGCAACAGTGTCTGCATCTGTAATATGCGTGATTATAAATGTTGCAGTATCTATTTTTATTAGCAGTTGTGCTATTGTCTGCAGGTAAATGATCATAAATTTATGAGCAGGAATGCTTCAATGTGGGTCATTGTATACACTTATCAGTCCTTATTAAATAGATGTTTTCCTTTTCCTACTGTGGTCATCTCATTTGTATACTGTTATCATACACACTTTCTTCAGATCTGTATTTACTTTTCCCACTTGTCGTACTTATGTGTATGAATTGCGCAATATATATGTGCACTCGGGGTTGGGAGGGTGGCCTAATGGTTAATGTATTTGCCTTGTACGCTGAAAGTGCAGAGCTTGAATCTCACAAGGGATAATTAGCTAGTCTTAAAATGGTTTGCAAGGACAGCTTAGTAATTTAATTTTCAGGGTGGGAGATTGGTCTAATGGTTAAGGTGTTTACCTTACAGACACAAGGTGCAGGGTTTGATTCTCACAAGGGGTAACTGGTTAGCCTTAAAATGGCTTGAAAGGACAGGTAGCTTAGTATGAACTTTTTACTAAGTGCAATTGGTATGCACTGCACACAATTAAGAGTTGCTTGAAAAAAATGTGTCTATGACAAATAAAATGTAACATTATAAACATAAAGGGAGGGTGACATGATATTCTGAAGCTGGTTCACTACAAGCTCACAAAACGATCTAGCCACTTTTCTTCTGATATCTGATGTCTTTTTTTCTGGAAGCTAAGCTTCTTAAAAGCACGTATGTGATACAAAGGTATGTCGGACACTTGGGCTAGGATTCAGCCCAGGTCTCAGCTGCATGAAGTGTATGTGTTAAGATGGCTTCTCACTATAATCTCTAAAAAGAGTGTTTTGCATGGAGCAATGCAGATGTGATTTGTTGTTGTTTTTTTTTTTTTGTTTTTTTTTTTTAACGAAACAAGTACATGATTGATGCAGTAATCCAGGAAATTAAATGCATACAGAATATCCTTTAAATTTTATATCCCAACTTGATATATAGCTTTTCATTGATTTTTTTTTTTTTTACTGCAGAGAGGTCTGAAGTTAGAATTTAAAACCTATTTTGTTAGAGAGGTTGAGTTTCCTTTTTGGTTTGGGATTGTCTGCTTCTCTTGAGGAATTGTAGAGCTCATATACAATAAAACATTGCTCAGCAGAATTGTATTATATCCATAAAAGCTTGCCTGACAAAGTCATACCGTCTGCTTTATTTTGTATGTTTCTTTTCTATGTTTAACATGCAGCACATAAGATGCAAATTGTCAAGAGTGAAGAAAACTTGCACTTAGGCTGCATATCACATTGACGTCTTAGCTTTTCACACATATTTCCTGGTGCAGTGGGAATTGTTCATAAATTAGATAGCATGCATATGGCTGTTGTACTAGACAACAAGATTCTTTATCCAGTGCCCGATAAACAACATTCAATATTATACAAGTATTACTGTTGCTAAATTGTGCTTATTTTCTGTATTACTGTTACCATTTTTATGAGCGATTTAGTTTACTATTAAATTGTGATCAAAGATACTCCAGATCCTAGCAATGCCCGTTTCTTGAGTGTTGTCTATTTATTTCTCAGTGTTTTGGTGACTAAGTACTTTATCAAAATGTAAGTTTTTTTTAGATGCAGGCAAGAGGAGTAAGGGTCATATACTATGATTTCTCACAAAGGTAGGAACTGAAACATTGGGAGTTTCATTACAGACATGGTCAAGCCATGCTGCTCAGAACTGTGCTACCAAAAATCAAGTGTGGAACTAACTATCGCCGTGGTAAAGGTCTCTTACTTCTAGCGCCAATGCTTGGGGTTCAAACACTATCCCTGATCACTGTTTACTATGGCTGTTTGGGTATTTATAGCTGGATATGTAGATTGTACACTAACTTTTGCAACCTGAGTGTTTTGATTCTGGCAATAAAATAATCTTAATGGATACTGAAGTCACAGAGGTTCCCTGGGATTCAGAAAACTTCCATGCAGGAATAGCTTATTCCTGCAGGGAAGGGACCGTTCCCATATAGCATGGCAGCACGCCATGCATATTCATGAAGACGCGCTACTGTTCTGTTAAACAGACATGGTTCTGTGTATGAGTGCAGGGGGTGTGTCTGAGAGCAATGCTCTCACAATACACACTCCCCCTGCACACTAGAATTGTCGTTTGGTAATTTAAAATGAGCGAGAATGCTCGTAACACCCCCAGTCTGTCAGGGTAATAAATCTGGTCAAAGCCATAAGGGACAAACCTCCTTACCAAGGCAAAAGTTGATGTAGCGTAAGCACATAGTGCACACCTTCCAACCTGTCTGAGTAAATAATATGGACAAAGCCATAAGGGACAATCGTCTCACAAAGCAGAAAGTTGATAGAATAACAGGTTCAGCATTAATATGGATATTCTGAAGGGTACAAATAATAAAGCACAACAAATACTTTTTTTATACATGCAATAAAGTTTAAGTGTAGCTGCGCGGGTGTGCCCAGTGCTTAGCTATGCTTAGTCCAGCTTAAACAGCACAAGACGTTAAATAACAAGAGACAGCCAACATAAGCAGTATTGCAATAGTGTAGTGATTAGAGTGTGCAATTTGCAAACAGCCATTCCTGGTTCAAGCCCCACTATAACAAGCTTGCATTTTACATATGAAAGCAATGCATAAACATTTTTTTTATAATTAGCTACTAAATAACATATATTTGTTAACCAGAGTACTGTAGTAGGTCCAGATGTGATGTGAGATGTCAGTTTAATAAATTTGTGAAACCCCCATATAAACACAAGTGCCCCATACAGTATAGTCACACATGAATAAATGTAATGAAAGCACACTGGGGGATGTCAGGGACAGTAAACAAATTTATACCATGTAATGAATGATGAATCAATCCCATACAGCAGATCGTCTATAAAATAAAAAATAAGCAATGCTAAGCATGGAACAGCTCTGCTGACCGGGTGTAAGGATTGTGTACATATGAATACTAAGCAACAAATGGCCCAGCTAAGTGGACTTGCCCATTGGAAAGCAGTGCTGAACATGTCCCTTTAAGCACTGCCAACCTTAGCTAAGCGAGTTTGCCCATAGCTTAGCTTAGCTCAGCATTATAAGTTTTAAATGTTTTTAATAGGTAGATGGTGATATATACATCTTGAAATATTTATGTATATTCTTGCAACTTATAAATGTATGTATTTTCACAATGAAGTTAACAAAAGGCTAGAAGGTTTGAAGTGAAACATTAACATGGTTATATAAATCTATAATTGGATAACTGAAGCATTAAATGGCCAACCAATGATAGAGAATGTAAAGATATAAAATGTTTTTAGAATGGTTACTAGATGATTCTGATGAAGTCGCCGTGGAGAGATGAAAGCGCTTAATCCGTGCTATTTTTTTGTTGTTTTATCTTATTCTAATTAAAGTGTTTATTACAATATTTTGGATTCACTTTTTGGAATACCAGTGGAACAGACTAAACATCGGAAACATTTGTGGAAGATAGCCTTTACATTTGTGGAAGACAGCCTTTATTGTTCTGGTACTACGCCCTGTGTTTTTTGAGGTGAATTTCCTTTTTTGTTTATTGGTTCCTTTTTTGGCATTTGTTCTGGTTATGAGGAATCTCTGACAAAATGAACAATAGTACCCTATTGAATGAACTCGTTAGGGTAATACAGAATCACTCGCAAAATGATAATCTACTTCCTGATTCAGGAGCAGAATTGCCATGTGTGCAAAGTAGACCAAGGGTAACGGTTGAGGCCGAGATGACGTCAGACGCCAGAAATGAACCTAACCGTGCTATGAGGAGAGGAGAGCAGGTCCAGGAAAATGTGATGACTAGAGGAAATGAGGCTAGTTGTCGGCAGACCAGGAGAACAGGGAATGAATAAAATGAGGCACATAGGAACAACCACTATGCGAACTTGGATTTTAAATTATGGTTGGACAGTTTGTTTAGTAAAGCTGACAAACGCGAAGGGAGAGATCAGCTTGAGAATACGACATTCAAGGACAAATGTAAGACATTTAAAAAATTCGACTAGATCTAAAACCCTAGCAGTTGATAATGGCTACTTCAACAAATGTTTAAATGACAAAATTGTACCTAAGGGACTTAGGATCAATAAGTTCTCAAATAATACTGTTGTTGACACTGAATTTTTTAAAATAATTAGTGATATTCTAAATGAATGTGGATTGGCCATTTTGAAAGCCATGACTAAAAATAATGAAAATATGATGGAAGAATGTAAAAATGAGATAGAAAGGTTAAACAGAGAGATTAATGCGGATTTGCTTTTCACTGTTGCAGAATATAAGAATGTTTATTTTAGAACTTTGCAAGATGTAGACAATATTATTACTAAAAGTTACAATAGGAAAACCATGAAATTGGAAAGAGATTTAAATGAATATCGATGGGAAATAGATATCACTGTGATAATAGGAACATGGAGGGGCTATGGAGGTTCTGGGAAAGTTATAATAATTACAAAGTTGATGAAAATGGTGGATACAGGAAACAAAATGAATATAAACACCATCAATATTATAAAAATGGGTATGAACAAAATTATGAGAGAGAGGAGAACCCTAATGGGGAGAAACCTTTAGGGGGAGAAGGACCGAGAAGGTCCGAGAGGATACGGAACCGAGCCCAACAACCATCCTATGCCCAAGTGATGGACAACTACAGCACTCATCAATATGGGAGGAATGGTTACAGATGACAGATATAGGGACAAATTATGAGAAAACAATGGATGGTGATTCCAATGAACATGGAGTTAATTTAGATAAGAATAACGTTACAGTTTATTCACTTAATAATTTTAACATTTTTAATTATACAGATACAAGAATTAATGAGAATTATTTTAAATTATTTACAAAGGGGTTTACATTTGTTCCAGCAAGAAAACCAAGTATTGAGAGTATTATACTTGATGTCAAGATTTTTACTAGAAAATTAAACCTTGTACACATATTTAAGGACGAGCTTACAAATGAAGGTGGGGATATGTTAAAAAAGAGGAGTACCTATAACTCTCCCCTACACCATGACATACAAAATTTTGAAAGTTGTGTTGTTAGTATGTTAAGAAAAGAATATAAAAAAGAAAACAAATTACAGGCAAATTTGACAGTAGAAAAAGGTAAACTTCTTAAAGAATTGAGTAAAAATGAAACAATTCGGATAATGAAACCTGATAAAGGGGGAGGGTTTGTACTTATGGATCAATGGGATAATACCAATAGAATGTTGGAAATATTAGGTAAGGACAACCGGTATGCTTTGGTTTCAAGGAATAAGGTTAATATTTCATACAAAAAGTAGATCTTATTTTAGAAGATAATCTATTAGAGGGACTGATAGATATTAGTTTGTATAATTTTTTAAAAGTTTCTAAACCAGCTATACTAGCCATTTTTGGCATTCCCGAGATACACAAAGCACCGGATAACCCAACCATGAGACCCATTGTTTCCTCACAAGGATCAAAAACGCAACCACTTGCTATATATGTGGATACAAAATTAAAGAAATTTTATGTTTATTATCCATATATAATAGTGGATTCCTGGGACCTTTTGAATACAATTGGAATGAGTCCATATATAGATAAAATAAGTTTTATTACTATAGATGTAAAAGACTTATTTTCTGTTATACCTCACACTGAAGGGTTACTGTGGTTTGAAAAAAATGTTAGATGAAATGGGTTTTCTAACAGTTGATGAGATTAAACTTGTCTTGGAAAGCATGGAGTTGGTGTTGAAATACAATTACATCTTTTTTCAGGGTGACCTATACCACCAAAAGGATGGGGTGGCTATGGGATCAGCTTGTGCCCCAACGTATGCTAACATTATTATGTTATATTGGGAACAACAGTATGTATTTAAGTCCTTATATTATCAATAAATAAAAGGTTATTATCATTTTTTGGACAACATTTTCATCCTGTGGGATGGTCCATATGAAACCATTGGGGAATTTATATATTTAATTAATCACAGTACCAGGTTTTAAAAATTTACACATGAGATTTGCAAAGAAGAAATACATTATTTAGATGTTAGATTACGAAAAGACCACAGTAACAATACTTACAAGTCTAGTATATATAGAAAGGAATGTTATTCAAATGCATACCTCCACTATGAGAGTGACCACCCTTACCATTTCAAAATGAATATAGTAAAGGGCCAGATGATAAGAATAGCAAGGATGACATCGGACAGAAAAGGTTTTGGAAGAAATAGGAAATGTGCAAAGGATGTTCCAAGAAAGAGAATACCCAGATGAGTTAATTGACCCCATCAAAGAATATGTTATACAGAGATGGGAACTGTATACGTACCACTATTAATTAACAAGGAAACAATAGGGGGGGGAAAAGAAATGTTAACAGAGAGAATAGTATGGTACAGTTACCATACTTAACATTGACTTATTACAATGGAATGGGATGGTTAAAGAAGTGTATACATTAAATTTGGGGGATGTTTAGTACTATACCAACAAGAGTGAGTGTTTTCCAGAGTATTCTAAGATACAGTTTCAGAAGAAATAAAAACTTGAAAAATATGATAGAGATGAAAAAGAAAACAAGTGTAGGGGGAACATGCTTGAAATATGGCACATTTAAGTGTGTGAGATGTACACAATGCCCCTTTATAGCGGGGTTAAAAGAAGTTAAGATCCCAAGTTTGGATATGACCTTAAGAGCAAAAAGATACAATAACTGCTATTCCAAGGGGGTTGTCTACTTGGCATATTGTAAAACCTGCTGGGGGTATTATGTAGAAAAAACCTGACCATCACCTAAGAGCACGAATATACGAGCATTTAAGAGACATAAATAAGAAAAATGAAAATAATGCTTTATATAGACATATATTGACATGTAAAGAGATTGATTTCAAGTTTTGGGTGCTCGAGGAGGTTGAACACTTTGAAAGAGGAGGTGACTGGGAAACTAAGTTAGAATTTAAAGAAATGATATGGCAACTCAGGCTGGATGCATGTAGTGGGAAAGGCCTGAATGACCATATTCATATTACCCCAGCCTCGAAACTACTTTCAGAAGATCCCAAAAGACATAATATAAAACGTAAATAAGACATATTAACAAAACAACATGAAAGTTTTAGGGCTTTATTAAGAACATTTAGCCCTATATATGTATATACATATATATTTTTTATATAGCTCCTGACACAAAAACATAACCCAAAAAGTATTTTTTTTTTATTTTTATTTTCTTTTCATTATGCCCTTTTGATAGAATGCATTATAAGTTTTAAATGTTTTTAATAGGTAGATGATGATATATACATCTTGAAATATTTATGTATATTCTTGTAACTTATAAATGTATGTATTTTCACAATGAAGTTAACAAAAGGCTAGAAGGTTTGAAGTGAAACATTAACATGGTTATATAAATCTATAATTGGATAACTGAAGCATTAAATGGCCAACCAATGATAGAGAATGCAAAGATATAAAATGTTTTTAGAATGGTTACTAGATGATTCTGATGAAGTCGCCGTGGAGAGATGAAAGCGCTTAATCCGTGCTATTTTTTTGTTGTTTTATCTTATTCTAATTAAATTATTACAGTATTTTGGATTCACTTTTTGGAATATCAGTGGAACGGACTAAACATCCGAAACATTTGTGGAAGATAGCCTTTACATTTGTGGAAGACAGCCTTTATTGTTCTGGTACTACGCCCCGTGTTTTTTGAGGAGAATTTCCTTTTTTGGTTATTTGTTCCTTTTTTGGCATTTGTTCTGGTTACGAGGAATCTCTGACAAAATGAACAATAGTACCCTGTTGAATGAACTCATTACAGAATCACTCGCAAAATGATAATCTACTTCCGGATTCAGGAGCAGAATTGCCATGCGAGCAAAGTAGTCCGAGGGTAACGGTTGAGGCCGAGATGACGTCAGACACCAGAAATGAACCTAACCGTGCTATGAGGAAAGGAGAATAGGTCCAGGAAAATGTGATGACTAGAGGAAATGAGGCTAGTTGTCAGCAGACCAGGAGAACAGGGAATGAATAAAATGAGGCACATAGGAACAACCACTATGCGAACTTGGATTTTAAATTATGGTAGGACAGTTTGTTTAGTAAAGCTGGCAAACGGGAAGGGAGAGATCAGCTTGAGAATATGACATTCAAGGACAAATGTAAGACATTTAAAACACTTTTGACTAGATCTAAAACCCTAGCAGTTGATAATTGCTACTTCAACAAATGTTTAAATGACAAAATTGTACCTAAGGGACTTAGGATCAATAAGTTTCCAAATAATACTGTTGTTGACACGGAATTTTTTAAAATAATTAGTGATATTCTAAATGAATGTGGATTGGCCATTTTGAAAGCCATGATTAAAAATAATGAAAATATGATCGAACAATGTAAAAATGAGATAGAAAGGTTAAACAGAGAGATTAATGTGATTTGCTTTTCACTGTTGCAGAATATAAGAATGTTTATTTTAGAACTTTGCAAGATGTAGACAATATTATTACTAAAAGTTACAATAGGAAAACCATGAAATTAGAAATAGATTCAAATGAATATTGATGGGGAATAGCCTATCACTGTGATAATGGGAACATGAAGGGGCAATGGAGGTTCCGGGAAAGTTATAATAATTACAAAGTTGATGAAAATGGTGGATACAGGAAACAAAATGAATATAACCACCATAAATATTATAAAAATGTGTTTGAACAAAATTATGAGAGAGAGGAGAACCATAATGAGGAGAACCCTTTAGGGGGAGAAGGACCAAGAAGGTCCGAGAGGATACGGAACCGAGCCCAACAACCATCCTATGCCCAAGTGATGGGCAACTACAGCACTCATCAATATGGGAGGAATGGTTACAGATGACAGATATAGGGACAAATTATGAGAAAACAATGGATGGTGATTCCAATGAACATGGAGTTAATTTAGGTAAGAATAAAGTTACAGTTTATTCACTTAATAATTTTAACATTTTTAATTATACAGATACAAGAATTAATGAGAATTATTTTAAATTATTTACAAAGGGGTTTACATTTGTTCCAGCAAGAAAACCAAGTCTTGAGAGTATTATATTTGATGTCAAGATTTTTACTAGAAAATTAAACCTTGTACACATATTTAAGTATGAGCCTACAAATGAAAGGGGGAATATGTTAAAAAAAGAGGGGTACCTATAACCCTCCCCTACACCATGAAATACAAAATTTTGAAAGTTGTATTGTTAGTATGTTAAGAAAAGAATATAAAAAAGAAAACAAATTACAGGCAAATTTGACAGTAGAAGAAGGTAAACTACTTAAAGAATTGAGTGAAAATGAAAAAATTCGGATAATGAAACCTGATAAAGGGGGAGGGTTTGTACTTATGGATCAATGGGACAATACCAATAGAATGTTGGAAATATTAGGTAAGGACAACCGGTATGCTTTGGTTTCAAGGAATAAGGTTAATATTTCATACAAAAAATAGATCTTATTTTAGAAGATAATCTATTACAGGGACTGATAGATATTAGTTTGTATAATTTTTTAAAAGTTTCTAAACCAGTTATACTAGCCATTTTTGGCATTCCCGAAATACACAAAGCACCGGATAACCCAACCATGAGACCCATTGTTTCCTCACAAGGATCAAAAATGCAACCATTTGCTATATATGTGGATACAAAATTAAAGACATTTTATGTTAATTATCCATATATAATAGTGGATTCCTGGGACCTTTTGAATAAAATTGGAATGAGTCTATACATAGATAAAATAAGTTTTATTGCTATAGATGTAAAAGACTTATTTTCTGTTATACCGCACACTGAAGGGTTACTGTGGTTTGAAAAAATGTTAGTTGAAATGGGTTTTCTAACAGCTGATGAGTTTAAACTTGTCTTGGAAAGCATGGAGTTGGTGTTGAAATACAATTACATCTTTTTTCAGGGTGACCTATGCCACCAAAAGGATGGGGTGGCTATGGGATCAGCTTGTGCCCCAACGTATGCTAACATTATTATGTTATATTGGGAACAACAGCATGTATTTAAGTCCCTATATTATCAATATATAAAAGGTTATTATCGTTTTTTGGACAACATTTTATCCTGTGGGATAGCCTTTACATTTTTGGAAGACAGCCTTTATTGTTCTGGAACTACACTCTGTGTTATTTTTGAGGTGAATTTGCTTTTTTGGTTAGAAGTAGAATTTAGCTATATGACAGTTGAAGTATACACTGTGCACAAACATACCACTGCCCAAACCAAGGCCATAGGTTATTGTAATAATACCTGCAGAGTAATGATTAGAGCAATGATCATTAAAGTTGTGAGTACTGCAAGGATATACAAGTTGTTAATTGACATCCCCCCCCCCACCATATCTGCAACAATAATCTAAACACACAAATTAATGGGTAAGTTTACACCAAACCTACTGTTGGGACATATGTCCTATTGTTCAACAAGTATTGAAATGTGTTTCTATTAATGTGCCATGTTGAAATACTATAATTTGTGGTCTGGTGCTATCAATGTAACCTGCCTAAATGTAATGGCCACTGTGGATGCCTATATGCATGTGTTCTGTTTGCTATGCAACTGTTCTAATCTATTGTTTTGTGTTAATATCTATGCATGCTGCTATAACTAAACTTGGATTGTGTTGACTATTACTAACCCACATATGTTCTAAAAGTGCAACACGATAGCACGTTTGGCATGGCCGGTCCTAGTGGACCTACCTCTCCCACCTCATCTGGCTGTGGCACCTGGCCCCAGCACATCTGATAACCACCCTGGGATCTCCTCGCCTGCTGGTCCTGCACCACCTTTGGGTGGAACCGCCTCAGGGGATGGGGCTCTTCTCCCCAAGAAATGGGCACGGACAAGATCCTGTCACCTGAAGCCTGATTAAGGGTTTAGTGTGTAGCGAGCTCCCAAAGGAATTTGGAGATCTGCTATGCCAGCTTGAGGGCTGTGTGGTGCAATTGGAGGATCAGCCTGGCCTTCCTGCTCAGCCCCCAGAACAGCCACCTTCGGGGCTGTGAAGGTGCAGTGGTGACTGCTCATGGGTGGGAACCTCAGTCCCACTGTTTCCATTTTGGGGCTCATGGTCTTCCAATTTCCAAACAACCCTCTCCTTCCAAGGTGTTTACCCCCCACATGTGTCATATACAGCCCCCTGTATGCTGTCTTCTCTGTCTTGTCTGTCTTCCTACCCAACCTACCTCACCAAATATACCTACTATCCTTCCCCAACATCACACTCTCATCTTAAAAAAGGGCAATCTGTTCCCACCAAAACATTTGCTCCATACATAGCTGTCCATTTTGCACATGTGCCCACTGGACACATGTTATCTGGTCTAATTGACTTCACAGCACATTATTGATGTCCTCACCCCCTCTCAGAGGTTTGAGTGTCCAAATATACCTCCAAATTCAATATATATGCACAGCTGTTGCTGTAGAAGAAATGGACAACTAAGGACCTTCCCTACACCCTTTCTGCACATCCCTAGATACTTTCCCTATTGTGTTTCCTTCTTTGTGCTCCCTTTTTCACCACTTTCATATCACCCTTTTTTCTTTTCTTTTAAAAAAATTAGCATGGGCGTAAGCGGGAGTAACTCTTTTAAGCAGTAGTAAGCATGATTAAGCCTGTTTGCACAGTGCTAAGCAATACCTACACAGATTAAACACTTTTAAGGCTAACTGTCTGTAAGCATATTTAACCAGAAGTTAGCATTGCTTACCACCACCAAAAGCACGCAAACCCACTTACAACTGCTTAAAAGTGCTTTAATCACTCTTAATCAAAAAGCCCTTGTTCTGCCCAGCAAAAAAATAATCAGCTCTGCCCAGTCTTGAACCAAAGACCCTGCACACCATAGTCAGAGAAATGTACCACAACTCCTTCAGAACTATGCAACTGAATGTTTTTTTTTAAATATATCATTCAATACAGATATAGAATACTATGGAAAAAACACTGTGGAACCAGCATGTTTATAATATATAAATATACAAATATAGATGTGTATGGTGGTAGATACATATGAAAAGTGTATACATCAGATATATATAGCTGTACATATGAAATTACACATATAGAATATGTACATATATAAAATAATATAATGTATATATATATATATATATATATATATATATATATATATATATATATATATATATATATGAAACAAGAAATATACTGATACATCAATAGTCATATATTAAAAAAATATATATATATATATATATATATATATATATATATATATATATATACATACATATACATAAGTATATATATATATATATATACAGAGATATCTATATATACATACATATATATATATATATATATATATATATATATATATATATATATATATATATATATATATATATATATATATATATATATATATATATATATATATATATATATATATATATATATATATATACATACATATATATATATATATATATATATATATATATATATATATATATATGCACACACACACACACACACACACACATATTTGTGCATAACATGTATTGCAGTTATACCCAGCACCATACCTCCCCACCCTTAAGTGCAAGAGATCTGGACAAAGGCGGCAAAATGGGGGGGGGGCAATGGACCAACACTAGGGACACAGTGTACACCCTTCAGGTATAAATGTAGAAAGTCGCTACAGGAACAGGGTGTGTGTCAGCATACATGTTCAGTAGGATGTCAATTATGAAACTGTAATGTATGTCATCATATACTGGCAGACATCCCCACATGATCACAGTGATTCATCACGGGAAGGAATAAAATGTTACTGTTCAACAGACCAGAAATATGGGTAATAAACATAGACAGTCTGGAAGAATCTGGCTGGTGACAGGTATGCTCAGAGCAGCTTAGTGCAAGAAAGCATAACCAAGCCTGGCAAAGGGGGGGGGAGGGTGCATGAAAATGTGGACATAGCTGACATACTGGTGTAGATGAGCTGACACATGTGATGCAGTAACACCCTCCTGTCTGTTCCAACATCTATTGAGTGGAATAGCACAAGTACAAAACCCAGTGACTTACCAGGAGTTAATTGTGTAAATCTTCACATCCCCCCACTGATGTGTCAGACATACAGAATGCTTATGTGGGCCAAGCAATACTACACAACTGCCAAATATCTGGACATAACATCACATCAGGGAAAATACACTGTGCTGCTAGCCATGTCACCAAGCAATATCCAAACTACAGGCAGACTGACACAACAAAAAAGCAATCTTCCTATGGGGGAATACACATGTAATTGCAAATATACCAGGCACTCCAGGGATGTAACAGCACTGAGAAACAGACACCAGTGTGAAAGTGCATACAATATAAGGAGTGTGTGCACCAAACTGTCAGCATGTTTCATACTCACACTATCCTTACCTATAATTGCCCAATACACAGTGTAGAATGGTGCCTAACTGTGTTATGGGGCATGTCACAGTCTAACCCTACAAAAATATAACACTTGACAGAGCACCAGAAACTGGATCTGCATGCAAAGGCAGATAAAAAAGCAAACATAACACTTACATCTACCCCCCCAAGAAATAACATATTCACAATACACTGCTACACAATCCTGACAGTCTGTCAGCAATAGCCAGATATACAAAGACCTCCCAACTGTACACACTCCCAAAGAATGTCCAGGCCTTGTCATCATATATCAGGCCTCTTACTCATAAATGTCTGGCAGTCTGATACCAAACTGGGATGATATTGCGAATTACATCACTACATAATGATATACAATATCTCTATGCCTCTGACTGCATGATATATTGACAAAGTTTAACATACTCAAGGACAGAGGCCTAAACACAGGTCCAGGATGGAGATTTTGCTGTTATAAACTGAGAAAGTAGCTGGTGTAGGACTAGTCCTATCCCCTTGTCACACACAGTGCAAATGTGAACAACCGACACTCTGCTTTGTCCAGCCCTGAATTCTGCCTGTCTGTACAATCCCACTGTCTGCAACCAATATAATGTAGCCAGTCACACTACCCTCTTGTAGACTTCACATATCACTTTTATTGGTACTTGTCTGTCACAAATAACTCCTGAGTCCCCTCCCCACCACACACAACCTGCCTGTACTCTCTCTTACACCTCCCCCCCACACTGCCCATGACTCTGAACTGATGTTCTCAAGTAGTTGGACCTATCCACCTTCCAAATAGTACACCCTGCATTGTCACCATTCCTCTATCCCCCACCCCATTCACATACATATATTCTTACTTAGTCTGCTCTACAACATACCCCCAACTCCCCAGAGTCTCCCTAACCTGTCCCCTAATCTCACTAAAGACCACAATGTCATCTGCAAACTGCACAGTCAACAGGGGCCCCTGTCTGATCATGTCTGCCAACCTGTCCCTCACCACTGCAAATGTGAAAGGACACACAGCTGACCCCTGATGTACTCCCACCTCCACCTTAAATCCACCTGTCATGTCAAAACCAGACATCACTACTCTCACACTAGCCTCCTACATATCCTGTGGTGTATGACAGACTCCCCTGGCACCCTGACCTCCACATACAATACCACAACTACTATTCAGGCAGCATGTCTTATGCTCTCTGTAGGTGCACATAGACACAATGCAGCTGCAGAGCTCCATCAAAACTTGTGGATCAACATTTGCATCTCTACCGCTCTTACCTGACATGAAACCATACTGCAAATAATCAATCATCACCATGTTCTCAACCTAGCTGCCACCACCCTTTACCATTACCTCATCCTGTGACCATTCAGTGCTATCCCTCCCTTGTTACTACAGCTCTGCAGAACACCCTTGTTCAGATAAGCATTACCCATACATATTCTTCAACATCTCACACATCCTTTCACTTTCCTAGATTACAGTAAGCAATCCAGTTAAATTTACCACTGCCAGGTCTCAGAAACACCTCCAGGCATCCACAGGTATGTCACCTGGAACAACAGCCTTTCCACTATTAAACTGCCTCATAGCTATCCTTACATTCTCCTTGATAATCTGTTGCACCTCCTGATTGACCATACCCACCTCAGCCAACCTTCCCTCCCTCCCCCATTTTCCTCATGGAACAGACCATCAAAGTGATGTTTCCATATGTTCTAAACACACTGTTAGCTTGTATGTTTCACCCATATTCCTTTATCACCCTTTTGTGCTGCACATCCTTCCTAGTTATGTGTCTCTGTGTAGCCAATAGCTACAGGCCCTATACACCATCCGTGCTGTCCAACATTACATACAACCCTAGACGCCACATCTGTATGTCAGACTCCACATCTATAGCCATGTCTAACACTCTCTTTGCCATGCACCCCATCTCTTTATATTCTACTCCCTACATCTGTCTGTCAATCCCACTTTTCCTTTGCCAACACCGTTCTCTGCATACTCCCCTGTACTTCTTTATTCCACCACCACATGTGTAGGAGCAGTCACCATCTGGGCAGCATGTCCACCTGTGTCTGATTGAGCATAGCAGGTCACAGGTGCATTAATGTAATGCTGAGTATGAATACAAATTGGACACATCCATTGAGGGCAATTGAAAGGCCATCCCCCTATATGTCTGTGGTCTCAGAGGCCACTATCCAACCCATCCTGTAATGGAGGTCAGCCACAGTGCATACACACATACACACCATAGCTTAAGGCAACCAGCTTCCGACATGTTTAGGACAAACATCACCCCCATGGCTCAAGATCAGTATAGAAGGATATGCACACCACATGCACCCCTACCCTCACCATTAATCAGGTGCAAACTGCCTACTTACACATAATGCTATGCATGTCCATACAATTCTGCTAGGTACTGGAGTATTATTTGATGTAATGTTGTGCTACTGATACTCATTACTAGTGAGCAGTCTCTGTAAAGAACTATGGACAATGTCTGATGTCCTGTGATGTGTCCTGTTTATGTTTTTCAGGTGTGATGCAGAGGCTTCAAGCCTATGATGTCCAGGAGACAGCAGTCATAACTGAGGCCATCCTGAAACACTACTACATCTTCTTCAGTCGGGGTCGCCAACATCAGCAGGAGAGGACAGCCCTCTGGGAAGACCTCACACAGAGAGTGAACACCTTGGGGAACCATGGCCGCATGTACGAACAGGTCAGGCACAGAGCAACTGACCTGATTTGCCGTGCACAGCAATGGGCTACTGCAGTGGTGAGGGACTGTTCTGCTACTGGTGGGGGGCCAGCCAGAGAGGCCCCATTTACAGCAATGGAGGAGCTCCTTGCCAACCTTGGGATGACCCACAGAGAACAACAACTAAACGATTTAGCTGTCATGGAGGTGGGTGCCACCCAGGAAACTGAAGAGGAGCATCCAGGTAAGTCCAAAGTCCACATCAGTGTACTGAGGTTACATTTCAACTGTGTAACAACAGTCTTTAGATGCAGATGTCATTGCAAAATAGAGCACTGGGTGGGATTTAGTAATGCACACATGTGCCCATTTCAGGTGAAAAATAGCGAATAGTGTAATATCATAGTGTAGACTGTACCTGTGCATACATGTAGTATTGCTCCTGGACCGGTGGCTGTTGTGAAGCTGCTGACAATACTGCTGCCTCATATTACCTAGTTACCTCTCATCAACATGAGGCACAGCAGCCTGAGGCTGGTAAGTATGAGATCTTCCTGTTGTGGCGCACCAGTACCCCGGGCATTTTAAGGTCATGCATGTGACCATGCATTGAACTGTTATAGTCAGCAAATTGCATGTATCTGCAAGATCACCTGTGGTGGGCTTCACTGCATGATATCACAGGGACCTATTTGCATGAGCTGTCACATATCAGTAGCATAACTCACAAACCTGTTATTGCAGGGCATCTGGGTAATGACTGCCAAAATGTGGGGACAGAGTGCCAATAGTAGGGACATGCATATGGTACTGAGACAGTGCATATAAAAGTGTACATACATGTCACAATGTCGGATATGTGTGAGATATGACAATGTGAGCACAATACACAAGACCAAAGCCATGCAACCTGTCATGTGACCTATAATCTGCACACTGCAAATGTGAAACATGCACCTCTGTTAGGGGAACATGTATGTAGGGTGGAAACAGTCCAAGAAGCTAGATGCATATGTGTGGACAGGAGGAAGCTCATACTGGGGTATATCAGCATGTGATACAACCACAGCAGTTTATCAGTTTGGGTATACACCTGCCATCATTCATGGACTCCTGCAGTATCAACAGTCAGCTCACATACCAGGATTATCCCAATGCATACCCACAGTTGCCTGCTACAGCAAAAGCCATGGTTCACATACAGCCTAACATGCTGCAAAGGGATTAAATGCTATGGACACATACACACAGCATTGCATATGCCATGGAACACAGTGAAAATAGTCATCAAAAGGTGTACAAGAGATGGTGCAACAGTGACAGTTTGAAGAAGTGGACATCCCTACACATATGTTGGGAAAATCATCCCAGAAATGTCTAATGAGGCTGTCAGGAGCCACATAGCAACAGTGAAGGGGTATCAGACATCTCTGGTAAGTACTGGGTGTGTACTGCATGTGACAACAGCCTTCCATTGACTCCACATGTCTTGGGCATAGGGTATGTTCCGACGATGGCAGCTGTTCCTCACAACACACAACAACCAATTCTGGGTAATGTCTGGACAACAATACATCAACTTTTCAAAACGCATGTGTGGAAATGTGTGAAGGTGTTATGAGACAAGGGTTGAACTCTCTTTGTGTACAATTTGGTCATGTTAGTTTGGCACAGTAACAGCACTGCACAACAGCAGAACAGCACTACCCACAAAGTGAAGCAGGGTGATAGCAGTGTCCTACTTTGGGTTTGCTGTCCACCAGCTTGAACTGAAGATGTAGCTAATTCAGACTGAATTATTGTTTGTTTTTCGGCAGATTGAATTATGACCACTTCCAAACACCAGTCCCTTGTGGCTATGATCTGTCTGGTGTCTGCCACATAGCTGTGGATGGGGAGGTATCCCAACATTGCACACAATAATGGGCCACACCCTACAACCAAATGAACAAAAGGATGGATTCACAAGAACACAATCAACAGTCTGCTGTGGCCAAGCCAGAGGCCACATCTACATATGAAACACAATCTGAGTGTTGACCTGACAAGTGCTGTGCACAGGGGATGACCTTGCAATCAGACAGATTTGGAGTTGATTTTTAAGGGAGAGTCTGCAAACATGGCCATGTTGAGTTGTACCATGCTGAGAAACACCACCCCAAGAGGACTGACTGCTGTACTGAGAGCAGCAGGTGCTTTACCAAAGTATTGGTTTATGGGTGTGCGCCTTCTGCAAGCCAGCTCTTGTAATACTAACCTATATGATATGCCAACCTTACCTGATGTGTATGTTTCTCATTCAGAATGCACAGGTTACATGTCATACAAAATGGTAAAATTCTCATGGCAATATGCATGTGGTCTCATGTGATTTGTCACAAAATCCTTGCATGTTAAGAGGGGTGTGTACACTTACTATATCCACTGCCAGTTTGTGAAGCTGTATTAGGACATGCCCTTGTTTTCACATACATGTATTGCAGGTTATGACAACTGTAAATCACAGTATGACATTAAACATTGGGTCACCAATCCACTGGTAAAACCCGTAATGTGCAGACCAACATAGCAGGTATGTGCAGCAGACATGTCCCGGGATGCATAAGCTTGCACCAGGTGCAGGTGTAGTGTTGGTGTTCTAACACCAAATATGGCCGCCGAACGATCCAGGTACGAGCTGCTCCCATGTGCACTGCCCACGTACACTACACCCACACAACTCCCAGGCCCTGTATGCTAATTACCCCATGTGCAGCAGTGTAGCATGCAAATGAAGGTATGTAGTGATCCAGAAAGTGGTGCAGGAGTAGTGTAAGCATGCAGAAATGTATACCATAGAAAACGGTTTACATTTTTGCAAACATAAAATCGGAGCCATGACAGCCAACCAAACACATGCATTATATTGTTAATATATGCCCATAGCTAAATATATAGCCATTGGCATAAAAAAAATGTACAAAATATAAAATTAACATTTACCACTGGATTCACGAATCTTCTGTGTAAGACTAAATAAGTCTTACTCGGAGGCTGCAATTGAACGTTATGACATCAGAGTGCCATGAATATTTATGAGGGCACTCTGACTCAACTGCAAGTCTAACACGGACCGTGCAGGAAAGCAGGGGGCGTATCCGACTGCCAAGCAGTCTAAAGGTCCACGTCCCTGCAAGTGTCCGAAATGCCAAATGTCAACACAGAAGAGCGAGTCCGCTCAAATGTCCATGTACCCAACACCACACTCCCTGACATTGTGAACCCCCAGCACAGTTATAAAAAGTAAAACATTTAATTTTTTTTTTTCTAATTCCCAATATAGCTGCCCGTATGTGTGCCCATTGCTTAGCTGTAGTTAGCAATCCTGACATGGAAGAGCATAAGAAGGACTGTTTATGCAAATTACACCAAATAGCAATTGCATAATGGTAGAGCGTTCGCACAAAGAGGAGGCATTCCCGGTTCGAGTTCCAACACTCCCCTTCCTATTTATGTTCTAAATTAGTATATGAAATAATTTCTGACATATATGATTACAATTTTACTAAAAAACATTGAAATAGCCTATGTATCAGTGAACAAAATATATATTTATAAAGGATCCGGACATATAATTGCCCACAGTTAAGCAGCACTTTACCCAGCGCAATATAGTTGGCCGCAGTTAAGTAGCGCTGTACCCAGCGCAATATAGGTGCCCGTAGATAAGCAGCATTTTACCCAGTGCAATGTAGTTGCCCATAGCTAAATAGCGCTTTACCCAGCGCAATAGATTTGCATGGAGGTGCACATCGAGCCAACCAGCACACCATAGGGCAACGTGGAGCAACGTAGAGCAAAGTTGCCTAAACAGCCACACGCCCTAGCCTGTCTGGACAGTAGTAAAATAAAATGCAATGACAAGGTCTGAACCCAGGACTCCGTGCACCATAATCAAAGTACTGAACCACTAAGCCATAACAGCTTAAGATAAACAGCCACTGTTAACATACATATACGTATAAATGGTAGATTAACCATTACTAAGCAGGTCTGCAGTCAGCCGAGAATTTTCAAAAATGGCCAATCACAAAAAAGTGTGGGAAATGCTGCATATTTAAGCCTCATAGGCGGGAATACTCGCCATAACTGATTGTAGATCCCATCTGCAGTTAGAATGGCTGGTGCTGGAGTGGGTACATGCTTTTGAGCGCAACATTGGGGCATCGAGGAGTCAAAATACATGGTTTGGCTCCTTATCCACCATCATGAGTCAAGACTCCTGCAGGGCCAGTTCCAAGGGACGGAGTACAAAGCAAAGGCTTGGAACAGGTTAGCTCATGACCTCACCAGTGTCACAGGCATTCCTCGGACTGGTGAACAGGTCCGTCACCACCATGCAGACCTGAAGAGATGGAAGCAGGACCTACTGAACCAATGGATACAGGAGGCCCGTGGGATGCAAGATGCCCCACAACTGAGTAGGTAGCCATGGAATGCAGAATGTAAGGCATGCTAATTTATTCTATATAATGGATAGGTATGTCTCAATATCCCTTCATTTACTTCACAGCTGCAGGTGTCTGGGCTGCAAATCAGCAAAGCCTATGCAGCTAGGCTGCTAAGGCTGCGCCTCCAGGCAGGTTAGTAATTATTCTGCATGTATTGTTATATAAAATAGGTGAGAGAGCCTGAAAAAAAGTGTTGTAGCCCAATAATACAGCCATAAAATGCCCTGAATAATTCCTCTGCATGTACTGTTATATACATAAAGTCAGAGAGCCAGAAAAAGAGTGTAGTAACCCATTAAGAAAGGTAAAATATGTCCGGAATAATATCTCTGCATGTACTGTCATATAAAATAAGTGAGCAAGCCTAAAAAAGAGTGTTCTAACTTGTTAATAAAGGTACAATATGTCTTGAATATGTCTGCCATATGCACTGTAATATCAAATAAAGGAGAGAGCCTGTGGAAAAGTGTGTAATGTAATTAAGAAAGGAATAAAACTTGGAGTGTGTCTGTGTCACTTACTTTGAAATGTTGTACCCTTGCATTATACAAATAGTACTGTTTTAATAAGTGCTGGCAACCCACAGTTGGGTAGTCCCATCTAAAGTGGTTGATGGAAGTGCCAGTAGCTGTGAAGCATATATACAGTCCTCAACAGTCAGTTACTGGCTGGCATGCATAAGTAAATCTGGCACATGAGTAGCTCATTAATTTGTTCCCCAGAAATGTGAGTGTGCTACACGAAATGCAGGGTTCTGTACAAATTGAACTGAAAATGCCATGTGAACACATCCAGATATGTAGATAAAGAAATATAAATAAAATCAATAAATATATAGCAGTAACATCTGCATCTTGGACAGTTAGTATGTCAGATATAGGTCAGGTATATAATGAACTAGCCAAACCCATTACACAACCTAATGCATGTTGGCAAGTGTAATAATACATGTAGGGGATATACACCTGCAGTCAATAGGAATGTAGTGTAGACTAAAAGTACTTATAAGATGTTAATTGAGGTTTCTTTCTACACCCTACTGTATGTGCATAAACCATGCAATTCCACACCTCAGTGGGTATGCATAATCTCAAAACATTTGTTGGGACATATGTCCTATTGTTCTATAAATATCTGCATTTACTTTGATGCATGTGCCCTGTTGAAACACCACAATCATGGTGGCCTGTTGCTACCAATCATCCCTGCATGCTGTTGGAATGTCCACTGTCGTTCAATATATGCATGTGTTATGCTTGCTGTTCAACTGTTGGAACCTTGGTGTGCTGGGTTAATAGGAATATTACTGCATGCTGTTACAAATATTTTTGAATGTTGTTGTTTATGTTGTAATTAAACACACCTAATCACAGAACATATGGGAAGGCCGGTCCCAGTGGACCCACCTGTCCCTCCTCAGCTGGCAAGTGCATCTGGCACCAGCAGGTTCAGTGCCCAGCCTGGGCTCCCCTCCTCCATTGGTCCTGTGCTACCTTTGGGTGGAAGCGCTGCAGGGGATGGGGCTCGTCCCCCCAGTGCAAGCGTGGGTGAAGAAGGGCCACCTGTCACCCTTCGAAGTGTCCGGGTTGTGGTGCGCAGGGAGATCCAGCGTTCAGTTGCTGATCCCCTACACCAGCTCAAGGCAAGAGTGGCGTGTCTCACAGGTGAGCCTGCCCGTCCTATGCAGCCCCCAGCACAGCCACCCTTGGTGCTATGAAGGTGCAGTGGTGACTGCCCATGGGTTGGGATCACAGTTCCACTGTTACCATCTGTGGGCTCATGGGCTTGCGATTTCCAAACATCCATCCCCATCAATTGTGTTCACCCACACCATGTGTCATACACCGCCCCTGTATGCCTCTTGTTTGTCTTGCCTGTTTATCTCCCCAACCTACCTCCTCAAATATACCTACTTCCTCTGCCTCACTTTCCACTCTCACCTAAAAAAAAAAAAAAAGGGCAATCTGTACCCACAAAAAAATTACGCCCCATACATAGCTGCCCATTTCGCACACATGTCTGCTGGACATGTAAACTGATAATTCCAACTGGCAGTACAACATACTTTGTTGTCCTCACCCCTCTCTCAGGGGTGGAAGGTTTCAAATTTCACTCCAAAGGTATTGCACATGCACAGCTGTTGCTGGTAAAGAAATGGGCAGCTATGGACCTTCCCTACACCCGTCCTGCACATCCTGAGCTTGTTTCCCTACTGTCTTTCCCTCTTTGTGCCGCCTTTTTCACCACTTTCCTATCTCCTAAAATAAACAGCAGATGCAGGGTGGTATCCAACGAGACGGAGCCTGGATGATGAAAAATTCTTTACTAAATCCAATAATCAGAATGAAGTACAAATACACATAAAATCACAATTAAAAAATAAATAAAAGAAAAAGTTTAGCGCTTTCTTCAATACTCAGACTTCTTCAGAACAGTAAATTGCTGGCTGATAACTCCTTAAATACACACATAACCAATTAGTAACATGTTAACCCACATCATTTCCTTTCAATTAAGAAACTTCACAGGAAGTGCAAAGTGATAGTAAATTCCCCTCACTATTTGCATACACACAAAATGTCAACTAACCAAATGCACAATCAATAATACCACATATAAAAAATATTATGAGGCAAAAATACGAATGATGGTATGAATAATTCATAACATAAATAACTGTTTAAGTTTCAAAAGTGATGCTGTAGAAATTCTGCCATTGAGACCTGGAGAAGAGTTCATATTCAGTCTGATCTGCCACTTTAACTCAATGAACTCCAACTATTCCTCAACAGGTCCACCCCTTTGTCCCAAATCAACTTGTTCAAGAATGAAGAAACTAAAACTGTGATTACTTTGGTCACTAATATGCCTAAATAAAGCATTCTTCATATTTTTCTGCTTGATGTCATATAAATGTTGGTAGACTCTAAGTCTGAAAGCATTTTTTGTTTTCCCCACATAATAACCTTGGCAGTTTTTACATACCGCAATGTAAACAACCCCCTTAGTATAACAAAACATTCTCTTTTTATTAGTGATAGATCCAAAATTCTTAAGTTTAAATTTGTCCGTATCCATCATAAAAGGGCACTGAGGACATCTACCACATTTATACATGCCACCTCTAGTGAAATTAGGTTTACCTTTTTCAAGTAGTCCTTTGATTGATGTACTCTTTTTATAAACTATAGTGGGTCTATTGCCTATCTTATCCAAGACCCCAATATCATTGTCAAAAACCTTCCAGTATTTATGTATTATATATTTGATTTCTTCAAAATCTGCAGAATATGTAAGTGTTAATGCATGTGTAAAATTAATATTATTGTAACTCTCATTGTTGTGGTCATCCCTATTACCCAATAGGGCTCTAAAATGTCCACTGATCCTCTTATTTTTAACCTCCTGTATGATATTTGACAGAAAGGGTTCTGGGTAACCTCTTCTCTGAAACATATTGGACAGATTGTCACATTTCTTGGCAAAGTCTTGTAAATCAGACACCATCCTGGCCAATCTAACACATTGGCCCTTAACCAGGGCCTTCTTCTGGTGCAAAGGATGTGCACTAGTAAAATGTAATAATGTGTTAGAATAGGTTGGTTTCCTATATAATTGAGAAATAAAACAATTATTAACATAATCTTTCTTTATAGTGATATTCAAATAATGAATATAGTCTAACTCCTTGACCATAGTAAATCTCAAAAAAACTGGTAGTACTATTGATATACGAGAAGAACCTATTCAGGTCTTGTTCTGATTGATTCCAAAACAGGACAATATCATCAAGGTATCGACCATACAATACCCATGAAGTCCTGAATTTGTGCATTAACACTTACATATTCTGCAGATTTTGAAGAAATCAAATATATAATACATAAATACTGGAAGGTTTTTGACAATGACATTGGGGTCTTGGATAAGATAGGCAATAGACCCACTATAGTTTATAAAAAGATTACATCACTCAAAGGACTACTTGAAAAAGGTAAACCTAATTTCACTAGAGGTGGCACGTATAAATGTGGTAGATGTCCCCAGTGCCCTTTTATGATGGATACGGACAAATTTATACTTAAGAATTTTGGATCCATCACTAATAAAAAGAGAATGTTTTGTTATACTAAGGGGGTTGTTTACATTGCAGTATGTAAAAACTGCCAAGGTTATTATGTGGGGAAAACAAAACATGCTTTCAGACTTAGAGTCTACCAACATTTATATGACATCAAGCAGAAAAATATGAAGAATGCTTTATTTAGGCATATTAGTGACCAAAGTAATCACAGTTTTAGTTTCTTCATTCTTGAACAAGTTGATTTGGGACAAAGGGGTGGACCTGTTGAGGAATATTTGGAGTTCATTGAGTTAAAGTGGCAGATCAGACTGAATGCGTACTCCCCTCCAGGTCTCAATGACAGAATTTCTATAGCATCACTTTTGAAACTTAAACAGTTATTTATGTTATAAATTATTCATACCGTCATTAGTATTTCTGCCTCATAATATTTTTTATATGTGGTATTATTGATTTAGCATTTGGTTAGTTGACATTTTGTGTGTATGCAAATAGTGGGGGAATTTACTATCACTTTGCACTTCCTGTGAAGTTTCTTAATTGAATAGAAATGATGTGGGTTGACAGGTTACTAATTGGTTATGTGTGTATTTAAGGAGTTATCAGCCAGGAATTTACTGTTCTGAAGATGTCTGAGTATTGACGAAAGAACTAAACTTTTTCTTTTATTTATTTTTTATATTGTGATTTTACGTGTATTTGTACTTCGTTCTGATTATTAGATTTAGTAAAGAATTTTTCATCATCCAGGCTCTGTCTCGTTGGATGCCACCCTGCATCTGCTGTTTATTTTAGTTTTTGTTCTGCTTACTGAGTTTGTCCACTTTCTTATCTCCCCATTTTCTTTTCTTTCAAAGAAATTAACACGGGGGTTTGTGGGAGTAAGCACATTTAAGCAGTAGTAAGCTGGATTAAGCGAGTGTGCACATGTGTGCACTTAGCTAAGCATCGCTAAGCATCGCACAAACCCACGCAAACCCGCTTACAACTGCTTAAAAGTGCCTTAGTCACTCTATGTCAGGGCCCTTGTTCTGCTCAGCAGCAAAATAAAATACCTCTGTCAGTCTCGAACCCCAGACCATTGACACAATAGACTGCATGAATTCCCACTTAGCCACTGCAGATATACAATAACCTGGTACTCAGATAAATATATCATGCATTACAATGACAGAATGTAAAGGAAAAAGAGGAAGGCCATAACACAAAGCTTGTTCTGTGGATCTTTACCAGCAATTGTTGTGGAATGCATTACATGAGTGTGATATGAGAAGCAGCCATTCTAGCAGCAAATAATGTTACAGAGGCACTTTACAATCCCCACACAGTATCATAGCAGGACAAACAGTGGCAAATCTGATTATGGCAGAGGCCATACTACCTAACTGTGACTACTTTACAGGGTTGTCCCTGATTGTGAAACATATTTAAGCTGTATCCCTCTGAATCCCTTTGAAAATTACTGACGTCAGTCAGAAAGGTGGAGTATTACACAATGAATACTGACAATAATAACAGTAGACACCGCTTGTACTTCATAAAAGGAGTACGAATCCATATGCACTGCTTCACACAAGTCTACACTTACAGTCTTTATTATGTGTAAGGTGTACTGCACTTTTAACTACCTATCCCTGACTCCATGCAAAGATGTATCTGAGTGTTTCATAGGCCTGGCAGAGGCACAAACACACAGGCATAGCAGCTATCCTGCTGTTACACACACTGCAAACAGCTGTGGTAGGACTTCCACAAGCATACCCTTATGTAGGAGTACAACACAGAAATACCAAAGGATGTAGCCATGTACTGGTAGCAACTGACTGTAACAATGTCATTGTACTAGTGATGAAAACACCTGTGCGTTGCACAGACAAAGAATAACAGTGTAACATTTGACTACCATCTGGATAGGTTCACAGTTGGGAACTATGCAGACAGACCACCTGCCTTGATAAACTAACATGTACACACCAGTCCTTTAAGTCCAGTAAGATAACATTCACACAATAATACATAATGCTGTCTGTATGTCAGCAACCCCCCTACACTTTAAATACACTTGTGTGTTTAGGGTCTACCAAGGATGTAGGTTGGCATACACAGTACTGGAATTGTCCAGTTGTCCTGTGAACCCTGTGCTAATGTCAACAATAAAACCACAAACCCTGCAGAAGTGAGTATATTAATATTCACAGTATAACAGTTCACAAACAGTTCATGTGTCAAAAGAATACTTTTCAATAACTATGTTTGTATGGCAGTTAATTATATGAGTAGAAAAGAAACTACATAGTCACATAAATGTTGTGTAAGCATTTGTAGGGGTGAGTTAAACTCTACACTGATAACTCTGTACTGCAAGTGGCAACAGTCAAGTCTGAGTACAACATGTACATCACTGTCTATACCTCTAGCTTCAGATATAAGAAGTATACCAACCTTCTGACTTACACAACAGTGTCCACAGCAAACAAGCATGGGCCCCACTCTGGAAATCTGAAAGGGCTATGCATACATACCTTAGCAATTTATAGCATTGGGTTGCTGTGACAGTGAGTACTACAATTACCACACAGCAGGCTGTATGCATTTACCAAATTCTGGGCACCAACTGGTGCAGAGGGCATCACATGCACATTCACAGATACCTATAAAAGCAGACTGTACTTTCTATCCCCACATGCAATCATTACATTGCATGTGTCAGCAACTCTAGAACCCCAGGAGAGTAGTGACAAACTTTATTACTCAATAAAGAAATATTAATTAAGTAAATAATATATTTACTTATTTAAAACCTAAATATATTAATTAAGAAAAAAACTTAATTCATAACCAATAATAACAACTAAGTAAAAAACTTTACTAAATAAATAAAAAAAAATTGAAAAGCATACACAGATGGACCTGAAAGTGAGTAACAGGTATGTAACAGATTTCTAGTTCTAGTAAGTAGTAAATGTTTATGAATAGTACTGTACATACTCAGAAACATGCATATGTGGCAGCAGTAGGTATGTATGCAGTGATGCCATGCATAACTACTGCCATGGACAAATTAGTGTGTAGCTGTCTGCAGTGGGACATAACTGTGACATATGTATCTCAGCATTATATGTCGAACATCTGAACATGTTATCTATGGTCTGTATAGTACTGCATATAATGGCAGTTTGGGGGAGTAGTGCAAACACCTATATAAACTTGGATGTGACAGAGTAAGACATGCATGATAGTAACATCATTTGTAGCTTAGCATTGGCAACTGCTGTACCAGGCTAGTATAGTAATATTAGCATTTGCAGCTATATATACTCCCTGTACTACTACTGTATGCACACATGTGACAACTGTCCATGTTGTATCAAGGCAGGTCATCCGTGAGGTGTATGGACTTACAACAGTGTGGACCCTGTGTGTATGGCACACACATATGGAGAGATAGTTATGTGTCTGATAAATTAGCATCTGAACATGTGCATAGAGCAAGGGACATACTGCAACTGTTTGTGAAGGGTGAACATTTATATGTTGGTGCAGGTTGTTATGTGCATATTTATATGTAGGTTGTAGTGTGTGACAAACAAGACAGCATACAGTGCTGGCATATTACATGTGGTGTTTAAACGCCATGGGTATGATTTGTTAGGTTTTTAGTCTTCCAGATATGGGGTCCTGCTAAAGGTACATAGGCTGAGAATACCTTCCATGCATTCTGCACAAGACTGTGCAATATCATTACATAACTGCATCCCTCTCAACCTTTGCATAATTGATATTCCCACCATGAAAGGTGGACTGTATATGTGCCTATATGTATATCTATGTGTACACCAATGGATGTTCATATGCATGCTCAAGCTCAATGTTGTAAATGTATTGCCATCCCTCTTGTTAAAAACCCTGTACCCATGAACTACCACATAGGTAGTAGTCTACTCAACACCGAAAGTATGATAAGAGACTACGGGACACAACTGGACAGTAGTGTCCCTATTGATAATCACAGTGCCACACTAGTCATGTAAACTGAGTATGGTCCACATGTCATCAGAAAAGGTGTATCATCCATGGAAAAAGAGGTCAGTGTTCCACTGTACTCATCAGTCATAACACCCATCATAGAGTACATTGGCCCTGTTGGTATGTACCTCAGAAGACATCCATAATGACTGTAGATGCCAGACACATACCTCACAAAGAGTGTTACCAGACTCAAAGAGATGCCCTATGCAGACTGTCTTACAAAACCACAGCTACACTGTGTCGCATACCGCCTACCCAGAGGCAACCTCTGCCTAACATACAAAACTATGCCAAACCCACAAGTGTTGGACATGCTCCATATAAACAGATTAAACTCCATGCAAGCTACACACTGTACTGATCTAAACCCTGTAACGTCAAAAAGCAGAACATGCTGGAATGGTACATTATCATCTCAGACACATACCATACTCTGGAACTAACCACCTATCAATAGCAAATGAAGGTCCTCATTAGCAGTTGTCATAAATAATCATGATGAGTGGATGTGAGATAGGAAACACAACCCGAGAATCACCTCTGTGGCTTTGCATGGCAGGGGCACATGAACCTACATTACATAGGTGTTGAAGGGCAGGGTACCATAGGGCTAGGCTTCCATAGGTCCTACGGATAATAGACTATTAGCTACCTAGGTCCCGATACACACACGCATATACTTGTTGCATTACTTGCTATGTGAGGTTGACTGGGTGTGATGGTGAATGTGTAGGCGAATGTGTCAAAGTTGTGTATATGTGTGATAGCCTAGTGAGAAACTGTGTATATCATGGTATGTAGTGTTGTAGCTCTAATCCTAGCAAAAGATACGTATGCTATTGCTAGGCAGGAAAAGCAGTAAGGCATACGGTGTGACGTAGTCTCATGGTGTTGACCTGAGTGTGCCATTGTAGGCTTAAGCAGTACATGTATGCTTATTGATTGTTAACACTAGTGAATACAAATCCCATATGAACTGTAGTACTACTTGAAGCTGCAGGCCAAAACAGCACAGTATGGTTTATATCCAAATTGCTTGGAAACACTGTTTTGTTTGTTACCTGTAGTCCTCACACATTACATACCTCAGGCATGAGGTTTTGTAGGTGCTGACAAACAGTACTGTATGTTACACAGGTAAAACTAATTTGGGTTGCCATGCCTTTGTGTCTTGTAGGCATGTCTGATATGTGTGTGTGGGTATGCCTGTAACATGGCCTTGGTGGTATGTGTGTCACAGGATATATGTGCATATCTAGCAACATGTATAGTGTAGTACAGTAGTATGCCACCTATAGTGATGAATGTGCACATTTGTTACTGAGGGGTTTGCTATCAACAAGTAGCGTGGTGTACTGGTAGTACTTTAACTGTACTTTACATTCATTTCAATGGATAACAAATGTCTGCATGCATTAGCTTCATATACACCCCCTGTGGCTAGGTGGTGCATTGTGTCACATACAGTGTGCCATGTACTGTTGTATAGTCTTACATACTGGTTTCACTTTGTTACTTTGCAGAACATGGTTTGGTATATAGTATGTGCCAGGCACTGTCAGGCAGTTGTGGGCTGAGCAGTCCTATGTGGTATTAAAGGTGTGTATCTGCTGACAGCCAATAGGTTGCTATATATGGCATTTCATTGATGTCTGTACTTTAGCATAAGTGTGCCACATGACTTGCTCACAATTACTGTTTTATTGTCTTCCAGGAATATGTCTCACAATAGGAAACCTGCCTATTCCCCTGAGGAGGAGGAGGCCATCTTTGATGCCCTGATACGTCATTACAACCTGCTGTTCTCCAGATCCAGCCAGGACCAGTATGGATGCACTGCACTGTGGCAGGATGCTGTCCGTTGGGTGAATGATGTAGGCATGCATAACCGGACTTATGAGCAGGTACGCCATCACTGCAGTGATTTAATCAGACATGTCTGGCAGCATGCCTCCAATGTCCACAGACAACAGCTTGCCACAGGTGGTGGTGCATCAACACATCCCCCCTCACTAGAGTGGAGGAGCTGCTCCTCAGCGTGGTGGCTCCTGGCCAACCAGAACAACAGACATGTGTCATCATGGAGGCCGGAGTCACCCAGCATGTAGATACAGAGCGTGCAGGTAACATGGCATATCTGTAGACTACTGTTAGATCAATTGTTAGAACATGCATTTATCAGATGTGTACTGTGTATTCAGAAGATGTGGAGCCTGGTGTCACGCAATACTGATAATTTGGAACATAATTTGTATGCCTGTGACTGTCACCTCTTGTACTGCTGTGAAATTGCAAACACACAGTAGCAATGCCATAGTTGTTGACACGGACAAACTGTCTCATATCCTTGTAGGTCCCTCTGGTGTGATAGCAAGACAGCACACACATGCTGGTGAGTGTTCTACATTTAATATAGCATATAACATGTGCATGTCATAGGAGACTTGTAGGCTATATACACATGTAAAACACCTACACATAATGCATGCTCTGCATGTTCTCTGTGGGACTAGGCACATCCCAGTAACATGAGTATCCACCTCAAACACATGCAATACACAGAGCATCACAACCAATTGTGGTACACTGTAGTGGACATTGTATAGGCAGAGTCAATACACATGCACACAACATACACCACTTTGTCATATGCAGTAAGTGTTAATATGATACACATGGCGTATGTAGACACCTGCTGTAAGGTCATACTCCAGTATCCCAAATGTCATCAACACAGCACACATACTATACCTGAGCGGTAGAGGCCTATCATGGGGTGGAGAGACACACATCAAAACACAACACATTCATGTTAGGCAATGCTCCCTATTGAACACCTTACATACCCATGTAACAACTGGCTGTGAAATGGTTAATGTAGCCAAAGTGGTGCAGGTCAGATACAGTAAGATAGTTGCTAGTGTGACATACATTAGTGGCCTTGAGTGACCACATGATGCTGCCTAATGATGGCTCATGGTACTACACTACATCCAGTTACAGTAACTACACATAGCATTCATTGCTATACACCTGACAGTTGTGTGCATCTGGCCATGGCATGTATACCTATGAGTGATGGTGTACAGGACATTGGAAAGTGTTTCAGACTTGCACAGCAATGTTGTGTCCATGTACACATTGTGTTCTAAGGTGAGACCAATCATTGAACAACACACATGCATCAACGACATGTATACTGCTATCAACAAGGACTCTCCACACTCACACTGCATGCTGTTAGCAACACACATCCTGCATGCTGACACATGTGATAGGACTCTTTGGCTTGTGATACTGTACTGCACCATCAACCACTAATGATTATGTTCCGCATTGCTGTTGGTGTGTGTGTGTGTGTGTGTGTGTGTGTGTGTGTGTGTGTGTGTGTGTGTGTGTGTGTGTCAACATGACTGAGTAGTGTATGTGTGCATGTGTGCATGTGAGCATGTGTTCATGTGTTCATGTGTGCATGTGTGCATGTGTTCATGTGTTCATGTGTTCATGTGTGCATGTGTTCATGTGTTCATGTGTGCATGTGAGCATGTGTTTATGTGTGCTTATGTGCATGTGTGCATGTGTACATGTGTTCATGTATGCTAACATCCTGTACAGATTGTGAAGTGTGTTTCCTGTCTTCCTCTCACAGGTGCTGAGGTATTGTTGGATGAGTGCAGCAGGGAACCTGAGGTCACTGCCACAAATAGTGGACATGATGACACATGTGTAGTGGCACAGGCAGGTTTGTCAGGGTCTGTCGTTGGTCTGCCAATCGACAGTACACAGCTGTCCACCCCATCTATGCGCCCATTCATACTGCTGATACATCCCTCAACACCAATGGCCTTAGCGAAGGAACAGCATACAGACCAGGATTGTGTGGCATCTATGGCACATGCAACCCCACACAGCAGCCATACCCAGACACCTGGAATGGTACCACATAGGCCTATGTCCAGGGGCTCTATTGGGAGCACTGCTGGTCATAATGCCCCTGGCAGACGTGCCCCCACAGGTCTCACAACCTCAGCTATGTTCCGGTCTGTAATGCAGGCACAGGCACGTATGGAACGGTGCACCAGGCAGGGACTAAGGGCGCAGAGGGCTCACAACACCGCTATCAATGACAGTATCCGTGACCTTTCCGGTGCCATCCGTAATTACACTGAGGTCATTGATAGATTTTGGGGGGAGACACTAGATGTCCTCCACAATGTAATGTCCATGTGCCAGGACAGTGCAGGACAGCTGAGACATCGATGTGGATGTATGCCAGCAACATCATCAGCTGGCACTCATCGCGGATGACACAGAAGTCTCAGCCGCTCCCGTAGTGGCAGTACCAACCCCAGCAATGTTGGGGCTGGGCTGTCAATAGACCGTCCCAGACGACCATGTGCATGTGGTTCTAGTCAGTCCCAGCAGGGACATGGTTCCAGTCAACATCCCTCTGCCTCTGAAGATAGTACCCAGTCTGGCTTAGTACCCAAAACTGTCTGTGGCACCTCTGGCAGGCGCAGGTACTGTGTTCATGGCCGGAGACAGTGATCTGTACAGCCTGGCCGGTACAGTCCGTGGCTGTCCCACAACCTCCCGTATGTGGCAGCCACAAGGTGGAACTGTGTGCATGCAGACACACACATATAAACCAAACACCTAGGGCTAACACATACACACACACATTACACCAACATTGACTCATACTGTACTGTACTGTTGTCCCTCACACACACACACACACACACACACACACACACACACACACACACATACATGTCGATTGGATGGGTCATTGTCAGGCTCTGGCAAACCATTAACGCACCCTGTACATATGTGAAACTGTGCCACCTCCTGTCATCTGTGACAATGATGCAGGAACAGGCTTACATGGTGCTGATGCACAGGGTGACCTAATAGCAATGTATCAATGTTAGCATGTTGTCAACAGCAAAGTGTGCTGATATCCTTGTAGGTATCTGAGCAAGCATGATGCATTGAAGCTATGATTATGAATGTAGTATTGTTTACACCAGTGTTAATTCCAAGACTGTATTGTCCGCCCATGTGCCACTTGGCTGATGTGTGCGGTACTGGCAGCATGTGTTTGTGAGTGGATGGTACGTGTGTGATGTGTGCAGTACAGATTTGCAGGTGTACATTTGTGAACATGGTGGAGGTGCACCGTCTGCATGTATGTGCATAGTGGACACATGGGAAGGGTGACATGCCCTGTATTACACAGTGTTAACACTTCATATTTCCTATTGGTGGCCAGTATGCATTTTACTACACATATGTTACGACTTGGGTACACATGTGTGTATGACATGGTTTGACACTATGCTGTGGGTGATACTGTTTATATCGGTCATTGTTTTGCATTCTGGGAGTATACATAACCTCAACAGCCTGATTTTACCCAATCGTTAGATGATGTCTTGACAACTGACACACAGATGTAGGATACACAGTAGCAGTTGAGTCCTTCCGGTACTATACTATACCAGTAACCAGTGGTATTGCCTCCTACCCATTCCTGGGACGACTCCTGTATGGCATGTAGCCATCCCAGGTACAAGCAAACACACTAAGGATATGTCCGTCCAGATCTGGTAATGCATACAGTGGCCTACAATGCATTTTCCGGATGAGACACTTATCCTCCACAAGGGTATCATACAGACAGATACCTGTTGACCAACCCATGCTGTAAAGCTATAAGCCAACTACAGCATAGTCATCCACATTTACTATACATAGTATCCTGATAGTACCACGTTGTTAGTAGCCCACAACATGTAGCAGGGGTACCGATGTGTACATACAGCCACATGTTATGTCATCTGCCTTTGGCATTCACATTTTCAAAGGTATGCTGATATCCCTCAGTGCATCACATAAGCATGAAGGGGTCTGTATGTATATCCATGGAGGTGTTGTACACCTGTAATAAATGGCCATTATTGACAGACTGTGTTGTGTTTGAACATGTCTGACATATACCCCAGGCATGAACCCTCACTCACACTATTCTATAGAAACTGTCATGGGTGTGTGTGACACAGATGACCTAGGCCACAGATCACTACAGTGGCTGGCCTTGCCACATACATACATATGTGACCTAAGGTCTGAGAAGCAGCAGCACAGACTGTCAATGGTAACAGATGTATTCGTGTAGAAAGCAGGCTTCACACCTATGAACTAATTGAGGTCACATGTACATATATGTATTTGCCACACAGATGACAGTTGAGGTCACATGTACATATATGTATTTGCCACACAGATACCTGAAGTGTGCAATGCACATACTGTTGTTTTACTGATATGTCATACAGTTGTAAAACCAAAATCCACAACACATTGACCAATAGTGTCTCACACACACACACACTCAGCAATTGCAGGATTCAAACCCTTACTTAACTACGTTATGATATTAGAGAGATCCACATTAACACGACGCACTATATGCTTTACTGGAAATTTTAATTTCCACTGCTGTATTTCTGGGATACTGACATTATCAGACTTGCCAAAGAGGAGATTACTTCTTTGAATGTGTTTTCCCAGTTCCCAAAAAGGGCACTCCTCTCAAAGGAAATTACACAACCCCCCCCCCCCACACACACTCAATAAATGCAGGATTCAAACCCCTACCTAATTATATTACGTTTTTAGAGTGGTACGCATTAACACACCATGTTATATGCTTTACTGGGTGATTTAATGTCCACTGCTGTATGTGTGGGATACTGACATCATTAGACTTGCCAAAGAGGAATTTACCTCTATTAATGTGTATTCCCAGTCTCCAAAAAGCCCACTCCTTTCAAAAGGCACACGCACTGAGCGATTGCAGGATTCAAACTCCTACCTAACTATGTTATGATACTACAGAGATACACATTAACATGACACGCTATATGCTTTACTGGGAGCTTTTACCTCCACTGCTGTATTTGTGGGATAGTGACATCATCAGACTTGCAAAAAGAAGAATCTACCTCTTTTAATGTGTTTTCCTAGTCTCCAAAAAGGCCACTCCTCTCATGGAAAATCACACACACACACATACACAATGAACAATTACAGGATTCAAACACCTACCTAACTATGTTATGATACTACAGAGATACACATTAACATGACATGCTATATGCTTTACTGGGAGTTTTCATCTTCACTGCTGTATTTGTGGGATACTGACATCATCAGACTTGCCAAAATCTTTTAATGTGTTTTCTTAGTCTCCAAAAAGGGCATGCCTCTCATGGAAAATCACACACCCCCCACTGGGCAATTGCAGGATTCAAACCTCTACCTACCTATGTTATGATACTACAGAGGTACCCATTAACACAACATGCTATATGCTTTACTTGGAGTTTTCATCTTCACTGCTGTATTTGTGGGATACTGACATCATCAGACTTGCCAAAGAAGAATTTACTTCTTTCAATGTGTTTTCCTAGTCTCCAGGAAGGGTACCCCACTCACGGGAAATCACACACACAGTAAACAATTGCAGGATTCTAACCCCTACCTAATTATGTTATGATACTACAGAGATACGCATTAACATGACACGCTATATGCTTTACTGGGAATTTTTATCTCCACTGCTGTATTTGTGGGATAGTGACATCATCAAACTTGCCAAAGAAGAAGCTACCTCTTTTAATGTGTTTTCCTAGTCTCCAAAAAGGGAACTCTTCTTATGGGAAATAACACACAAAGCAATTGCAGAATTCAAACCTCTACTTAACTATGTTATGATACTATAGAGATACGCATTAACACAACAAGCTATATGCTTTACTGGGTGTTTTCGTTTCTCCTGCTATATTTGTAGGATGCTGACATCATCAGACTGGACATGGTAATGTGTGTGCACTTTGTTTTATGCAATCCCAGGAATGAACCATGTGGGTCAGCAGGTGTTAACAGCTTGAACAGGACTCCACAATTCTTAGCTTGTGTGATCTCTCTGTGGACAAATTGCCATTCCTTCATATGATAATACATATTTATGCACAGGTTGTTGATTTTTTGGATACAACATGTGTCTGTGATGTTGATAAAGGGCTATTCAGAGTCTATGTGGGACATGTGTAGCTCCCTTCAGTGATGTGTGTCCTGGGTGGCTGCCTTGCAAACAGTCTAGCAGGTTTGGGAAGCATGATCTGCCCATGATTATACCACAGTTGGTAGGGCTGTGTGTTTGTCGGCTTCCAGTAACTCTGTTTATGACTTCAGTCATGATGGACTCAATGGCCTTGCAGATCAGATGTCATAGGCTTATAGGACTATAGTTCCCATGGTCTGTTGTGCACCAACACTTGTGGGTTGTGCCATATGTTGCTGTAACACATTCAACAGCTTCACATCCTGTAGAGAGGGTGAGGCTCAACAGACTGTTCAGGTGCAGGGTCTGTTTGTTCTGTAGTTCACTTATGACACATATAGGGAAACAATGTAATCCAATTGATGCCATGTTTTCAGCTTTGGAAGGAGCTGTTTACCCATTCTACATATGATATCTCCTGGTATGATGATAGGGACATTTGTCAGTGGGAGGTGGGTATGTATGTATGGGCCTGTCTGACAGGATGTCGGCATTGTCACTCAGGTACAGTTGGCCCTGACTCAGGACATATATGAGTGTACATTGCTGTGTATGACATAGCTGAAGGAAGTGTCATGGTTCTGTCTGGACTCCTTTGCAGATAATCTTTCCAAAACACCAACAAATCTGAGCACTAAACCCCTGTTATACTCTTTTACACACTTAACACCCTACTGATCCCTTTTGATCAGTCAACAGAGAGTATGTCATCATAATATCCTGGCATGTCCAAATGCTGGTTTCGTGTGTACTGTCCAGTCCAGTTGGTGAATATGGGACTTTTGAGGCAATGTTACAACTGCCTTATGTACACAGACAACCCTCACCTCCTCCCAACAAACTCAGATATATGTGAGAGATGCAACTATATAGACAAACAGGAGGCTGAGCTCTCTCGACCCATGACCGGCACAGTCTATCACGTGGTGAAGGTAACCACACACACCACAAATCCAGTCTCATATAGACCTATAGCGACAGCAAACAAAATACATGACCACACAAATACATACTCGGAGGCTCTAAATAATATCTGCCTAAGCAGCAGACATCTCCTAAGCAGACACCCAAACAACTGCTACCCCACAACAATACCCACATATCACATGGTTCACAAAGTCAGTGTGCCACACATTCACTGCCCTTAGGGCTAGACAACACACCTACTACACTTGTAATAGGTGACACTATTGTCAGACACACTCACATCACACTCACCAGGCTGAACAAGGAGAAGGACACTTTGAGCTGTCTGTCGGGTGGCAAGTTCCGCCACATTACACATGCACTCAGGTCACTCCAAAGCAAATACAAATATGGCTCCATCATTGTCCATGCTGGTGTGAATGACCTCAGATGTTCCTCCCTGGACTACATGACAAGAGACATAGAGGAGCTCTCTGATCATGTAACCCAGGCCAGTATGACCCTGACCTTGTGTAGCATCTTACTCTCACCAAGAATGATGACACAGTATACAGACAAGCTGATCAATTGTAACAGTTGGCTAACATATTGGTGTCATTCAAAGGGGATCCAGTGTCTGTCAGCCTGGGATGACATGCTCGACATGCCACGTAGCTTCACTTTGGAAAGCTTGCACCTGTCACCCCTGGACTTTTGAATACTGGCTAAGGCTGTTGCCACCCCCACAGTGCCTTTTATGGGCAAGGCTCAAAAGAGAAACCCACCTCCATAGACAATACAAGGTAAAAGACACTATGGGTAATGCTGCTCAACACCTGATGTCTAGACCTCAGAATGCATGCACTCAAGACACTCCTCAGTATGGGGAATGTTGATATCTGTGCAGTAACAGACATCTGGTTCAGGCTCCCAAAAGCACACCAGCACTACCAGGTTATACTTCATACCATGCTTTTCGGCCACAAGACTTGAACCGACCAACAAATTTAGGGGGAGTATCCGTATACATCACAGATACACACACCTCCAGGTTAGTATCACTGCATGAAGCATCAGAGACCATACATGTGCAACTAACAGTGGAAAAAACACTTCCTTTCAGTTTGTAGCCTGCTAAAGACCACCCTCTCAAACTCAGGAACCCCACTCAGCTTTCCTGGGAACACTGGATAATATGATGGTCTCTACAGACACCATTATATGGGGTGACTTCAACTACCAAAACATTGACTGGGAATACTACTCAAGCCCCAACACCCTTGCCCAATGGTTGCTAGGATTTCTAAACCCAAATGATATGTCACAACTGGTCACCACACCCACAAGAGAGGAAAACATATTGGACCAGATCATCACCAACATGAGGACTCCATGTTCCACACCAGAGGTATGCCCCTCAATGATAAGGTCAGACCATGCATTTATCTCAATGGACATAGATATCCCGTCCCCACCCCCATCCTAGGTTCTCTCAGTGAAGAACTTACCAAAAGCAAATGTCACACTTCTCAAAAACAAGGTGGTATCCTTCAAAGACCCTGGGACAGAGGTGAATACGGCTCAGACTGCTGATTCCTTTACAAACACATTCTATTGACACCTACTGAAATGCATGGATCGTGCTATCCCAAATAAAAAACAAGACTCACTTCTCCAAAGGCAGGAAACCTGTCTGGTGGACCCTGGCCATAAATAAGCTGTACAACAGAAGGAGGGGGCTACTACATGATAGAGCACAATCCCAAAAATGGAAGGCATCTCTGATCAGTACTAGCAAGAAGCTACGTTCACTCATGAATTCATCTAAGACCCGCTTCAAAAGGTAAATTGCACCAGACACTAAGGACAATCACAAGGCCTTCTTTAGTTATGTCATGAACCTGGGTGCAAACTCCCAGATATGCTGTGAGTTACTGCAAAATGACAATACATACACTGAACCCACAGACATTGCCAACATCCTGGCAAACAGGTTCAGTGCAAATGTTACCCCCCATCCCCCCTGATGAGCAGATGTCCATCCCAACAGAGTGTAGCCTCCCTGACATCACAGATGATCAGGTGAGTGCTGCCCTCTCCAAAGCAGACAACACAGCATCAATGGGACTGGATGGTGTCCCGGCCTGCACCTTACAAAAGCTTCATGATGAACATAACCCTCACATGAAGTCACTGTTCAGTATCAGACTTACTACAGGATATGTACCCAAGGAATGGCATACAGCAACAGTGGTCCCGCTCCACAAAGGTGGTGCCACAACAGACCCCAGACACTATCATCCTATAAGCCTATCTAGCCTGGTCTGCAAAGCTATGGAGCGTATCATCATGGAACTCATACACAGAGACATTGGGAACCTACATACACTGGATCCTACACAATTTGGCTTTGTTGTGGGCAGATCTTGCCTCTTGAACATGGTCGACTTCTTTAAGCAGTTACCAGGTCCATAGACATAGGGAAGGTAGTCCACACAGCCTACCTGGACCTCACAAAAGCCTTCAAAACAATACCCCACTCGGGCATCATACATAAGCTCACCAGCTTAGATATCGACACATATGTCACAAGATGGATTGCTAACTGGATCAGGGATAGCACCCACATGGTAAGTATTGCTGGTGCCATGTCTGACTCTACACCAGTTACATGTGGTGTCCCACAAGGGTCAGTCCTGGGACCTCTCTTGTTCAGTATATCTTTCTCTGATGTACAGGCTAACACAGGAGGAATATGGCTGACCATGTTTGCATATGACTGCAAACTGGGTGCCATATTGACTCTCCAGCTGGAACAAGCATCCTCCAAAAGGATCTCACAGAGATGGATAACTGGTGCCAGAGCCATGGACTACAGCTAACTGCCATTAAATGCATTGTCATCCCCTTTGGGAATAACAAAGTGCCCACACATTACCACATAGGTGTTAATACATTAAGTACGGTAAAAGTTGTTAGGGATTTGGGGGCAAGAGTAGTTAGTAATCTTGCCTTTGACAATCACATTGCCAAAGTGGTTAGACAGTCCTTTTATATAGCCCACCTTATCCCAAAAGGTTTCACATCTAGATCAAGAAAAGTCATTCTGCCCCTATACTCATCAGGCCCATGATTGGATACAATGCCCCATTTGGGATGTACCTTACTTGACACCTGCAACAACTGCAATGGCCACAAAAGTACCTCATCAAGTGGATCTGGGTACTCACACAGATGCCCTGTGCAGTTTGGCTAAAGGAACTCCAGCTCTACTCAGTCCCTTACCGCCTACTCGGATGCAATCTGTGCCTGTTGTTTACAGCCATGTCCAACACAGTATTAATGGGCATGCTCCACTTCAGGATATCTGGATCCCTTAGAGCTACATGCTCCAGAGACTTACACCTCAGCACAGATATTAATAGGACATGCTGGAGGGACACATTCATATCCCAGAGGCTCCCCTCACTCTGGAATGGGATCCCAGTCACGCATAGGCAGAGCCCCCCACTGACCCCCTACAGGAGACATCTTGACGAGTGGATGGGTGATCTTATGTTTACCCCTGTGATCTCTTCTGGGTCCCTGCTAGACAGAGGCACAATAAACTAAACGTAAAATGCCTATCTTGTGTGACCTACTATTCACAGACACAGTCTACTAATCTAACAGGGCTGCAAAAGCCAAACACACTCTGGCTAGGCTTATAAATGCCTTAGGGCAGATAGCTTAGTATCAACCTATGCACCTATGGTAATGTTCGGGATGCACATTGTTTATTGATGATACTGATTGCAGGTTTTTTATCTTCTTTGCTTTCCTACTTTCTATGAACAACCTAAGTATCTGCAGATCATATTTTATTATGACAGGGTTCCAATATATTATATATGTATTTGTTGTCATATAACTGTGTGCACAAGGCGGAATGGTGAATAGTGAGAGGTTCCTGGGTTAACACATGCAACTGCCAGATATGTGTGGCCCACTGCTGTACTCAGACATGGCCTATGTGTGTGAGCATGCCCAGTATGTCCTTTCAGTATGTTGCTGTCTGATGTCCACTACATTTGTTGATGTCTGTGAACATGACCAATATTAACATTTATACTATATGTATGTTGAAAATCAGGTTCTATTCTTACTGCAGGGCTCACCTTTGTGTCATAACTCGACAGGGATTATGCTGTGCCTGCAGGGTTTCCATGAGATACTTTGCATAAACTTATCAACATTTCTTCATACAGGCTGCCCAGCGCAATACTGTCATGGTTTAGTGGTTCAGTACTATGACTATAGTGCACAGTATCCTGGGTTTGAGGCCTGTCACTGCTTTATATTTTCATACTGAGCAGATCAGACTGCTTAAGGGCCAGTAGAGCAAATATGAGCATGCTGGCTTTTGTTCAGCTATGCCCAACGTAGACCAAGCTTGTCCAACATTGCTCAACGTTAACCAACATTGCTGAACATTGCCCAATATTGCTCAACATTGACCACAGTTGTGCTAATGTTAGTGTGTGCAATTGCTTTACATACATTAAATGGTGGTGAAAGCTGTTTAGCACTGCTTTATATTGCTTAGCACATGGCAATCATGCTTCAGGTGGTGCTGCAGGGCTGCCTATGTCGGATGCACATACTGCACTCCCTATACATGTTTGGAAACAGGTAGTGTCAAGTTAGGCATCCCTTTTACTATATGTGCGAATCAGAGAGAGGTATCATTTCCAGGGTTCCTACTAAGCCAGTGTATGTGCTATGCATTGCCTCTTTGCCAAGGCCAAAGCATACTGGGCATGCCTCCTTTTGCTTACTGGGGCAAGCTCAGGTTGTTCCTCCTCTGAGTCACGCTCTGCCTGTGATGGCCTTGGCAATGGTGGGGGGGCTGTTTGGCCAGGGCCTTTGCTGCTCCCGCTGCAGCTGTTTTTGCAGGATCATATTATGTAGCATAGCACATAACATGACAATTTGGGTACATGTAGTTGGTGAGTACTGCAAGGCTCCACCAGATGTGTCCAGGCACCGGAACTTTGACTTGAGCAGGCCAAACACATGCTCAATTACATTTTGTGTTTGTGCGTGTGCCTCATTATGGCGTTCCTGTTCAAGTGTGTGTGTGTTTCTGATGGGTGTCATCAGCCACGGCTCCAGTGCATAGTCAGCATACCCCACTAAGTGACCATGAGGGATGTCCCCATTGGCAAATGTCTGGTACAGCTGTGTCAGATGCCAGATATGGGAATCATGGTAGCTTCCAGGGCAGTCAGCACACACATTCAGTATTATGCCCTCGGCATTACACACAACCTTGCAGTTGATGGAGGGGAAGCCCTTGCGGTTGAAGTAGACCCTACCCCACTCACCGACTGGTGCTTTGATGCATATGAGCATGCAGTCTATTGCACCCACTGCCTCAGGGTATTCCACTATTTGCTGGAAGAGACGCATATGGCTGGCCAATACCTCACGGGACTTGGGGAAATATACATGATCATCGACATGTGCTGACATGGCATCCAGGAACTGGTGCAGTACCCTGGATGCTGATGCCTGTGATATCCCCATCATATCACCAGTTGGTCTCTGGAAGGTACCTGTTGCTAATATTCTTAGGCCAACACATACCTTGGTTTCCACTGGGATGGGTTCCCCTCTGTTGGTTCTGCGTGTGAGGCGTGGCCTGCACAGCTCATCAATTTGCTGCAAAAGGTCTCTGCCCACTCTATAGCGCTCCACTATCTCCAGCTCATGTAGCCCCTGATAGGTTACCCTGGGCCTGTACACTCTTTTCCGTCTCCTCACTGTGGGTTGTCCAGCAGCATTCGCATTGTCACCACCCTCAGCATGTTGCATATGTCGCCTTATAACAGCAATGGCAGCCCCTAACATTTCTTTGTCTCAGTAAAGCTTTTTTCAGTTTTCACTTCTATTAGCTTACTGCAGTGTCTCTTGAGAGAAACATAGTGGAATGTTGTTTGCAGAGATTTAAGTTCTGGGCTGGCTGGGCTTGTGTACCGCCTGTGTAATTGCCTGATTCTGATTGTTTTCACCTGCTAGCTCTGCTAGTACTCCCTGGTTAACTTCCTACTATTTATTGTGCTTCCTTTTTCCTTTCTGTTTCCTCAGGGGGGCAGTGCCATGCACACAAGCGCAAACACGTGCACACCAGCTCACATGTGTGCACACATGCTTGCACGCACTAAAACTTGCTTACTCTTACTAAAATGCATGCACACTGGGGCAAACGCACATACACAATTTAAACAGCCTTAGACATGCTTACTTTGGCTTAAATGCACGCACACTGTCTTACTCAGATGTACTGGCATGCACCCGCATGCATACATGTTGCAGGCACTTCAACAAGAAACTTTAGTGTTATCCACAGCATACACCTTCAATTTCTTGCCTTTAGCTAGGCTACCTGTTGACACACCTCTTCAAGTGATGTGTAACTGACAGCAGACGCATGCCACTCTGCTCCAATGAGCTTCACTTCTTTCATACATACCACCCTCGTGATGTCACCTATCTTCTACTCTGTTACTCCCCTTATCCTACTCCTACACTCCACTGACTGTGCTTATTTGCTATGTAAATTTGGGATTCACTGTCCTAACCCTCATTTGCATAGGATTGCCTGCTAATGCTTGGTTACATCTCTTACACTGAGCTTCCCCCCTTAGCAACCTCTACTCGGTAGCCATTTTGTCTTCAGCCTGCCATTCCCTTGCATTGTAAATTAAGAATTACAATAACATTCACATTTGTGGAGTTTAATTATTGGTTTTCAGCTTTCTAGAGTGCAGCGCATTTGCGCGGTGCTGCGCTATGCTTAAACACCGGAGATCGAGATAAAAAAAAAAATATTTTATTTTTATTTTACATCGTTGAACATTGCCAATGGCCGTATTTTTGGCCATTGGCATGCTTTCTCAACTGGATGCATCCTTTTTTTGGAGCTGTTACGGCTGCGTTTTGCTATGTGCAGAACCATACTCAGTTGTCAACAGAGTACATTTCTGTAAATAACACTTCTCTTACTCAGACAGGTTTGGGTTTCCTGGATCGCAAATTTACCTCATTTGCATAGCTTTCACCTCTCACCTATCCAAGCCCTGTCCATGTAAGACTCATTTTAGGAGCTCTGTTGCATGCCCCTACCGGCTGTTCCTGGATCGCTCGGTGGACATGTTGGCTGCATGGAGTCTTACTCTACTCTTAGACTCCGTGCAAGCCTTTGTGAATCCTGCCCTTAATATATATAGTTGCACTATAGTGACGTGGAAGCGCAGGGCAGTGGTGCACAAAGGGGATCGCAAGGAAAATATAAAAATATGGAATAAAACTGCAATGTAACACATATCACGATTTCCCCATAATAGTCAATAGCAGGCATGTTACACCATACTATGGCTCAAGGGTTGCTAAGGGGCTGTAAGAGTGTGATGCGCGGTAGGTACAAATTAGTAGGCAATGCCATGCAAATGAGAGGAGTAATAGTGAATCAAAGATTCCCCACTGGTGTAAGGATGCACCTCACAGTGTAGAGTTATAACACTGAGGTGTGCCCTTGAGATAAAGATGACATCAAGAGAGGAGTGTGTCGCCATTGCTGCAAGCACATTGGAGCATTGCTAAACCAGTTTGCCCCTAGCTAGGCAAAGCTGCAGGATAGGGGTGTGTTGCTTAGCTGAGAGTACACAAGGTAACCAAGTATGCATGTGAACGGAGATGAAAACACTTGTAAACCCAGTAAACGGGTTTGTGCCACGCACATTGCAGCTGAAACAGGAAGGATATAGGAAAGAAATAAGAAAATGCTGCAGCAAGGAAATTGAAGTACAAATGACTACCTAGGAGCCTACAGTGGGCCATTGACAACAGCTAACAAGGCTGCAAGCAGCTACCTGCAGAACAGGAAAGGGGAAGGGCTGTACTGTAAAGAAAACAGTAAAGTGTCAAAGCAGAACAAAGCCGATTAGGTTCATAGGTTCATAAGTAGGTACTAGGCTATTGGCCCTAGGGCCTATACAAACCTAGCCAAAAAGGTACCCTGGCTTTCACCACCCAAGAAAATTATTTTCCTGTGCCCCTGTCAAGCAAAACCACAGAAGTGATCCCCGGGGTGAATTTCCTATTACCCACCAATCATCAAGATTTTTCTTGAAGAGTGCTAATGAGGAGCTCTGTTTGACATAGATAGGTAGTCTGTTCCAGAGTATGGGAAGTCTCTGGAACAGGAATCTATCCCTCCAGCATGTTCTGTTTATTGTGGTAACAAGGTTTAGGTCCCTAGACTGTGTAGCTTGAAGGGATTGGGATTTCTTTAAGTGGAGCATGTCCAACAGCTCTGGGTTTGACATAGCTTTGTATGTTAGGCAGAGATTGCATCTGAGTAGGCGATATGCGACGGAGTAAAGCTGGAGTTTTTTGAGACAGTCTGCATAAGGCATCTGTTTGAGGCCAGTAATCCTCTTTATGAGGTATTTTTGTGATCTTTCCAGTTGTTGTAGATGTCATGTGAGGTACATACCAAAAGGGGCATTGTACTCTATAATGGGTCTAATGAGTGATGAGTAGAGGGGAACAATGACCTCTTTTTTTCTGGATGAGAAACCTTTTGTGATGAGGTGTGCCACGTAGAAGGATTTCCTGACCACTTTGACAATGTGATTATCAAAGGAGATACTACTGTCCACCTGTGTCCCAAGGTCTCTTATCACACTTTCGGTGTTATGTAGACTACCGCCTATGTGGTAGTTCATGGGTACAGAGTTTTTACCAAAGGGGATGACAATGCACTTTTTGGCATTGAGCTTGAGACCATGTCTTTGACACCAGGAATCTGTCTCAGTGAGGCCCTTTTGTAGGATGTCCACATCATTAGGAGTTTTGATTATAGCTCCTAGTTTGCAGTTATCTGTGAATTTAGTTATCCAAGGACCTTCTGTGTTAGCCTATACTTCAGAGCAGTAGATATCAAACAGGCGAGGACCCAGGACTGAACCCTGTGGTACTCCACTTGTCACTGGTCTGAAGTCTGATTTGGAGTCTGCTACTTTCACAGTATGGGTTCTGTCAGTAAGCCAGTTGGCAACCCATCTTGTGAAATCAAAAAACAGGTCCAACGCACCGCTGAAGACAAAACTCGAGTTTAATAGGATACAAGTTAAGCGCTTTTCGTCGCTCAAGTTTGAGCAACTTCCTCAGACTAACAAACTTAATTCCATTAACATTTTTATACTCTCACGTCACAAGTGTGTTTCATTGGGAAAATCAATTAACAAACAATCATTCAATTAAAAAACCCGCCAAGTTAAAAACAAACAGAACATTTCTACTTCCACAACTGACAGCAGCGAACAAGTGTATAATACATAAAGTAAAAATGTTTATATTTATACTTATCTCTCAAGAATATAAGTAAACATGTAAAAATAATTAAATAATGTATAAAATAAAAAATATATATTCAATATTTAATATTTAATGTTTAACATTTCATCTACGTTTTTCCAGTACTATAACATACTGCAATATTAAATCATGTCTCATTCTCATAATACCCATCTTGTGACACAGGGACGTATACCTAGTTTAGTGAGTTTATCTATAATTCCAGAGTGGGGGATGGTGTTGAACCACTTGGCGAGATCTAGATAGACTATGTGAACCACCTTACCCTCATCTATGGCTTTGGTGACTACTTCAAAGAAGTCTATCAGGTTTAGGAGACATGATCTGCCTTTTACAAACCCAAACTGTGTGGGGTCCAGAGTTTGGAGATCTCCAATGTCTTTGTTCATGAGTTCCATGATGATACGTTCCATAGCCTTGCAGACGAGGCTCGTCAGGCTAATGGGGTGGTAGTTCCCAGGGTCTGTTGTGGCCCCCCCTTTGTGGAGTGGGATAACTGTCATGGTGTGCCATTCAATGGGCACAAAGCCTGAAGTGAGGCTATGATTGAACATGGTACTTAGGTGGGGTGCCAGTTCATTCTGTAGTTCATGTAGAAGGCAGCCTGGGATGCTGTCAGGTCCCATGGATGCTGTGTTCTTGGCTTTGGAGAGTGAGGTTTTTACCTGTGCAGCCGTGATTACAGGAACTTTGCATTCTTCTGGTATAATGATGGGCCCTTTAGGGGCTGAGAGGGGGGTAAAGTTAGCACTGAACCTATCTGCCAGGATGTTGGAAATATCAGTTGGTTCTGTATATTTAGTGTCATTGTGCTGCAACTCAGAGCAGATATGAGCATTGCCATTGAGATTTCTGACATAGCTATAGAATGCTTTGTGGTTGTCTTTAGAATCAGTGGCAATTTTGTTTTCATAACTAGCTTTGGGAGATTTTATGAAGGATCTTCTTACTCAGGCTGACCAGGGAGTTCCTCCAATTGTGGGATTTTACTCTTTTTTGCAACAGTTTCTTTCTTCTGTTGTAGAGTTTCTTTGTGGCAGTAGACCACCAGATTGGCTTCCTTTTTTTGGAGGATAGCATCTTGGTTCTGTTAGGGATAGCACAATCCATGCACTCGTCTAAGTGCTTATAAAGTGCATTTGAGTAGGATTCAGCAGTATATCAGCTACAAGACACATTTTACCATGACTGGGTAGGGAAAGTACAAAATAAGAAAGATGGCAGGTGGATGCATGCCTGATAATGGAAGGGGTTCCAAAAAATGAATTAAAGGGCAACAGATTAATCAAGGCAGGCAAGCATATCTCCACAGTAAAGGCCCCACACTTGCTGTACTCATTGAAAAACCCATAATTAAGACACATTGCAACTGGAATAGCTCATACACACTCACTGACATCAGCAGCATCCATAGCACAATAGTATAAAGTGTGAAAGCACCTCACACACATTTGTGTATTCCCATACACTCTGCACCAGTGGTGTATACAGATAGGGAACTTTTAGTTTGTACATGTTAGGGGCTGCCATAGCTTTGATCCACCAGTATGTGTCGGAGACTGAAGGTGGTGTGGAGGATGATGCACATGATCACCTCAGGCACCAGAGGAGGAGGAGAGTGTTCAGACTCAGGGTAACCTATCAAGGGCTACATGATCTGGAGATAGCAGAGCATTACAGGGTGGACAGGGACATTCTACAGCAACTTATGGAGATGTGCCAGCCACGCCTTAGAGCCAGAACAAGCAGAGGGGAACCCATCCCAGTGGATACGAAGGTATATGTAAGCCTGAGAATACTAGCTACAGGTATCTTTCAAAGACCAACTGGGGATATCATGGGGATCTCACAGGCATCAGCAAATAGGGTACTACACCAGTTCCTGGATGCCATGTTACCACATGCCAATGAGCACATATACTTCCCCCGAACGCAAGAGGAGTTTGCCAGCAATTTGCATCTTTTCCACCATGTGGCAGACTATCCGAAGGTACTGGGTGCAATAGAACTGCATGCACATACACATCAAGTCACCATGTAGTGAGCAGGGTAGGCGCTACATAAACCGTAAGGGATACCCCTCCATCAACTTCCAGGTTGTGTGCAATGCCCAGGGCATTATCATGGATGTGTGTGCTGGCAGCCCTGGAAACTATCATGACTCCCACATCTGGCATGCCTCACAGCTGTATCAGTTATTTGCCAGGGAGCACATCCCAAATCGCCACCTGGTGGGGGATGCTGGCTATACACTGGAACCATGGATGATGACTCCCATCAGAAATGCAGACACACCCATGCAGGAACGCCATAATGAGGCACACGCACAAACCAGAATCATCATAGAGCGTACATTTGGGATGCTGAAATCATGGTTCCATTGCTTGGACATATCTGGTGGAGCCTTGCAGTACTCTCCAGGCATGTGTGCCCATATCGTCATAGTATGTGCCATGCTACACAATATGGTCTTGCAGAAACAGCTGCAGCAGGGACAGAATGGTGAAGGCCCTCACAGCCTACAACCATTGCAAAGGGCCCGACAGGCACAGAAGTACTCAGACCACAAACACCCTGAGCCAGCCACAGTAAGAAGACAGAGGAGTGCCCAGTATGCCCATGCATTGACAAAGAAGGGAATGTATAGCACACACACTGACAGTGTAGGCAACTAGGGATTGACACCTTTCTCCACCTGCACACACAGTAAAAATGGATGGCACACACACAAGACTACCTGTAAATTGTCATGTATAGGCAGTCTACTGTGCACCTCCAACATAGGCAGCCCTCAACTATTGCACACACAACTGCCATTGGCACAAGATAAGTCAACACCTGAACAGTAAATTAAGCTATCAGCATGTGTGGATACTGTATGTATAGATTCATAGGTAGATACCTGGCCAACTGCCAGAGGCCATTCATAAGCCCAGCCAAAATGTGTCAGCTTTTGCCACCCCATTGATTCATTAACTGTCCCTCTGTGGAGCAGAGCCAATGGCGGGATCCCTGGGGTGCATCTACTGTTCCCCATCCACTCTTCAAGGTTTTTCTTGCAGAGTGTTAGAGAGGGGCTCTGTATAATGTAGTTAAGCATGTTGTTCCAAAGTATGGGGAGTGTCTGTGACAGGAATCCTTCCCTCCAGCATCTTCCAGTTATTTTGTGGCAAGGTTCAGCTCACTACAGTTTGTGGCTCAGTGTGACATGGATTCCCTTAGTTGGAGCTTATCCATTAAGCCTGAGTTTGACATGGCTGTGCTGGCTAGCAGAGATCATCTCTGGGTAAACGAGATGCCACTGAGTAAAGCAGGAGTTTATTCAGCCTGGCTGCATAGGCCATATGTTGGAGGCCAGTATTCCCCTTGGCGAGGTACATTCATGGACCTCCCAGCTGTTGGAAGTGTCTTCTGAGATACATCCCAAATGAGTTATTATACCCTATGATGGGACTGATGAGTGATGAGTAAAGGGGCGCTGTAACCCCAGTATGTTTAGATGGGAACCCTTTAGTAATCAGATGGCCTACATAGAAGGATGTCCTAACTACTTTAGAGATATGGTTGTCAAAGGGGAGATCACTATCTACCTTAGTCCCCAGATACCCCATTACCTTGTCCGTATTAAAGTGGCTGCCACTTATGTGTTAATATGTGGGTGCTTAATATTCCACAATGGAATGACCATGCAGTTAGTGGCACTTGGTTGGAGGCCATGATATTGACACTCTGTGACGGTCTCTGTGAGGCCCCTTGAGGGATGTCTGTGTCAGCTAGACTATCAATTATGGCTCCCAGTTCGGAGTCATTGCCAAACATGGTCTGCCGTAGTCCACCTGTGTTTGACTGTACCTCTGAAAAAGTATATGCCAAACAGTAGAGCTCCCAGGACTGAATTCTGTGGGACACCAGTCGTAAATGGTCAGGAGTTGGACCTGGAGACCGCTAGTTGTACCATGTGGGTTCTGTTTGTAAGCAAGTTGGCAACCCAACCTGTGATGTATGGGTGCATGTACAGGCTGGTGTGTTTATCAATAATACCTGAGTGGGGTATGGCATCAAGAGCCTTGGTGAGGTCCAGGTAGTATGTGTGAACCACCTCTCCCACCATCTAACATCTTGGGGACTGTATGTAAGACATCAAACAGGTTCAGTAGGCATGAACTGCACTCAACCAAGCTGACGTGAGTTGGGTAATGTGTTCGGAGTTTACCAAAGTCTTTGTTAATGAGTGCCATGAGGATGCAATCCATACCATTCCAGACCAGGCTATTCAGGCTTATGGGATGGTAGTTACCATGGTCAGTTGTGATTCCACCTTGATGGAGTGGAATAACCATTGCCATGCACCATTGTATGGGCATATAGCCTGTGGAGAGGCTGAGGTTGGAAAGCTTAATTAGGTGGGGGTCAGGTTGTCTTGTACAGTTTGCAAGATGCAGTCTGGGACAACATCTGCCTCTATTGATGCTGTGTTCTGCTGTTAGAGAGGGCCATTTCCACCTGTGTGTCTCTGATGTGTGGTTCATAGGTAGATACTAGGCTATTGGCCCTAGGGCCTATTCAAGCCTAGCCAAAAAGGTACCCTGGCTTTCACCACCCAAGAAAAGTATTTTCCTGTGCCACTGTCAAGCAGAACCACAGAAGTGATCACCGGGGTGAATTTCCTATTACCCATCCAATCATATAGGTTCATAGGTAGGGATACTGTACCTTTTGGGTAGTGTTGTGGGCTCTTTAGGGGGTGAAGTATGCACTGAATGTATCTGCAAGGATGTTGGTGATATCAGTAGGGTCAGCAGATTTTGTGCTATATTTCATCGGCACAGTGCAAATCTGTGTGTCACCACTTAGATCCTTGACATAGCCAAAGTAGGCTTTGTGGTTATCTTTCGAATCCTTGCATATTTTCCTGTTGTTGTTAGCCTTGGATGATGCCATGAGAGACCTACATATCATACAACAATAGTGGTCACTGATGTCTGCCCTTCGTGGCATTTGCTGTTTTTCTGGAACACTGTCCTACTTCTGTAGTATAGCCTGTTTAATGCAAGGGTCCACCAGACTGATGTCCTTGTCAAGGAGGAGTGAGTCTGGGTTTACCAGTGATGGCACAATCCATACATCCATGTAGGTGCTTATAGATTGCATTTGTAAATCTGTCTGTATCTTGAGCAGTGTTTCAACTTGGCGTGGGGGCTGCGAAACCCCCTCCACTCTTGTCACTAGTAGCATAAATTTAGCTGTAGGAAAGGTATACACTGTGGTATCTGTGGGTGGGGGTGATGCTTGGGTGTGGGAACAGTGAATAGTTCATGGTCAGATTTAACCAGTGACCGGGTTAACCTCCGCTGTGGTGCACCTGTTGCCCATGTTGGTGATGACCACTTCTAGTATGTTTCCACCCCTCGTTAGGGAGGTTACCACCTGATACAAGGCATATAAGGTGATAAATTCCAGGAAGCACTGGGCCTGGAAGTGAGTACTGGAGTAAGTTTCCCAGTTAATGGTATGATAGTTGACATCGACCAATGCCAGGGTGTGCATTAGGACTGTCATGTTCTCCACTGTCTCCAGGTAGGTAGAGTGGTGGTCCTGGGTCATAAAGGGTGATCCGTAGCAGGCCACAGTTTACATTGCAATTGTGGCTGATGTTAGCTGCACATGGATGATCTCAGAGGT